>NC_057809.1:30706482-31033300 GCF_018294505.1 Triticum aestivum
GAGAATTTGGATCTGAGATCCAGATCGGGCACTGTAGCTCCTCGTGCGGCACTGTTCACCGAGGCGATCCGGCGACGGCGCGGCTGGCTCCGGCTCCGGCGAGGTGGCCGCCGGCGAGGGGAGGCGCGCGGCGAGGTCCGGCGACGGCGAGGCGCGGTGGTCCGCGGGGCGGCGCGCGGCGAGGTCCGGCGAGGTCGGGCACGGACGCCAAGGCGAGGACGGATCCGGCCGGCGATGGAGGAGCACGGCGCCGGCGAGGGGAGGCGAGTGGTGGCCGGCGATGTCGGCTGCGGTGGCGCGGCCACCGGAGTCGAGGGAGGCGGCGGCGGGCGCTGGGAGGCGGGGTCGGCGGCGAACGGGCCCGCGGGGGTCCTCCCTGGGCCGGGCGGGCCGGCGGCGGGGTTGACCCGGCGGGGACAGGTGGCGGCCCCTCACTGGCCGGGCGCGGCGGCGCGTTACGTCCGGCTGAGGGCGGACATGTCCGGCCGGGCGCGGGGAACGAGATCTCCTTTTTTTAGGGTTTTTTCGGGGGAGGAGGAGATCCGAAAAATGGGGGCCTTTAAATAGGCATAGAGGGAGCTAGGAGTGTCCAAATGAGGTGCGGTTTTCGCCCACACGATCGTGATCGAACGACCGAGACGATGGAGCAGAGTCTGGTGGGTTTTGGGCCAAATTGGAGGGGTGTTGGGCTGCACACACACGAGGCCTTTTCGGTCCCTCGGTTAACCGTTGGAGTATCAAACGAAGTCCAAATGACCCGAAACTTGACAGGCGGTCTACCGGTAGTAAACCAAGGCCGCATGGCAAGTCTCGGTCCAATCCGGAAATGTTTAATCCCCACACACGAAAGAAAGCTAGAAATGGCCACCGGAGGAGAACGAAGCGCCGGAATGCAAAACGGACAACGGGGAAAATGCTCGAATGCATGAGATGAACATGTATGCAAATGCAATGCACGTGATGACATGATATGAGATGCACGAAAACAAAACAACACACGGAGACAAAGACCCGAACCCGAGAATTAAATATAACTTAATGCCGGAAACGGCAAGAGTTGGAGTACAATTCGGGAAGGTTACATATGGGGCGTTACAACACTCCACCACTACGAAAAGATCTCGTCCCGAGATCTAGGACTGAAAGAACTCCGGGTACTCAGAACGGAGGTGATCCTCGCGTTCCCAGGTAGCTTCACGGTCGGAATGGTGTGACCACTTGACTTTGAGAAATTTGATTGACTTGTTGCGAGTTTTGCGTTCAGTCTCTTCAAGGATTGCAACTGGGTGCTCACGATAGGAGAGATCTTCTTGGAGCTCAATGTCCTCGAAGTTGACGGTGCGCTCAGGCGTCTTGAAGCACTTACGGAGTTGCGAGACGTGGAACACATCATGAACATTGGCAAAGTTTGCAGGAAGCTCGAGTTGATAGGCGAGGTCGCCTCTCTTGCTGACGATCTTGAAAGGCCCGACGTATCTGGGGGCAAGCTTCCCTTTGATACCGAAGCGACGAGTCCCTTTCATAGGAGAGACGCGGAGGTAGACATGATCTCCGATCTCGAAAGCCAAATCACGGTGCTTACTATCATAGTAGCTCTTCTGGCGGGATTGGGCTGCTTTGAGGTTATCACGAATGACCTTGCACATTTCTTCTGCCTCTGTGATCAGGTCATTACCCAGCAGCTGACGTTCACCGGTTTCAGACCAGTTGAGAGGTGTACGGCACTT
Source organism: Triticum aestivum (assembly GCF_018294505.1). Classification (NCBI taxonomy): domain Eukaryota; kingdom Viridiplantae; phylum Streptophyta; class Magnoliopsida; order Poales; family Poaceae; genus Triticum; species Triticum aestivum. The sequence goes on from NC_057809.1 coordinate 30,708,210, forward strand.
CCTACCATACAGAATTTCAAATGGGGCCTTGCCGGAACTTGCTTGAAACTGTTGTTGTACGAGAATTCAGCATAAGGAAGACAATCCTCCCACTTCATGCCGAAGGAGATAACACAAGCCCTGAGCATATCTTCAAGAATCTGGTTGACACGCTCGACTTGACCGCTTGTTTGAGGATGGAAAGCAGTGCTGAAGCGAATGCTGGTGCCCATGGCCTTCTGAAAAGAATCCCAAAACTTGGAGGTAAAGATGCTGCCACGGTCTGAAGATATCACTTGAGGAATACCGTGCAGAGAGACAATTCGAGAGGTGTAGAGCTCCGCCAATTGAGCTGCAGTGATTGACTCTTTGATAGGCAGGAAATGAGCCACTTTGGTGAGCTTGTCGATGACAACGAATATAGCATCATTGCCACGCTTGGACTTAGGAAACCCAGTCACGAAGTCCATTTCAATGTGGTCAAACTTCCATTCTGGAATGGCAAGAGGTTGGAGGAGACCTGCTGGCCTTTGGTGTTCTGCCTTCACTCTTCTGCAGACATCACATTCATTCACGAATTGAGCGATCTCGCGCTTCATTCGAGTCCACCAATAAGTTTGCTTCAGATCTTGATACATCTTCGTGCTACCAGGGTGGATGGAGAGGAGAGAGTTGTGAGCCTCATTCATGATCACTTTACGAAGTTCACCTTTGGGCACAACAATTCGATCCTCGAAGAAGAGAGTGTCCTTGTCATCAAGTCGGTAGCACTTGTACTTGGACTGACTCTTTGCAATACCAATCTTCACCTTTTTCACCATAGCATCAAGAAGCTGGGCTTGGCGAATCTGGTCTTCCAAGGTAGGAGAAACTTGAAGGTTGGCGAGGAAACCTTGAGGAACAACTTGCAGATTAAGTTTGCGGAAAGCTTCACAAAGCTCGGGTTGATAAGGCTTGAGAATCAGACTGTTGCAATATGCTTTTCTGCTCAAAGCGTCAGCAATCACATTAGCCTTGCCTGGAGTATACTCGATACTCGGATTGTACTCTTGAATCATTTCGACCCATCGAGTCTGCCTGAGGTTGAGATTAGGCTGAGTGAAGATGTACTTGAGACTCTTGTGATCAGTGAAGATGTCCACTTTCCTTCCCAAGAGAAGATGTCTCCAAGTCAACAAAGCGTGCACAACTGCCGCCAACTCGAGATCATGAGTGGGGTAGTTCTTCTCATTAGGCTTCAACTGGCGAGAGGTATAAGCAACAACTTTCTTCTCTTGCATCAGTACAGCACCTAGACCTTGGAGAGAGGCATCACAAAAGACCTCGTACGGCTTGGTTTCATCAGGCGGAGTTAGAACTGGAGCAGTGATCAATTTCTCTTTCAAAGCGTTGAAAGCAATATCACATTCCGGAGACCAAACGTACTTGACGTGCTTCTGAAGAAGATTTGAGAGAGGCTTCGCGATCTTGGAAAAGTTTTCCACGAATCTTCGGCAATAACTTGCAAGACCGAGGAAGCTACGGAGTTGCTTCACATTCTGGGGAGGTTCCCAATTAACGATTGCAGACACCTTCTCAGGATCCACGGAAATGCCCTTGGCAGAGATAATATGGCCAAGATAAAGAACCTCATCGAGCCAAAATTCACACTTGGAGAACTTGGCGTAGAACTGATGTTCTCTTAGCTTGTCAAGAACCAAACGCAAGTGCTTGGCATGATCTTCCTTGTTCTTCGAGAAAACCAGGATGTCGTCGAGATAGACCAAAACGAAGTCGTTGGTGTAGGGGTTGAAGATGAAGTTCATCATGCGAGAGAACGTTGGAGGAGCGTTGGCGAGGCCAAAAGACATAACAGTGTATTCATATGACCCATAGCTTGTTCTGAACGCCGTCTTTGGAATATCTTGCTCACGAATGCGAATTTGGTGATAACCCATACGAAGGTCAAGCTTGGAGAATACTTGGGCACCCTTGAGTTGTTCGAACAGCTCATTAATGTTGGGAAGTGGGTATTTGTTCTTGATGGTCTTCTTGTTCAATGGATGATAATCAACACAAAGTCGGTCCGTTCCATCCTTCTTCTTCACAAAAAGAACACCACAACCCCACGGAGAAGTACTAGGCCGAATGAGACCCATTCTTTCTTGAACATCGAGTTGTTTCTTCAACTCCTTCAACTCTTCGGGGCCGAGCTTGTAGGGACGTTTGCACACAGGTTCCATACCGGGCTCAAGTTCAATAACAAATTCAACCGGCCGGTTTGGAGGCATGCCTGGGAGTTCTTCTGGGAAGACATCTTGATACTCACAAACAACCAGAATCTGTGAAATAGCATCCAATTCACCCTTTTCATTGAGAGGGAACAACCGGATGGTATTATCCCGAGCAGCAAAGACAATGACATCTTCAGATGAATGAGTCAGTTGAATCTGCCTGGCTGCACAATCGAGGTGAGCCTTGTGTTTAGAGAGCCAGTCCATCCCAAGAATAAGATCGATATCAGAATCACCAAGAACCGTTGGAGAAGCCAGAAACTTATGATCACCCAAAGTGATTGTAACATCCGGAAGAATGGAGTTAGCCTGCATACGCTTACCAGGAGAAACAACCGCTAATGGGCTAGGCAGAACTTGTGAAACCAATTCATGCCTAGATGTAAATGGCCTTGAAATGAAACAATGCGAAGCACCCGTGTCAAAAAGAACTTTTGCAGGAATATCATTAACAGGAAGGTTACCCATGATCACATCTAACGAATCCTCTGCCTGAGCTGCGTTCATCAAGTTGACCTTGGCAGACTTGGGGTTATGCTTGACCACAGATGTACTTGCCGATCTGATAGGAGGAGGAGGAGGAAGACGCCTCTGGTTGAAACACTTGTTGGCATAGTGACCCTTCTGTTGGCACTTGTTGCACGTGACCTCTGAGAGCGGACGGTGATACGGAGCACTCGATCTTGAAGCTTGAGACGAAGTCTTGTTCTGAAAGCCTGGGTTGGGTGGGTGGGATGAACCACTGCCACCTTTGCTCTTCTGCTGATACGGCTGACGGAACGGAGGAGGAGGAAGCCAATATTTCTGCTGCTTGGCCACTTGAGTAGAGGAAGAAGACGTAGTGTCTCTGACGCGCTTCCTGGAAGCATCACACCTTAGCTGAGCAGCCTCTTGCTTCAGTGCCATGTTGTAGAACTCATCGTATCTCAGGGGCTCGAAGAGTACAAGAGCGAGCTGAATTTCTTCACGAAGACCACCCCTGAACTGATAGATATGCTCTTCTCATCAGGAACATCCTGCTTGGCAAAACGGGCGAGCTTCTGGAACAACTTGTTGTAGTCATAGATAGACAAAGAGCCTTGCTTCAGATTGCGGAATTCTTCACGTTTGCTTTCAGTCACACTTTGAGGGATGTGATGAGCTCGAAAATCACGACGGAAATCATCCCACGTGATCAAACGTCCACCTCTAGAATCCCGGTACTGCTGAAACCACTCTGCGGCCTGATCCTTGAGCTGGAAAGATGCGAACTTGACGAAATCTTCAGGTCTGACGTTGCTGCATTCAAAATGCTTGCCCAGATCAACTAACCAATCATCAGCATCGGTAGCCTCAACGCAGTTACTGAACGTCTTTGGACCATTTGCGAGGAACTGATTCAGAGTTGCAAAATGGTTTTGGTTGTTTCCTTGATTCGCTTGACTGCTTTGATTCCGCTCTTGGATGATTTGCATGATCAGCTGTGTATTTGCATTAGTAGCGGCCATCACAGCTTACCATGCTTCCGGAGGAGGCGGAGGTGGCGGAGGATCTTGATTCTGGTTCTGACTGGTGCTCTTAGCGGGAGCCATCCTGAAGAGGTTGACCACCATTAGCACACAAATAGAGAAATATTGAAGGTGAATCCAACGGAATGAAAATTGCAACATAAAGTCTTCACATTCGAACAAAATGAACGAATGCACTTCTCTTGAAGTGGTCACATATTCCTAAATTGCGAAGCCACGAAGAATCAGGTAGAAGAGGTACATCAACGAGGGATGGAATCAACATATGACATCGAAGCAGAACGAATACCACAACTCGATATAAAACCAAGGGTTGGCTTGTGGAATAAGCCGGAACAAACACATGATAGAAATTTCGTCCGAAGTTTTCGTGGTAGGACCTACACGGGCTCGACCGTACAGCACCATCATGTACAAGGCAGTGCACATGACATACGAAGCGCCCCCGAGTCAGCATAGCCAAGGACTCTTTAAGACACAACGAGGCCACTGTAAAACCGACCGTGAATAGGCGAACCACTAGACGTCGAACCCCAATTTCATATCACACATCTGTTGGAAAGATATCCTAAGGCTACTTGAATTCCCACCTATGAAACTCCCGAAATTTTCCGGTTATGCAATCAGGTGTTGGGGATACAAGGGAAGCATAATATCTCACCCAAGCTAGTAATTCCTACATCCAGCTGCATCCATCCTTCAACACATAACCAAGACACCTTCGGAAACCATCTATCTCAACCTTCGAAAAGCATCCGTTATACGAGTTATGGTGATACTCCCGAACTCCCGCCCCAGTACTGGGTGGCGTCGAGGTTATCTCACCAACGAACTGCATAAAGGAGATTTTCGATGTCGCGCACATATCTCAAGTATACCAGAATTGCAACGATAGAATTATGATGACAACACCTCAGAGCTCAACTCCCCGGGACACTTCCACTAAACCCCTGACAGGAGGCACCAAGACAGTATTCTCATCATAAGCCATCGGAACAAAACCAAGATACTCGCGTGATCCTAAATTTTTTTTTTGTGAAATTTGAGAAGAGAAGAGTCAAAACTCTATGTCAGGATGCCTTACGAGAGCGATGAGGAGACTGGGAAGTAAAAAGAATTCCTAAGCTCTCCGATATATAATTCCTAAGGACTCAAAACATTTTTCTAGACACAACTCGGCTACTAAAAACGATCAAGCAATGGGGCTCCTAAGGTCGGGGAAGGCTCTGATTACCAACTTGTAATGCCCTCGATGCGGCTATGTCTCCCACGTGTCGAGGCACGACTTAGAGACATAGGCGCATTGAAAGCAATGTCGCAAGTCGGGAATCATTACACAACCCAAGTACATATATAATATAAAGGGGAATAATAGCATAGTTGGCTTACACTCGCCACGTCACATCAAAGTACATAAATAATATCCATCATACAATCACTCATGGCCCGACTACGGCGCCAAAATGGAAAAGACCCCCAACAAGCGACTAGGTCCTGGATCTAACCCCGAATAGGCACCCCTACTGAACATCAGGAAAAGACACATAGTAACACTGAGAGTCCTCATCGTACTCCCACTTCAGCTCGAGCGCGCCATCCGGAGAGGTATCATCGGTCCCTGCATCTGGTGTAATAGTAATCTGTGAGCCACAAAGGACTCAGCAATCTCGCACCCTCACGATCAAGACTATTTAAGCTTAATAGTTAGGAAAGGGGATAATGTAAGTGGAGCTGCAGCAAGCGACTAGCATATATGGTGGCTAACTTATTCGCAAAGTAGAGCGAGAAGAGGAGGCAAAGCACGAGCGAAAACTATATAGAGCAGCCCACGCAAACATAACTCCAACGCCGTGTCCACTTCCCGGACTCCGCCGAGAAGAGGCCATCACGGCAACACACGCAGTTGATTCATTTTAATTATTTAAGGTTCAAGTTTTCTACAACCGGACATTAACAAATTCCCATCTGCCCATAACCGCGGGCACGGCTTTCGAAAGATCAATCCCTGCAGGGGGGTCCCAACTTAGCCCATAACAAGCTCTCACGGTCAACGAAGGAATAGACCTCCACCCAGGACCCATCGATCAGACTCGGTATCCCGGTACAACAAGATGATTCGACAGGTCAAAACTAGTCCAGCAACACCGCCCGAATGTGCCGACAAATCCCGATAGGATCTGCACATATCTCTTTCTCAGGGCACACTCAGATTGTCCTAGGTACGGGTAGGCCAGCCCAGAGTTGCCCCTGGTGGCCACCGGCAGCTGACAGTTGGACCAACACTCAGAGGAGCACTGGCCCGGGGGGTTAAAATACGATGACCCTCAGGCTCCGGAAACCCAAGGGAAAGAAAAGGGTAGGTGGCAAATGGTAAAACCAATGTTTGGCATTGCTGGAAAAGCTTTAATCAAGGCGAACTATCAAGGGGTTCCCATTATAGCCCAACCGCGTAAGGGACGCAACAATCCGAGAACATAACACCGATATGACAGAAACTAGGGCGGCAAGAGTGGAACAAAACACTAGGCGAGAGGCCGAGCCTTCCACCCTTTACCAAGTATATAGATGAATAAAGATAACATAGCAATATAATGATATCCCAACAAGTAAATAAATGTTCCAACAAGGAACAGCTCCAATCTTCACCTGCAACTAACAACGCTATAAGAAGGGGCTTGAGCAAAGCGGTAACATAGCCAATCAATGGTTTGCTAGGAAAAAGGTGGGTTAGAGGCTTAATCATGGCAATTGGGAGGCTGACAAGCAAGTGGTAGGCATCATAGCATTGGCAAAGCAAAAGAGCGAGCAAACTAGCATAGCAAAGATAGTAGTGATTTCAAGGGTGTGATCATCTTGCCTGCACAGTTGTCAGAATTGACTGGATCCTCAAAAGCAAACTCAACGGGATCCTCGTTAGCGAACTCGTCTCCCGGCTCTACCCAACAACACAAACAAGCAACAAGGATACAATCAACCACGTGCAAGGGCAACCAACAAGATGCAAAGATGATATGCTATGCGGGATGCGATGCGCGATGCAAAATGCAAGACGTGACAGGAAATGCATTAACCTGGCCTCAACTTGGAAAACCAAGTATGCCACTGGATAGAGGGGAAGAAATCCCCTGAAAACGATATAAAGATCATGGCAATCGGAGCTACGGTTTGGAAATGGCAAGCGTTTTACTAAACGAACCGATCTACGATTTACAGCAAGTAGGCTCCTAAATGCAACAAAATGAACATGCTACATCCACCAAACATGTAAACAAATTGCATGGCAGTGATGTACTCAAGAAGCTTAACAAATCACCAGGACTAAGGCATAGGCAAATTCATCCATTAAGGGCTTCAAACAAGCATGGCAAAACTGAATAAGCAAAACAGATTTCAGACTTAGCGAAATTAACACTAGTCTGAAATTTCAGACCACGATGCTCTCTTCGGAGCAGCAAAACAACATGAAGCAAAACCTGAACATGGCAAGTAAGAGCATGGCATGGAGCTACTCAACAAGCATAACAAAACACCCAAAATGACCTGGGGCCAAAAGGGTTCACAAAATACTCTACCGAGCACACGAACATCGATGAAACATAATCAGTTTTTAGACTGTGAAAACTGGGACGTGCTGAAATTATAACTCACGGAGGCATGTAAACGAGCTCGATGCTCTCACTACGGTGCAAGTCATGGCAAGGCAAGCATATATCCATTAAGAAGGCACAAAATTCTAGCTAGACATGGCAAGAACAATGGCATAGCATGCATGGATCACTAGCAATAGCCCCGGCAAAATCGCAAAAGAGTTCACGATCTGCCCAAAACAACAACTATGCAAAAGTTGAGCTCGATTGAGTCAACCTAGGTTGCTCCAACATAACAAGTAAAGACATGGATGGATTAAGCAAAACAAGCATAACAAATCACTCTTACTGATCATCCTAAAAAGAGGCACGGATCACTAGGAAACAAGCTGGACATATAGCATCGTGAACTAAAACATCCCAGACTTAGTGATTTTCACTAAGTCCTTGAAATCAGTAAACTCAGGTACCCCTCTTTGCAAGCTTGCACAAGACAACACACACATCCTAAAAATGCAAGGGAGGCACCTCTGGAAAGAAGACAACATGCTTAACAATTCATCCCAAAGGGGCACAGGCATATCATGCACACAATAATCATGGCAAAAATGACAAAAGTCAATGTAAGGCTAACGGATCTGCAATTTAACTCATGATGCCTCCTTCCAAAAGCATTTTGGGCACCAAGATGACCTCAAATGCAAATGATGCAATGGAATGAAATGATGTACTCGTCGATACGAAGATTTTGATATATCATATGCTCAAATCGGATCTACGGATGCAAAGTTATGGCAGGTCAAACGTAGCATAAAAATCTGGAAAATTAGGTCAAAAGTCAACCGAGAATTTGGATCTGAGATCCAGATCGGGCACTGTAGCTCCTCGCGCGGCACTGTTCACCGAGGCGATCCGGCGACGGCGCGGCTGGCTCCGGCTCCGGCGAGGTGGCCGCCGGCGAGGGGAGGCGCGCGGCGAGGTCCGGCGACGGCGAGGCGCGGTGGTCGGCGGGGCGGCGCGCGGCGAGGTCCGGCGAGGGCGGGCACGGACGCCAAGGCGAGGACGGATTCGGCCAGCGATGGAGGAGCACGGCGCCGGCGAGGGGAGGCGAGTGGTGGCCGGCGATGTCTACTGCGGTGGCGTGGCCACCGGAGTCGAGGGAGGCGGCGGCGGGCGCTGGGAGGCGGGGTCGGCGGCGAACGGGCCCGCGGGGGTCCTCCCTGGGCCGGGCGGGCCGGCGGCGGGGTTGACCCGGTGGGGACAGGTGGCGGCCCCTCACTGGCCGGGCGCGGCGGCGCGGTACGTCCGGCTGAGGGCGGACATGTCCGGCCGGGCGCGGGGAATGAGATCTCCTTTTTTTTAGGGTTTTTTCGGGGGAGGAGGAGATCCGAAAAATGGGGGCCTTTAAATAGGCATAGAGGGAGCTAGGAGTGTCCAAATGAGGTGCGGTTTTCGCCCACACGATCGTGATCGAACGACCGAGACGATGGAGCAGAGTTTGGTGGGTTTTGGGCCAAATTGGAGGGGTGTTGGGCTGCACACACACGAGGCCTTTTCGGTCCCTCGGTTAACCGTTGGAGTATCAAACAAAGTCCAAATGACCCGAAACTTGACAGGCGGTCTACCGGTAGTAAACCAAGGCTGCATGGCAAGTCTCGGCCCAATCCGGAAATGTTTAATCCCCACACACGAAAGAAAGCTAGAAATGGCCACCGGAGAAGAACGAAGCGCCGGAATGCAAAACGGACAACGGGGAAGATGCTCGAATGCATGAGATGAACATGTATGCAAATGCAATGCACGTGATGACATGATATGAGATGCACAAAAAACAAAATAACACACGGAGACAAAGACCCGAACCCGAGAATTAAATATAACTTAGTGCCGGAAACGGCAAGAGTTGGAGTACAATTCGGGAAGGTTACATATGGGGCGTTACACCTTATTAATGAGATTGATTGAATAGAAGGCTCCTCCTCGTTACCTGATTCATCATAAGAAATAATACGAGGGTATTGGGAAGTCTCTTCCCTTTCGTTAGTATTCTCTTCATCTTCTATTTGTTTTCTTTTCTTTATGTAATTGGCAATATAAGGATTTTCAATGCAATTCACCACACAATACATAAACATTTCTTTTAGATCAATATTGAGGAATTTCTCAAGGTTATATTCTGGAATATGCTTAGTTATACGATTCATTTCTTCATAACCCAAAAGCAAACTAAGTTCACTATGATGTGCAAGGGAAATCAAGTCATCACAATTTTTGGACACGATTCGATCATGAAACAATTTGCATTGGAGATTTAGATGACCATGTTCATTGCAAAGTTCACAAGTATGGCGAAGAAATTTTAAATTTTCAGCACAAACATCTAGCCTTTCTTGCAACCATTTAATTTCCAAATACTTATGCCTCTTGCAAAATCTATCTTCCCTATTTGGTGTGTACTTGCAAACTCTATGCACTCCACAAAAATTGACATGCTTATAAGAGACATTTTCATTATGACTAGTGCAATCATCATTAGTACTATGGATATTCAAGGAGTTCATACTAACAACATTGCAATCATGCTCGTCATTCAAAGATTTAGTGCCAACCATTTTATAGACTTCTTCTTCTAGCGCTTGAGCACAATTTTCCTTTCCATCATTCTCATGAAAAGTATTAAAAAGATGAAGTGTATGAGGCAAACTCAATTCCATTTTTTGTAGTTTTCTTTTATAAACTAAACTAGTGATAAAACAAGAAACTAAAAGATTTGATTGCAAGATCTAAAGATATACCTTCAAGCACTCACCTCCTCGGCAACGGCGCCAGAAAAGAGCTTGATGTCTACTACACAACCTTCTTGTAGACGTTGTTGGGCCTCCAAGTGCAGAGGTTTGAAGGACAGTAGCAAATTTCCCTCAAGTGGATGACCTAAGGTTTATCAATCCGTGGGAGGCGTATGTTGAAGATGGTCTCTCTCAAACAACCCTGCAACCAAATAACAAAGAGTCTCTTGTGTCCCCAACACACCCAATACAATGGTAAATTGTATAGGTGCACTAGTTCGGCGAAGAGATGGTGATACAAGTGCAATATGGATGGTAGATATAAGTTTTTGTAATCTGAAAATATAAAATCAGCAAGGTAACTAATGATAAAAGTGAGCACAAACGGTATTGCAATGCGTTGAAACAAGGCCTAGGGTTCACACTTTCACTAGTACAAGTTCTCTCAACAATAATAACATAATTGGATCATATAACTATCCCTCAACATGCAACAAAGAGTCACTCCAAAGTCTCTAATAGCGGAAAACAAACGAAGACATGATTGTAGGGTACGAAACCACCTCAAAATTATTCTTTCGGATCGATCTATTCAAGAGTTCGTACTAGAATAAAACCTTAAGACACAAATCAACCAAAACCCTAATGTCACCTAGATACTCCAATGTCACCTCAAGTATCCGTGGGTATGATTATACGATATGCATCACACAATCTCAGATTCATCTATTCAACCAACACAAAGAACTTCAAAGAGTGCCCCAAAGTTTCCACCGGACAGTCAAGACGAAAACGTGTGCCAACCCCTATGCATAAGTTCACGAGGTCACGGAACTCACAAGTTGATCACCAAAACATACATCAAGTGGATCACATGATATCCCATTGTTACCACAGATAAGCACGTGCAAGACATACATCAAGTGTTCTCAAATTCTTAAAGACTCAATCCGATAAGATAACTTCAAAGGGAAAACTCAATCCACTACAAGAGAGTAGAGGGGGAGAAACATCATAAGATCCAACTATAATAGCAAAGCTCGCGATACATCAAGATCATGCGAATCAAGAACACGAGAGAGAGAGAGAGAGAGAGAGAGATCAAACACATAGATACTGGTACATACCCTCAACCCCGAGGGTGAACTAGTCCCTCCTCGTCATGGAGAGCGCTGGGATGATGAAGATGGCCACCGGAGAGGGACTCCCCCCTCCGGCAGGGTGCCGGAACGGGCCTAGATTGGTTTTCGGTGGCTACGGAGGCTTCTGGCGGTGGAACTCCCGATCTATTATGTTCTGCAATGTTTTTAGGATAGATGGACATATATAGGCGAAAGAAGTCGGTCAGGGGAGCCATGAGGGGCCCATGAGGGTGGGGGCGCGCCCAGGGGGGTAGGGTGCGCCTCTCTGCCTCGTGGCTTCCTCGAAGCTTCCCTGACGTCTACTCCAAGTCTTCTTGATTGCTTCCGTTCCAAAAATAACTCTCCCGAAGGTTTCATTCCGTTTGGACTCCGTTTGATATTCCTTTTCTTCGAAACACTGAAATAGGCAAAAAAAACAACAATTTGGGCTGGGCCTCCGGTTAATAGGTTAGTCCCAAAAAAATATAAAAGTGTTTAGTAAAGCCCATAAACATCCAAAATAGATAATATAATAGCATGAATACTTCATAAATTATAGATACGTTGAAGACGTATCAAGCATCCATGATAAGTTTCACTAAGTTGTGACATTTTATGCATTTTTTAGGGTTTTCCTGGTGAAAAACCAAAAACACTAGCCGCAGGGTGCTTTTAGTGTCCGAATTCCTTCAAATTTTGCATGGAGGCCTGCCCCTGAGCATGACCACATGCTGGCAAAATTTGGTGTCATTTCATGTATGTCAAGAAGCACATCATGTTCAAAGGTGGTGGTTCAGATAGGCCGGTCGGGCAAGGCTTTTGTGATTTCTAATTTTTGTCATTATCAATCAACAAGAACATTTTGTTATATCCGAACTATTTCTTCAAATTTGTCAACAATTTTAGAATTTCAAATTGTGTACGAAATTTTTATAAACATGAACACCTTTCCAAAATTGTTAGTAAATTCCCAAATATTGATGTTATACACAAATTGCAAACCACATACCTTTTTAAAAAACTTTATCAATATTTTTTAAAACAAACATTTATTAAATTTATGAACAAAAAAATCAAAAACTCCAGGACATTTTTATAATTTGTAAAAAATATTTGAAGACAATAACATTTTTTAGTATTGCAAAAATATTTCATATTTTAAAACAGGTTTAAAAATGAATAATAAATTTAAAAAAGGGAAAAATAAAATTAAGGAAAAAATGGAATAGAAAAAAATACACTCAGGAGTTGCCCAACCAGGTGACAGCATCACTTCCGTCAGGTCCCTGTTGGGCTGGGCCAAACATTCGCTCATTTGGATAAATTTCATCAATTTTGAAAAAGAATGTTTATTAATTTGAAAAAATTACAGATTTTATAAAACATTTGTAAGTAGGAAAGAGTTCCTGGATATGGAAAAAGTTCTTGAATTTGAAAAAAAAAGTTTGGGAATTTAAGAAAATGTTCACGGATTTAAGTGGAAAAAAGTTTGGGTTGGGCGGAAGCTTCCGCCTCAGAGTATCTTTTTTCGACATCATTCAAATGGACCATATTTTTTCTAGGGCCTTGTATCACCATTCCAAGGCACCATGCTAAGTTTTTAGGATTTCGACAATTCTGGGTTTTCAAATAATGCTCATGCCTTCAAAATTTCTTTGGAATTTAGAAAATAATCATGTATTCAAAATTTTTCTACACAAATACAAAAAATGCTTGTGGAAGTTCAAAATAAATTGTTTTCATTTTTTTTTGTGTTTTCTGATTTTTGCTTGAAGTGTCAAATTTCGTAGTGTTTTTCAATAGATGTTTGTGTTCTCTCTTTCTAAAATATGTTTGTGTTATGACATTTTGAACAATTTTGAAACACACGAACAATTTTTGACATATATGTATAATTTTTTTTAAATGCAAATATTTGTACTTTATGAACAAAAATTTAAAAAGCGAACTGTTTCTAAAATTGTGAACGGAATTTTACAAGGGTGTGCATTTTTTGAAAAATAAAAAAGAAACAAAAAAGGGAAAGCAGAAAAACAAAAAGGAAATAGCGATAAAAGGACAAATGCAACAATGGGCCGGCCCAGCCGCAAACTGGAATAATATGCACAAGCATTAAGATGTCTTAATTAGTAAGTGTGGTCCTCCTTTGACCAAGAGGTCTTGCGGTTGATTCATGTTACTTGCATTCTTTTTTTTTAAGAAGTTGAAAAACAGCTGAGGGTGCCACGTATAGTACTTAGGCCCTGTATCGGCACGGGTGAGAAGAATATCCTACCTTTTTTTTATCATAAAGAGGTATAGAGAGATCTCAGCTCTCAATGTGCTTAGAAGGGGTGTGCTGAAGCAAAAGTGAACTTGAAAAGGCGGCACCAGCTTTGATCAAGGATAATATTGCTTTGGCTTTGATTTACCTATCTTCTAGTAAGAAGACGAACCAAATCATTTCTTTAAAGGCAAGTGGAACCTTTTTTTTGTGTGTGTGTTTTTTTGTTCCAGGACCAAGTGAGAAATTAAATATTTTTCCCAGAAGCAGTAACAAATAGCACCAGACAAAAGCAAATGCAGTTTAGTTCAACTTACAGGAACTTCTTCCCAATTCCCGTTCAGACTACTGATTAAGCATTCACTAGTCAGTCTGGGACTCCCGGCAGTCCGGTTAGCATGCTGCCGGACATGGGGAAGACAAAGCGATTCGCCGCAGTCAGCCGTAGACTAGTGTAGTATATCTGTGTTGTGGGTGTGGAGCTCCGTACGATCGTACGTGCACATAATTTTATCTTTTAGTTAAAATATGTCCAAAATGTAACCGTTTTTGTCCGATTTATATGAAATATGTCATGCTTATATGAAATCTGGTCGTGTTGCATGAATTTCATCCGGTTTGCTGAAAAAGTGTTTGAAATGTATACACCGTTTGCATCGTATCAGTATCATAAGAAAAGATTGATTTGTTGCTACGGTTGGATGCCCCCCCCCCCCCCCCCCCCCTCCGTGCATTCGTGTCCGTGGACTGGTCCCCTGTCTGCGGACGGATGCGGAAGAAAATTTATAGGTCGGCGTTGGAGATGCCCTAAAAGCATGGTTAATAATATAGCCAGCTGCTGGCTATAACATGTTACCATGTCATTTATAGCCAATGTAATAGCTAACACGTATAATAGTTGGCTATAAGAAAGTACTACTTTATCAATATATGATCCACCTTTCACTCACAAAACATTTTAGAGCTCGTGCTACAGCTGGCTGTAAGTCTACAACCCGCTTTCCTTCTCTCTCTTCCAACTAGGCAACAATACAATATTACATCATCCTATTATACTTGCTCTAAGAAGTTAAGGGATGGCTGACTTGGTCATCACTCAACACGTGGCCCATCTACTTGTCGAGCAACTAGAATCTAAATGGTTCTACAAGAATCTAGGGTTAAATAGGCTCCAGCCAAACAACGGCCACTTTGACTTGTGGCCCATTCACTTGTCTAGCAACTGGAATCTAAATGGTTCTACAAGAATCCAGGCCACCCAAACAACGGCCACTTTGTCTTCCCTGCATGCAAAAACTCGATCGATGATTAATTATGTCATAGAGCCATCGATGTTATCCTTAGGTACCAGTTCTATCAAAATCTTATGACTAGTTTTTATATATTCCACCTCTCGCAGCATGCAAATATTTTTGTGAGACATGTGGCGCCCTGTGGTCGGCGAAAACATCTTTTCTCACCCAACGAGTATCACCAAAAATACTGAAATAAATCTAGAAAAATGCGAGTATAAAAAAAAGAACCCTAACCATTTGAGCTACGCTCAATTTGCAGCACGCGGCAGTGTCATCAGCTATAGCATTGACCGGCTAACCGAGCGATCTGCTGAACAATTAAAGCTAGTTCAGCTCGTGTCGATCACATGCATGCATGTATCCCAAGCACTTGACTTTCTAATCAGTCAGGCGCTACTGACCAGTTAAGACAAGTGTCATTTGTGGTAATAGCATGTGGGTGGCACTATTAACAAGTTAAGACAAGTGTCATTTGTGAAAATAGCGAGTGGGGTACACGGTGACGTGTGTGTGCGCGCGAACATGGAGTGTCAAGTTTCAGGATGTCAATGTGAAGCTTTCCATGGATCAAGGGCGGGAGGGCTTCGCCATAGCTCATAGTGTGGAGATCGGTTACTTACTCACCTTCAAGGTCTTGACTAAAGTTAGTTTCAGGGTGATGATCTTCGACCTTTCTGACGTTGGGGTGGTGATTAAATGCGGCAAGCATGACCCATCACTTGTCATGATCAAGGACTTGTGATCGTTGTTCGTTAGTTTGTGAACCCTGAGCAACCGTGCTTGGATAGAAGTGTGGCCATGCGTCTTGTTATGTATTAATGTAATGACAATGATTTTGTTTATGTTTCTGTGCCGTTTCTAATGCTTTTGGGTAATGTCTGCTAATGTTGTAATTATAGCATATCAATGTGATTATGCGTACGTGTATGACGGTCATGGGGCGGGGGGTCGAAAATGCTTTTTATGTATGAATTGATTGTGTCTGAACGAAGTAGTCATGGACAATGCAAATAAAGGAAACATGTACCTTGTTTTAATTATGGGTTGCATTTGACCGTCTAAAACCAACTCAACCGAACTAAAAAAAGCATCATGTTGAGCATGTCATATCATAAGTTAACATTGTATTTTCAGATGATTCCTTTAGAGCCTCTTTCTAATAACTAGATAATACCCCGCGCGTTGCGGCGGGAATTTGTTGCAGCGTATAGGAGAAGAACTATGGAGTGAAAATAGTAACAACGAAATATATATTATTTGAACCACTGATAGTATGACATGAAAAGTCAAAAAATAGTATATTGGAGTATATCTGTATTTGCGTAATTACAATATGTCGCTTTATTTTTTTATCAAACATCTGTCGCTTTATTGTGGGGAAATCTAAATGCACTACTAACAGGGAGAAACAATATACACTCAAAACATGTCCAAAGCTTGGTTCGAGGTATTCCACTAAAAACAAAGCCCAACACAAAAGGCCGGAATCCCCACAAAACTAATGAATGCTTGTTCAGTTATACTATGTACTTTTTTTTGCGGGTACAGTTATCTGTAATTAGGACATGAACAATGCTATACACATGTCAATTTTTGTACCATGGAGCAGATCAAGCCGGCTACACTTAATTAGAGGAAAACTGGAGAACAGCATTCATACCTCGTACAAAGTTCGAATAGTAACTGTCATACGTGCAATAGTTCCGTATGAATATAAAGCCCTTCAAAACCAAAGAAAAAAAATATCCACAAATCCAGCAGCAACACATCCCTGCATCTTAGAATTTGTACATGCACGACCACGAGCCACATACCAAGGACTAAAAAGAAGTAGTAAAAAAGAACATGCATAAATATTAAATAGTGGTAGACATCATGCATGGAGAACACATATACCACGTCTCTTCCATCCAATAAAAAAGAATCAAATATATGCATCTAATTCTCCGTCAGATCACGTGATGTCCATGCCTTCAAGGAAACAACGTTGACGTGGAGATCTAAAGAAACAAATAAAAGACAGGAGCGATCTCATCTCCTGCTCCCACATTGGCGACAGATCGAGGAGCTACTCCGACTTGCTCGGCACCGGCCGGCATGTCCTCCGATGGAGCCGCGAAACTACACCTTGTGGCCGGCGCTCTCCTCTTTTTCAGCTACTCCGCGACTTGGAACCAGAGGTTCCAACCAAGCTAGCTAATAATCCGGTGAGATCCGAGGAGCTCGACAGGAAAGGGAGCCCTCACCTTGCCTGTGGTGTTGATGGGGGACGCTGACATGCACTGAGAGGCCGAGTCGACGTCAGGGCCGGCATAGCCCCAGCTGGGTTGAAGCGCTCGACGGGGCTCCCGGACGACGCCAAAGCGCTGGTCTATGGAGGCTTGCTTGTCGTGTGGTATGGAGAATGGCTCGAATAAACAGGGGAGAGAAGAATTTGGGAGACATCGGTGGAGATTTAATGATGGATCGGAGATGAGGAGATCTATCTACGAAGAGGCAAGAAAACGAACGGGCAGAGAAATTATACAGTGAAAACAATCAAACATACAGAATTAATTTGTTACACTTGTGAAGGAAACGCATCTTGACATGTCATCATGCATTGTGGAGAGTTTGCCAAGAGTTGCTGACATGGCTTGATGCTGATGTGGACATGCTGCATGTTTAGATAAATTGATTAGTGGGGATGAATTTTTTAAGTATATAAGATTCACTTAGCTTTCAAGTTGCATTCCTCAAAGTCAGGGTGGACGACACGAGTGGTCTTTTGGACCGGCTCGTGGCCCGCTCGGTCTTGGCCAGCTCGGGCCTAGCCCGCTCAAAAAATCAGTCGGTCCCAGCTCAAGAATCAGGCCCGACAAAGCTTCGGTCCGGTCCGGGCTTTAACCGAGCCGACCGAAAAAACGTAGTCACCGCCGCCGCCGCTCCTCGTCGTCGCGGCCACCGGCAGTCCCCGGGTGAACCATCATGTCCCCGAGCTTCCCCTATTCTTCCTTCCTCTCCTCCCCATGCGCCATAGCCTCTTGCTGCCACTCGCCATCGCTGCCGTGCTTGCACCGCCGCCAATCTGGAGTTCTCGACCATGGCCATGGCTGTCGTTTGAGCGCAGCTCGCACACTGGCCACCAGCTAGCCCAGGTAGGCGAACGCCTCACCGGCGCCACCAGGATGAACTGGACGGCCTCTTGCATGTGTGGGCACTTCATCAGGTTCGCCATGATGTACTGCAGCTCCGAGGCCACTGTTTCAGTTCATGCACCGACGAACTCGGTGCACAAGCCCATGATTTCTCCGTCGGCGAGCCAACGCTGCCGCCTTCAATTGCTACCGTTGTGGTCTTCCAGGACACAGAGGGCGATGAGCGTGTCCACATACGACGGCGGCCCGCTGTGAGTTTCGTCAGTTTCGTCAAAATTCAGTTTCGTCAGTATGGTCAGTAGTTCAGTTAGCTAGTCTATCAGTAGATTCAGTTAGATGGTTAGCTAGTTTCACTCGCAGGACCTAAACATCAAGCTAGATGGTTAGCTAGATTCAGTAAATCCTCACCCTCTTTCTCTCTTGTGCGACCGGCAGCTATCTGCAGCTAAATAGGACCTAAACGCAGCAAAAAACAGCCTGCCACGCAACATCACTGGTCGGTCCATTCGGTCCTCTCGGGCTTGACCGAGCTGACCCCCAAACGGTCCGGTCCCAGAAAAGTAGCTCGTTGGACAGCTCAGTCTGGTCCGGACCGGACCGCTGGCGGCCGGTCCAAATGACGGCTCGGACCGGGACCATACCGGCCCGGACCGTGTCCACCCTGACCTCAAAGGCTATTTCATACAAGTTTTTTGTTGCGGTTGGACTTTACGCCAAAGATGCAACGGGTCATCTAGTAGATTCAGTATAAGATGAGGAGTGGCCATAGCCTTTCCGGCTGGGGAAGATAAGGATAAGATAAGATAGAAGCTCGTTAAGAGGTTAAGGGATGGCTGACTTGGTCATCGGCTCAACATGTGGCCCATCCACTTGTCCAGCAACTAGGATCTAAATAGTCTACAAGAATCTACAAGAACCCCCAAAAATATAGTTCACCAAAAATCTAGGGTTAATTAAATAGGCTCGCCCCACCCAAACAACGGCCATTTTGACTTACATTTAGGTCTTCCCTGCATGCAAAGCTCGATGCTTATGTCACACAGCGGTTGTTATTATCCTGACGTATTAGTTTTACAAAAATCTAACGCACTAGTTTTATTCCACCTCTCACAACACGTAATGTTTTTTAGAGCTGACACCTTACAATTCCAGATACACTATTCTGCTCGGCTATTTAAGGTCTCACAGCACAAGACGCTAGCCAATTCATAAGCAGAGTTACCAGTTCCAAGTTCCAGCATTCTGACGGCTTTATTAGCTGCAAGAAGCAGCACGCGCCGCAGTGTCACTAGTAGGTGTCACTGTCATCAGTTATAGCATTGACCGGCTAACAGAAAGATCTGCTGAACAATTAAAGCTAGTTCAGCTCATCTTCCGGTGTCGATCACATCCACGCCCGCATCCCAAACACTTGACTTTCTGATCAGTCTGACGAGTTAAGACAAGTGTCATTTGTGGAAATAGCATGTGGGTTGCGCTACTGACCAGTTAAGGCAAGTGGCATTTGTGGAAATGACATATGGACGGACCAGTTTACGATGGACCATTAGTGCATACAAGTTGCATGTAGTAACGTAGTAAAATGATACCGTCAGAGATAGAGATATAATTTCCCTTCTGCCACTTCTCTTCATCAAAGGAAAAAAGGCGACTTGCAATTTAGGTCTTCCGGGCGAAGCTCGATGCTTACAACACAGATCAGCGATGTTTGTCTTACTTACTCTACTACGAGATAGGTACAACACGAGCTGTCACTATACGCTTTCGGTTACACTAGTCTGCTCGGCTATTTAAGGTCTCACAACACGCTAGCCATTGATAGGCGGGACTATCACTTCCAAGTTCCACTATGTTGATGGCCTCTGCTGCAAGAAGCAGCACGCCGCAGCTTCTCCTGTTCCTTTACGCTGGCTGCGTCCCCCTTTTCATGTCGAGTAATGCTCCTCAGCATCTCGTAGCAGCTGCCAACTCGCCGTTCTCCTTCAGCTTCGACTTCTCCACCATATCCACCTCCCGCTTAGAAGACCTCCAACTCGAGGGCGATGCGGCCCAGCACGGGAAGTTAGTCGACCTGACCTGCTACTCTCTCACGCAGAGAATCCCCTACGGCAACTGCACGGGGCGGATGGTGTACGCTCACCCGGTGCCCTTCTATGACAGTACCACCGGTGAGGTGTCGAGCTTCACCACGCGGTTCACCTTCGCGATCGGGCCCAACGCCGGTGGCGGCAAGGAGGGTGGCATGGCTTTCTTCCTCTCCAGCTACCCTTCAAGATTGCCACCAGACTCAAGCGGGGGCGACCTTGGTCTCCCTGGTAATGACGGCCTGAGCCAAGCCTATGGCACAGACCGGTTCATCGCCGTTGAGTTCGACACATTGAGCAACACCTGGGATCCAAGGGGCACCCAGGACCATATCGGCATCGACATCAACACTGTTAGGCAGTCGGTTAACACGACAAGCTTGCCCACCTTCAGCTTGAACGGCTCTATGACGGCGTCCATCACCTTTGACAGCAATACCAAGATGCTTGTCGCCTCCCTGCAGTTTGATGACCGTCCTTCTGTCGGCCCTGTTGAGGTAAGCACCATGTTGCCAGATCCCGTCACGTCCTTGCTACCGTCGGAGGTGGCAATTGGGTTTTCTGCGGCCACCGGTGAATCCTTCCAGCTCCATCAGATACTGTCATGGTCCTTCAACTCAACTCTTGCAACTCACGCAGGTATATCTGTATGCAACGCCCTAATTTTCTAATTCAGAATACTTGAAAGAATTATCTGGCAGAAAAAATGATACGAATATATACTCCCAAAATGGATTGCCAGTGTCTTCCCCTTTTCCAAAAAAGTCCCAAAATGGATTGACATAATAAGTGTTTGATTTTCTAACTTTGATCATGAATATACATAAAAAAATTAGATTCATCATGAAGTAGTTTCATGGTCATTGTCTCACAATTTTTCTTCAGCATATTTAGGAAAAATAGCAATAAAAGTGACACATCTCATAGGCCATGTCAAAACCTATTTTGGAAAAGGAGTGAAAATATTTTATTATTATTAAAGAAAAGGAACAAAAAGATTGTTATTTTGGCTAGGTAAATTATATTTTGGACCAGCTATTTGTTAAATTGATAACATGGATGAATATTTCTAAATTTTGACAGTTTGAACCACATTTCAAACTGAATATTCCACTTTGAACCAAATAACATGAATTTTTGCTCCAGCCAAAATTTTCAACGGCCTACCATCTCTCGTATAAATCTCACATCTAAGTCAGTCACGTTCCTTAACTTTTGCCTATTTATTTTTCAATGATCCCCATGGCCTGATGGCCAGACTCCAATATGAGTGATAATTCTTAAGTTCTCAAAATCAAGACATTTCATAGAGTGTTTAAATATTTATGCTATTAGTATGAATTTAGCATTTATAATTTATTACTTTATTTGGCCTTTTCTTGTATATATAGGTATTGGCCCACTAGCAACACAAATAAAGCTAAGCCGAGTGACCAAGGAGTCAGTCCCCACTAACGGATCAGTGGACGATAGCGGATCAGGGGACACTAGTGGATCAGGGGGAAATAGCGGATCAGGGGAAAATAGCGGATCAGGGGACACTAGTGGATCAGGGGACACTAGTGGATCAGGGGACAATAGTGGATCAGGGGACACTAGCGGACCAGGGGACACTAGCGGATCTGTGGACAATAGTGGATCAGGGGACAATAGCGGATCAGGGGACACTAGTGGATCAGGGGAAAATAGCGGATCAGGGGGAAATAGCGGATCAGGGGACACTAGTGGATCAGGGGAAAATAGCGGATCAGGGGACAATAGCGGATCAGGGGGCACTAGCGGATCTGTGGACAATAGTGGATCTGGGGACACTAGCGGATCAAGGGACACTAGCGGATCAGGTGACACTAGCGGACCAGTGGACAATAAGGGGTCAGGGGGCACTGGCGGATCAGTGGACAATAAGGGATCAGGGGGCACTGGCGGATCAGTGGACAATAAGGGATCAGGGGGCACTGGTGGATCAGTGGACAATAAGGGATCAGGGGGCACTGGCGGATCAGGCGACAATAAGGAATCAGGAGGCACTGGCGGATCAGGTAGAAAACCCCATATGCTCGTGATCCTACAATTTTTTTTGCATGAATATTGTTTTCAATTACAATAACGATACACTTTGATTTAAATGTCAATTGCTATATTTCTGTATAGCATAGAAAATGATTTTTCCAATAATTTGATAATGTCCATTAGTCATGGCCTTACTATTGCATTTAACACTGAAAGTGGCCATTGCTTTTTGATAATTAGTAGGATTATAATGCTTAAGTCGGCAAATACCAACAACATTTAGCTCCGCCAAAAAAATACCATGACAAAATGCTGGCTAGACCATGCCATGCTGCATACAATAATCATAATATATGGCAAGACATTCTAGAGAATATGTGAAACTTTAGAAGAAGCAAAGAGGACTTGCTTGATGAAGACCTGCAGGTTTGTGCTGCCGTTTTGCATGGAGGACATGGAAACATTTAGGTTATGTAATTGTGCTGCATCCAGGTGTTGTCAAGACCTTGTATTTTGTGCTCAGCTTTGTCTTGGCACACTCTAAAATTCCCAAAGATCATGTGTAAATTCTAGTTGCGGTTGATGGTAATGGCTTGGCCGTGGATGTTGGACTGGTATGACTTAGGTTGGGAAAGGGCAAGGGATGCACGTCAGAGTAGTACTTGTGGATAGGGATGGCAGAAGTGGATCTTGATCGAGTTATTTAGTTATTAATTACTCCCTCGAGTCCAAAAACGTTGGTGCATTTGAAACGGGTCTAATCAAACTTTTAAAACTTGACTATCAATTCAATGTGTAAAACAACTTTGAAACTTTTGACTATCAATATGTTTTGACGTACTTACATTCAAATGTGTATATTTTTCCCTAAGCAGTAGATCCATGATATCACAATTTTATTTAGTTCTATAATCATATTATAACGTTAAATAATGGTCAGAGTTGTAAGTTGGAGACCGTTTTGTGTCCCAAATCATCATATTTTTGTGGACCAAAAAGGGTCATGTATTCTTGTTACCTTATAGATGGCCTTTTATGGTCACTTTGCTTAGGAATTTTAAAACACAAGAGCAAGAAAAAGAAGTTGTCTGGCACAGTCTACAGGAAATCTGTGCCCACGCCACACACAAAAAAAAGGCTTTCAATAGGTTTAAATTACTTTTAAGGATATCCAATTAGTGAATATTTTCCTATGAAACTGAACAGAAATCGTTAAAGAAGAGTCGTATGCATTGACATCCCATAAACTCAACAGAAAGGCTCATGTAGATGAAGATTTCTAAATTTACAGTCCTGCAATTAATGTTCCTTCATTTTCGAAAAAGTGTTAAAATTCCCTCTAAATAAAGAGGCCCTCACTAACCATAACTCTCGCAACCAGAGTACAACACAGTGCCATGACTCCAGGAAATTCAGTATAAATTTGATTTATTGCTTTTCTTTTGCAAATTGATGTATTGCTTTGAAGATGTGTACCTTGAAGAGAGTAACTTCAACAATATTTGACCAGCATGGCCCATCCTTGAACAGGTAGCGAAGCTGATATAACAGTGATTATTAACGGAACAGTAGCTGTTCTGTATGTGCTAGGCATGCTTTGGTGCATAATTTCAGGTTGGTCACATGGTAGGTGGAGAGTCAAAAGAAATTCCTTAGTGTTGGGAACAACCGGACTTAGGCGATTTGAGCACAGAGAGTTGGCCAGGGCAACAAACAAGTTCTCGGAGAAAAGCAAGCTTGGAGTCGGTGCCTTTGGTGCAGTATATAAGGGGAGTTACAAGGATGAGGAAGGCAGGCAATTAGAAGTTGCTGTGAAGAAAATAAAGCAGACTGCAGGAAGGGATTTCAGCGACGAACTCAAGACGATTAGTGCAACGAGGCACATGAATCTAGTCGAGCTGAAAGGTTGGTGCTGCAGCCGAAACAAATCAGCCTGTGTCGGTTTCTGCTGTTGCGGTTGTCGGCAAAAGGTCAAATGTTTCCTTGTATATGAATTGGTACCTAACGGCGACCTGGAGTACCACCTGAAGAATGTTCTACCATGGGAGAAGAGGTATGCATGTATTGTTCGTACCTTTTCTTTTTTTCCTCGAACTTGTAGAACATGCACCTTAATTTGGAGCAGGTAAAATGAATTGCTACCAAGAGTAATCATTCTATATACCTGGTATAGAGTGACACTCTATGGTCTATGGCTTTGACCATAGTTATATGATATAACAATATATTTCAGCTTCTTGTACTCCACATGTTAACATATGCAAGGAGCACATTTGGTCCTTATATGATAAACTTAAGAACGTTGCTTTATACTTTTGTTTTACTTCTTATATTAATTTAACAGGTACAAAATAGCAAAGGGGATAGGGTCTGGTATAACTTATCTCCACCACGGATGCAAGCGGTGCATCTTGCACAGAGATATCAAACCAAGCAACATACTCTTGGACAATGAGTTCAACCCCAAGCTTGGTGACTTCGGGCTATCGAGGATCACTGACAAGGATAGTACCATGCTGATGACAACTGCTGTCGGGACGTTGGGGTACATGGATCCACAATGCATTAAAGATGGGGAGGTAGAGTACAACTGTAGGTCCGACGTCTACAGCTTTGGAATTGTTCTACTAGAGATTGCATGTGGAAAGAAGCCCAGGGAGCAAATCCAGCTGGAGGAGCTGAGGAGCAGCGGAACTGAAGCCCAGTTTCTGGAGAATGTCGCTGATGCCAAACTAAATGGCGACTATAACATGAAAGAGATGCAGCGCATGGTTTTCCTGGGACTCAGGTGCTCTCACCCAGTTAGGCAACAACGTCCTTACATGAAGGATGCAATGAAATACCTGGAGGACGGCATAGAGTTGCCTGCTATAACTGAAAGACAGAGCCACCAGGGTGCATATGGCACTATTTGCTCTGACGAGCAGGCACTTATGTCACCTAGTGCTGTGTCTTCCTGTTAGTCAATCTCAGCTAGCTGCGCCATTGATTCATGGGTCGACACTTTCTCATGCCTCATCCAAGCGTGTGTGTTTCTCATATGCACACATCTATCGCTTGCAATGCAACTTCCTTTACCGTTGTAATTCGGACATTAATTCATCAGTATATCTATTGCAGCAGGCCTTATAAGGGTCTTATGTTTATCATGTTTACCTCCAGTTAGTAGAGTCCAGAAATGTAAACTATCGCTCAATGGAAAGGGGACAGTTATTATTCCAGTGTTTAGGTTTATCAGTTTCGGTGGATTAATTGTTTGTAGAAGCAAATACTTTAATATAATTTTTATCCATGTGTTTTGTGTTTGGGTTCCAGAAAATTAGATGGATATGAATGTTGCATCCCTGGTAATCTATAAATGTGGGAATATGTTGAGGTGGAATGCCATATTCCCACTAGCAATGTCAGATTACTGTGTTTGGATGGAAAAGTTTAAGACCGTGTTTGGTCCAGCTTTGTTAATGTAAATGGTATTACAATCATATTGTGGGAGGTAACGGTATCAGAATGGAAGCCAAAGAAAATGTGGTTCAGATTAGTAACGCTGTTTGGTTGTGGAAACTGACCAATGGTATCAGAATAGACAATTACTATGAACAGAGAGTCTGGATACCAACACAAATCAAATTTCTGGTGAACTTGGCTCTTATGTGGGCGGTTGGCTGTTGGGGATCATGCTATCTAACTATGCCAAGGAATGTGTGTGTGTGGTGTGTGGTATATCAAATCGGTTGGCTGTTGGAATAATGCATGTTGCGTCCATGCATGCCGTCCGTGATTAGCAGGAAATTAGACTGATATGAATGTCCCATTCCTAGTGATCTTTAAATGTGGGAATGTGTTGATGTGGACTGCCCTCTAGGCCTACACTATGACTAGGCTACTAGCAATTTCAGATTACCGTGTTTGGACGGAAAAGTTTGAGACCGTGTTTGATTCAGCTTTGCTAATAATGTGAAGGGTCTGGAATCATACCACAGGAGGCAACGGTAACAGAATGGAAAAATGCCAAATTTGTTTGGTTCAGATTAGTAACGCTTTTGTCATTTGTGGAAACTGAAGAATGATGTCAGTCTGGATATCAATGTTGAAAATATGAGCAAATTACTACGAGATTTAATCCGAATAAATAGAAGATAAATCATGACTACAGTAGCAGAGATTTAAACTAATCATGCGAACTAGCATAGCAAATGAACATATCACATCTAGGGCACATACTAGAAACATGAATTCTACCACGATCTCGAACAGGAAGGATAGAATCACATACGGTGCAGCGGGAGTAGCACCGCCGGCGTTGACGTTGTCGCCCATGTCCTCGAGGATGAGGTTGCTGAGGTCGGGGAAGAAGTCGTCGTTCGCGAAGTCGTTGCCAGCAGTCGCGCAAATGCGCTCCCCAAAAACCTGATCGCCCCTCTCCCGTACAGGATTACGAGAGGCGGGGTTCCGAAGGCCTGCTGTCCCTTCTCCCGGTGCACGCCGAAAGGAGGGATGGAGAAGACTTGCTTGGCGGCGCAATGATCTGAAACGGTGGCGAGAAACCATACGAAACGGCGGCGGCTAGGGTAGACGTCTGCCTGACTATATAGTGCGGGCTGGACAGGTCGTGGGAGTAAACCCCACGTCCGAGTCATCACGATCCAAATGAATCGGAAATGTGCATAGCTCTGTCCTCGGCTCGGCTCAATCCCACAACCCGTGGCGCGGCGTGACGAGGCGAGGCATGGCGAGGCGAGCGAGGAGGAGGAGCGCGCGTGTAGGTTTCCTCTTGTCATGCTCATACAAGTGGTAGAAAAGCTCACCTTATAAAGAGGTGCAACTCTCTCTCAACTTTTAGGGTGGGACTAAACTTTAGCCTCACTCACTCCACTCACATGTGTGCATGAATGGGCCAAGAGAATTTCAGAATTTTAGTTAGGCTTTGGGCCAAAGGCCTACTAGCAAAATTCCAACAATCTCCCACAAAGTCTCATTGGCACATCTCATCATTTAGTTCCAAAACATTGTTTATATACCGCTGCTTAGTGGAGACTGTGAGGTTGAACTTCCACTTAGAGATTTATGCTACACTAGATCACAACTTGAATAGTGGACTATGCCTTGAACTACAAGTTTTCTGCGAGACTATTTTCACATAAATTCTTGATCGATACTGGGCCGCCGCAAGGCTTCCCCACGGGTGGAGCGTATACGTCGTACTCTAGGGCCTTTTCATGAATTTATTAAAGAACACCCAATTCTCACAAACTGCGACGTTAACAGTCAAATTCATATAGGTATGTTCCTCAGAAGATGTTCAGCGGGATAACATCTCTGCTTACCCGAATAAGCCACTTGAAACACATTAAGATATGTATCAACCTGCCATGCAGATCAGGAGAGTATTGCATCTTCACGGAGTGGGATAGTTAATATAGGTATACTCTCCTCCCAGCTGACCAACATCTTATCTCCCACTTCTACTTCACGGGATATCCGATCACATAGAGTGGGTTACCATGATGGACAACTCATGCGGTGGGTCTCAAGCCCATCTCCATCGATGCATTATCTATCACGTTACGTGATAGACCCTTTGTGAAGGGATCTGCCAAGTTTTTCAACATTTGGATATAATCCAACGTAATAACTCCGGAGTTCCTCAATTTTCTAACAGATTTTAGTCTCCTCTTCACATATCTTGAGGACTTCATATTGTACTTTGAACTATTTATCTTGATGATCACAGTTTGATTATCACAGTTCATCAGGATAGGGGGTATTGGTTTTTCAACCATAGGTAAGTCCATCAAGAGTTCACGAAGCCACTCTGCTTCAACAGTGGCAGTGTCTAATGTTGTAAGTTCTGCTTTCATAGTTGACCTCGTTAAGATGGTCTGCTTGCAAGACTTCCAGGAAACAGCGCCACCACCAAGTGTAAAAACAAAACCACTTGTGGCCTTAATCTCATCAGCATCAGATATCAAGTTTGAGTCACTATAACCCTCCAGTACCCTTGGATACCCGTGTAGTGAATCTCATAGCTCGCGGTGCCTTTCAAATAGCGCATAACTCTCTCAAGCGCATGCCAATGATCATCTCCCGGTTTTGACACAAACCGACTCAGCTTGCTCACAGCAAAAGAGATGTCAGGCCTCGTGGCACTCGCCAAATACATAAGCGAGCCAATAATCTGAGAATACCTCAGTTGATCTCTAGCAATCCGTCGGTTCTTTCGAAGCAACAAACTAGCATTATATGGAGTTGGAGAAGGTGTGCAGTCGCTATATCCAAAACGACTCAAGACCTTTTCCACATAGTGAGACTGAAGCAGTGTGATCCCACCGTTCTCATCTCTTAACAGTTTGATGTTTAAGATAACATCAGCTACTCCTAGATCATTCATCTCAAAACAGCGAGATAAGAAATTCTTAACCTCCTTGATTAAATCAAGTTTGGTTCCAAAGATCAGTATGTCGCCGACATACAAACAAAGAATAACTCCTTCGCCCCCACCATAGCGATAGTACACGCACTTGTCACCATCGTTTACTACAAAGCCGGTAGCAGTTAATGTTCCTTCGAACTTCTCATGCCACTTCTTAGGAGCTTGTTTAAGGCCATATAAAGACTTTAATAACTTGCACACCTTTCATTCCTGACGAGGTACTACAAAACCATCTGGCTGATCCATGTAAATTTCCTCCTTCAACTCTCCATTGAGGAAAGCTGTCTTAACATCCATTTGATGTACGAGAAGACCATCTGAGGCAGCCAGTGATAATAGCACCCGAATTGTGGTCAGTCTAGCCACGGGTGAGTAAGTATCAAAGAAGTCTTCACCTTCTTTCTGGGTATAACTCTTGGCCACAAGCCGTGCCTTGTACTTTTCAATCGTACCATCAGGTCTAAGCTTCTTCTTGAATACCCACTTACATCCTACAGGTTTGCACCCAGAAGGACGGCCAGTGATCTCCCAGGTACCGTTAGCTAAGATGGAATCCATCTCGCTACGAACAGCTTCCTTCCAGTAATCAGCATCAGGAGATGCATAGGCTTCTGAAATAGTCCTGGGTGTGTCATCCACAAGGTACACAATGAAATCATCACCAAAAGACTTTGCAGTCCTCTGTCTCTTTCTCCTCACAAGAGTTCCATTGTCACCCTCAACAGGATTCTCAACGTGTTCCATCGCAATGGTGGGTTCAGAAATTACAACGAATTCCTCACTAGATGGAGTAGGTATCTCCTGATTTGATGAACTCGACATATCCTTCATAGGAAATATGTCCTCAAAGGAAGTTGCATCATTCGACTCCATAATCGTACCAACATGCATGTCGGATACCTCTGATTCTATTATTAAAAAAAATCTATAGCCAATACTATGAAAAGCATAGCCCAGAAGAACACAATCCACGGTTTTTGGTCCAAGCCTGCGCTTCTTGGGAATTGGTATATTGAATTTCGCCAAAAAACCCCAAGTATGTAGGTAAGAGAGTTTTGATCTTTTCCTTTCCCATTCCTCAAACGGAGTCATGGTCTTATGCTTTGTGGGAACTCGGTTTAGGACATGACACGCAGTCATTAGCGCCCCCCACCATTCCTTGGAAAGACCCGATGTGTCTAACATGGTGTTAACTATATCAGTTAGAGTTCGGTTCTTTCTTTTGGCTACCCCATTTGACTGAGGTGTCACACCCTAGCTAGTCCATGCATTAGAGTGTGCATCATGTTTACTTTCATCAGAAACTTGAAATGGGGAAGGCAGAACCCCTAGCACCCCCCCTGAAATCAACTAGGGTTTACTAAAAATAAATTCAATGAACCTGAAATGCCCTTCTAAAATGTTCACCCTCTTTGCCTTGGGTTAGAACCTTTGGGAAAATAGGTGCACATTTTTCTAGGTCAACAGAAGGTCACTAATTTAATTCATAAATATTTGAATTTGGGCATTTAAATGCTATTAAATAATTCAAGTGCTCAAATAATTCTGAAAATAATTGTTTGCTGTTAGGAATAATCCCAATAGAGCTCACAAATATTTTCAGGATTTTAGAAAGTGCCTAGGTATTTTAATTCAAGCCCTAAAGCTACAGAATAATAGAAAAGAAAACAAAATCAAAAAAAGGGAGAAGAATCTTACCTGGCGCCACCCACCAGGCCCACCTGCCGGCCCAGCCCAGCCACCGCGCCAGCGAGCAGCTTGGCTTTGCCAGGCAGGCAGGCAGGTGCTCGACGGCGGCACCAGCACGCGCCATGCAGCTGGCCGCCGTCCTGCTTCCTCCCCTCGCCGCCCTGCTGGCCTGGACAGGCTCCACGTCGCCGCCTCGACCCCCTGGACACGTTCACTCGCCCCCTGCCTCTCTCTTTCGCTCCCCTCCGCCATGGCCGACGCTGCTGAGCTCGCACCACCGTGAAACCCCCGTCCACCGACGTCCCCGTGATGCACCACCGTGTCCATCCTCTCCGCCGTCGTCAACTCCTTCGAGCAGCCAAGCCCCGAGCGCTCACACGCTCTACAACGTCTTCTTCGACCTCATCTTCACCGAGCCTCGCCGGAGATCCCCTTCGACGTCGCCGCCGCATCGACTCGTCCCCGACCGCGCCGTCTACCTCTTCGTGATCGCCGTGAGCTGCTGCACCTCCCCAACCTCTCCGTTCCTCTTCTCGTGCACCACAACGAGCACACGAAGCTCACCCGCACCCGCCGCCGTGGAGCTCGTCGCCGACGTGTCTCCGGCCCAACACCGGCCACGCCACCTAGTCTAACCACTCCACCGCATCCCTAGGGGCACAACGCACCTCACCACACGCCCTGCCGTGCCCCGTCGCCTCGGGCCCGTTTTTACCCGACTCCGGCGACCGCAAGGCTCATCGCCGGCGACGTTTCCGGCCACCCCGAGCCCAACCACCACCACCAAACGTTGCGGGTTGTCCCCAGCTACCCGTAGCTGCTCTCCGCGCACCAAATGGTACCCCATGGGCGATTTCCGCAGCGCGCCACCGCGTCTGGCCTCGCCGGCGGCTAAACGCCGGTAGGCTTTGACTCACTGACCGGCGGGGTTTGACCTGCTGACGTGGGTTGACTACCCCCCCTCTCTCACCGACATGCGGGCCCCGCCCGGCTAATTACCCTGTTAGTGCTAACTAAATAGGTTAGTTAATTAGTATAGTCACTGACTAGTGGGCCCCGCCTGTTAACTAGGCTAACTAAGCGTGGTTAGTGCACAAAGACACTGACCAGGGGGCCCCACCAGTCAGGTTTGACCTGGCTGGCGCCTTTGACTTGCTGACGTCACCCTAACGCATTGCTGACGCAGTAATTGTTTTTCTGGAATTATTTTTATTCAGGAAATTCCAGAAAATAGTTCAAACTTCAAAAATTCATAGAAATTCAACCATAACTCCAAATGAGATAAATTATATATGAAAAATTATCAGAAAAATTCAATCTATCCATCTGTAATGGTTTCATGCATGACAAGACAAGTTTACCTTGCTGTTTAAGCAGAATAAGGAAATGCCCTATAAATGCAATAATTAATGAGCTAATATTTGAATCTTGGATTCAAATGAGTTCACCCCTTTCTGTTTTAGCTTGCATTAGGCCAAAACACATTCATATTGCCATGTCATAGCATGCATCATATTGTTGCATATCGTCATGTGTTGATTGTGCTCGGTTGTGTTCTTCGTGGTAGGTTCTGCCTCCGAGGATATTCACGAGTATCCAACTGAAGGGCAGTATCCCGTTACCACTCCATCAGGCAAGCAACCATTGATCATTCCGATACAACCCATGTTCTCGCTCCTGCTCTTGTGTACTGCATTAAGACAACGCGTTTCAAACTGCTGTGTGCTACGGTAGTTGAACCCTTATCCTCTGCATGACCTGTCATTGCCACAGTAACTAGATGAAACCCACTAGCATGTGTAGGAGTTGATTGAGCCATGTTTTGTGATTCCTACCTTGCTATGCCTGCTATGCTTAGAGTTGTGTCAGGTCTGGTTCATCTGGGTGATGGGCTAGAGTGAAATGCTTGTGCCAGTAATATGTGGGATGTGTTGAACATGTTTTGGTAAAGGTATCGATGAGAGGCCATGTAGGAGTACATGGTGGGTTGTTTCATTGAGGCCGTCCCTAAGAACTGAGTTCTGTATGCGTGAATTAAGATTCAGCTACTACCACACATTGGGCCCTGAAATATGACCCCGCTCGACTTACTGACCCCTCTCGCCTCAGTCCAGGAGTTGCAACTAGTTTCTGGTGTTTGTAGGATATGTGTTGGCGGCCGTGCGTAGCGCTGACCCTAGGGGTGGGCTATGTTGCGGTAGATACACCGTGGCACGGTGTACCGAGTCACCCGTTTGGTGTCTCGGGAACCCTGTTCACATCGTTCGGGGCCGTTGAGGACACCCCGGCCGGATTTCCTTGCGGATGGAACCTGAATAGGCGATGACCCTGGACTAGAGACTTGTGAGGTTAGTCAGGTCGTGGTCTACACCCACGTCGGTTTTCGCTTGAAGTCTGCCGAGCACATTTCGTGTGCAGACGCTAAGTGGTGGAAACATGTGTGACGAAGTACACCCCTGCAGGGTATAAAACTATTCGAATAGCCGCGTCTGCGGTAAAGGACTACTTGATTGCATATACAGTTCATAGACAAGTTAATGGATACTACTAAAAGACTCAAGATAAGTGTGAGTACCGAGGATGGCCCCTCGCAGGATACGAGGGAGGATCCACGGTGGAGTATTGTGATGGTGAGTAGTGGACTCGTGTGCGAAAACTATTTTGCTAAAGAGTTCCGTAGGATAGCTTAGCCAAGAGTCAAAGCTGGCTTGCTGCATAAACCCCACCACCTTCTTGAGAATGAGCATGTACAGTAGGTTCTGATGTAAGACTTGCTGAGTACCTTTGTACTCATGTTTGCTTAATTATTGTTTTCAGACGACAACACTGCCCCCTCCGATGGGTTTTACGTAGACCTTGACGTCGACGAGTGACTAGCCACCCAGGTGGTGATCCAGGCCATGGAGGGCCCTATGTAGATAGACAGGCTTCGAGAAGCCTTCTTTCTTTTTAGAGTCTGTACTCAGACTAGTTGCTTCCGCATGTGCTTGTATGACTGTATGACTTGAGTGTCGGGTCATGTGACCCCTATCTGTATGGATATGTTATGTATGGCTCCCTGGAGCCTTTAAATAAAGTACTTGAGTTGTAGAGTTTTGTTGTGATGCCATGTTGTATGTACTCATATCGGGCATATTGTGTGTATGATTGAAATGCTTGGTATGAGTGGGATCCGACAATCTAGTTGTTTGTCCTTCGCAGCCTTTCTTATGGGGAAATGTAGTCTAGTGCTCCTCGAGCCATAGTAGTCCGCTACAGCCCGGTTCACCGGAGTCCTGCTAGCCCAGCACTACTGTTCAGGACACTTGACTGGCCGGCATGTGTTTCACTTCGTCCCTATGTCTGTCCCTTCGGGGAAATGTCACGCGGTGATCTCCGGAGTCCTGTCTAGCCTGCTACAGCCCGGGATCCCCGGAGTCCTGTTAGCCCAGTGCTACAGCCCGGAATCACTCGTTGATGACCGACATGTTCGATGTGATTCATGTATGCCTGTCTCCATAGGTCTGTGCCGCTTTGGGTTCACGACTAGCCATGTCGGCCCGGGTTCTCGGTCATATGGATGCTAGCGACATTGTCATATACGCGAGCCAAAAGGCGCAAACGGTCCCGGGCCATGGTAAGGCGACACCCGTGGGATACCGTGCGTGAGGCCGCAAAGTGATATGAGGTGTTACCGGCTAGATCGATGTGGCTTAGAATCGGGGTCCTGACAGCGTTGGTATCAGAGCCGGACTGCCTGTAGGTTCGTTCAG
This sequence comes from Triticum aestivum, assembly GCF_018294505.1. Classification (NCBI taxonomy): domain Eukaryota; kingdom Viridiplantae; phylum Streptophyta; class Magnoliopsida; order Poales; family Poaceae; genus Triticum; species Triticum aestivum. Next base: position 30,742,124 of record NC_057809.1, read on the forward strand.
CCAAACTGGTCGATGTCGAGTCTAGAAATGCTTTAGTTATATGTAAGGGAATTGATTGTGGGAGGGAACGTAAGGTTCTTTTACTCCTTTACCCTATGCTTCTGATCTGAGTCATTCTCTTCTCATTCAACGTGGGTTAAGGACTAGGCTCTCTTCTTCTATCAGGTTCACGTGTTACTAATCCGTAGTAGCTTATAGGATTATTGCTACGAGTTCCAGTCCAGTTTCTACTATTTTAGTATGTTGCTATTTGAATCAGAACCTTGATATGATGCTGTTGAGCGGTATTGTGAACTGTTGTGGATGTCTCAAATCTTTTTCTGAGCATTTACAGCCGTTATGCTGTCCAATTTTCCCTAGGAATTCTGATGTCTTTGTCTTGTGGTTGTGCTTTCAGATGGCCAACCAGTCTCAAAATCAAGTGGTTCGCCTGACCAGGTGCCTCGACGTGCCCGGTCATACTGCTATGTTGGTCCGGGTCATGATCGAGACAGGATACCGTTGGTATCCCGAATACACTGTTGAAGAGCAGTTCCGCGACTTTAATCAAAGCCAGTATTTATGCACCGTCAGGATATTTCCTTCCTATCCTGGATCTACCGAGCCCCTTCACTGTTCCTATGGACTCGGAGTTACCGTTGAGATGGCTGTGCAGGATGCTGCCTACTCAATGATGACCATCTTGCGAGTCCGGACTGGCCTGCTTCGGAACACTGACTTCCGTTACATGCCAGCTTCACTTCCGGGAGCGCAGGGGTATCTTCAGGCTATCTATGCTGACTCCACTCAGGAGGACTCATTAACTCGTACCACCGCTGAGATGCTCGAAGATAAGGACCGAGAGAATCGGGCCTTGAGGCTGGAGCTCTTTAATACCCGTGCTGATCATTGGGCCACGTTGACTCGGTTTGCACCCGCGGTGCAAGCTGGATGTATGGATACCAGGGACCTATATCCTGTGAGAGCAGCTCTGCCAGACATGGTGGATTGGCGTGATGTGGGAGGCATCACCCCACCCCTTGGTCCCCGCAGGCCACCGTTTGTTGGTCCAAGACCTTATCCTAGCCCCTATGGTCCACAGGCTCCTCAGGACCGTCTGTTTCCGGATGATCATGTTGAACTTCCAGGCTATGGAGGTGACTTCTATGAGGACTACTACGGAGCTATCTGAGTTAGTAGTAGTACCACTAGTATTGTAGTAGTTGTATCTCCACTGTCCTGCGTGACTTGTGGAATATGACTTGGTGTGTAATCGATTCCGGAGGTGTAGACAAATAATGTATAGGGAACTCGGAATGCCTCCGATGAGATGTAACGTCTACCTTCATAGTTGTACTGTAGCATGGGCTTGTACTAAACTATGTATGACGAGTATGACCGTTGGTGTATATATGGCAGTTTTATATTACCATGGCATACGAATGAGCATCTCTGCATTCCGTGTTATCCTTTACATTCTGCACTTCCTTGTTAAGTTTGAGCCATCCTTGTCTAAACCGTTGTCTTGTTTCCTCCTAGGATGGTCAACACCCGCGGCAACCCTGCTGTCCCGGAGCAGGGGGAAGCCAGTGCAGCTAGAGGTGAAAATCTGCCTCACCCGCCTTCTCTGGCCGAAGTGATGCTGGAGGCGGAAAGAAACAAGCGTGAGACCAACCGCCTGCTGGAGCGGATTGAGCAGAACACTGCACGCCACCCACGAAATGACTTGGTGTCAATCAACGACTTTATCAAGCTGTACCCACCAAAGTTTAACCATTCCGTCGAGCCCCTCGACGCGGATGATTGGCTTCGCAGCATCACCCACAAGCTACGTTCTGCCAACGTAGCTGAAGCCGACAAGGTTACCTATGCTGCCTATCATCTCGAGGGCCCCGCTAGCCATTGGTGGGAAAACTACGAAGCTATGCGCCCGGTCGGCCAAATCACTACCTGGGCTGAGTTCAGCGAGGCTTTCCGTGAGCATCACATTCCGGAAGGTCTCATGGATCGCAAGAGGGAGGAGTTCTGCAACTTCACCCAAGGAAGGCTGACTGTGGATGCATATAGCCGAGAATTTGGGAACCTGGCACGCTATGCTCCTGAAGAGGTTTCTACTGACGCCAAGAAGCAGGCAAGGTTCCGCAAGGGACTTAGCCCTGAGCTTCGCCGCGATCTCCGTCTGCACGAGTGCACATCCTTCCAGAAGTTGGTCAATAAAGCTATCAGTGCTGAGACAGGCCAGACTGATTATGACGCTTCACGCAAGCACTCCCGTGATTTTGGGTCTTCATCCGGCTCTGGAGCTCAGAAGCGCCGGGTGTGGATTCCAAGCACCGCACTGCCACCCAGATTCACCCCGAGGCCATCCTTTGAGGCGCCTCGTCCCAACCAGCAATTGCACCGCCCAAGCCCTATGGTGGCCCCGCTGCTAATGTTGCTCCACGCCCCACTGTGGTAACATGCTTCAAGTGTGGAGAACCGGGTCACTATAGTCGAGAGTGTCCCCAGAACAACCCCAATCAAGCTGGAAAGTCCGTTGGCCGTGGTAAGCCCGCGGGAAAGACTTTCTACGCCAAGCCGGCCACTACTGCACGTGGCCATGTCAACTATGTTTCAGCCGAAGAGGCTCATGAGGATCCCAACGTCGTCCTTGGTACGCTCCTTGTTAACTGCCATCCGGCATCTGTTCTTTTCGATACTGGAGCATCTCATTCATTCATATCCGAGAATTATGCTCGGTTGCATAACACGACATTCTGTGACATGCCCACTTCCATGGTAATTCAAACTCCGGGTTCCAAATGGCAAACTTCTAGGGTAAGCCATGGGAACGAAATTCTTGTCGATAGGCTTGTCTTCCTTGCATCTTTAATAGCTCTCAAGTCCTCCGACATAAACATCATCTTGGGTATGGACTGGATGTCGGCTCATTATGCCAAGATCGATTGTGCCACTAGAACCGTTCAACTTACTCATCCCTCGGGCAAGACAGTTAATGTCTTAACTCGAGTGGCCAAGCGCCAACTTTACTCTCTCAATGCCAACCCTCTTCCAGACCTTGAGGACGTTCCGGTAGTCCGAGACTTCCCGGATGTGTTTCCGGAAGAACTGCCAGGTGTTCCACCTGACCGGGATGTCGAGTTTGTGATAGACCTTGTTCCAGGAACCGTTCCAATTGCTAGAAGACCCTACAAGATGGCACCCTTAGAACTAGCCGAGCTTAAGAACCAACTCGATGAGTCCTTGAACAAGGGTTCATCCGTCCTAGCTCCTCTCCTTGGGCTTGCCCCGTCCTCTTCGTCAAGAAGAAGGATGGAACGGATCGAATGGTTGTGGATTACCGACCTGTCAATCTGGTCACCATCAAGAACAAATACCCGCTTCCCAGGATCAACGACCTGTATGATCAGCTCGCTGGATCCTCAGTCTTCTCCAAGATGGATTTGAGGTTGGGCTACCATCAAATCAAAATCAGAAACGGGGACATTCCCAAAACGGCCTTTGTTACTCGTTATGGCCAATACGAGTACACCGTCATGTCCTTCGGTTTAACCAATGCCCCGGCCACCTTCTCCCGGTTAATGAACTCGGTTTTCATGGAGTACATGGACAAATTCGTCGTAGTATACCTCGATGATATACTCATCTACTCCAAGAATGAAGAGGAACATGCCGAACATCTAAGGCTGGTATTGATGAAACTTCGAGAGCATCGCCTTTATGCCAAATTCTCCAAGTGTGAATTTTGGTTGTCAGAAGTGACCTATCTAGGCCATGTAGTCTCTGTTAAGGGTATTGCTGTCAATCCCGAGCGAGTTCAAGCCGTCCTTGATTGGACTCCACCTGAAACGGTCAAGCAAGTTCGGAGTTTCCTTGGCCTAGCGAGCTATTGCCGCCGCTTCGTCGAGAACTTCTCCAAGGTTGCTAAACCTCTAACTGAACTCCTCAAGAAAGATAAAAAGTTCGAGTGGACTCCACAGTGCGAGTTCAGTTTTCAGGAACTGAAAAGACGCCTGACATCTGCTCCCGTACTGGTACCACCAGATTTCTCCAAGGACTTTATTTCTATTGCGACGCCTCGCGTCAAGGGCTAGGTTGCATACTCATGCAAGATCGTCAGGTAATTGCCTATGCATCACGGCAATTACACCCACATGAGGGAAATTATCCCACACATGATCTAGAGCTTGCAGCTGTAGTCCATGCACTTAAAACCTGGCGACATTACCTTCTTGGTAATCGTTGCGAGATCTTCACCGATCACCAAAGTTTGAAATATATCTTCACCCAATCAGATTTGAATCTCAGGCAAAGACGTTGGGTCGAGTTGATCTCGGATTATGACTTAGGAATAACTTACACCCCGGGCAAAGCCAATGTCATGGCTGATGCGCTAAGCCGTAAGTCCTATTGTAACAACCTAATGTTACAACAAAGTCAACCACTTCTCCATGAGGAATTTCGTAAGCTTAACCTTCACATTTTTCCTCGAGGATTCCTATCTACCCTGGTGGCGAAACCTACCCTTATGGATCAAATCATAGCTGCCCAAAAGCGTGATAAGGGCATATCCCGGATTAAGGAAAACATTGCTAGCGGAGTTGCTAAATGTTTTTCCATGGATGAACAAGGTGCTGTCTTCTTCGAGAACCGTCTGGTGGTTCCCAAGAAACAACATCTACGCCAGATGATCCTTAAGGAAGCTCATGAATCCCCTCTCACCATTCATCCCGGTAGTACTAAAATGTATCAAGACCTACGCCAGAGGTTTTGGTGGACTAGGATGAAGAGAGAAATCGCTCAATACATTGCTAATTGCGACGTTTGTCGTCGTGTTAAAGCAGAGCATCAACGGCCTGCTGGCACCCTTCAACCTTTGGCTATTCCTGAATGGAAATGGGACAAAATCAGTATGGATTTCATCACTGGGTTTCCCAGGACCAAGAGGGGAATAATGCCATCTTCGTCGTGATCGACCGTCTTTCCAAAGTAGCCCATTTTCTACCTGTTCGTGAGAGTATCACCGCTAGCCAGCTAGCTGACTTATACATCTCCTGAATAGTGTCTCTTCATGGTGTCCCATTGGAAATTAACTCAGACCGTGGAAGTCTCTTCACCTCTCGATTTTGGGAAAGTTTCCAAAATGCTATGGGAACTCATCTCTCCTTTAGCACCGCCTTCCATCCTCAATCAAGTGGTCAAGTAGAGCGAGTCAATCAAATTCTGGAAGATATGCTCCGAGCTTCTGTTATCTCATTCGGAATGAGTTGGGAGAAATGCCTTCCATTCGCGGAGTTTGCTTATAACAATAGCTATCAAGCTAGTTTGGGCAAAGGCTCCCTTCGAAGTTCTCTATGGACGAAAATGTCGAACGCCTCTTAACTGGTCAGAAACCGGGGAAAGACAACTCTTTGGCCCGGATATGATTCAGGAAGCAGAAGAGCAGGTTCGCGTTATTCGTGAGAAATTGAAAACAGCCCAATCTCGCCAAAAGAGTCAATATGATCGTAAACATAAGCCTATGACATTTGAAATTGACGAGAAGGCTTACCTTCGGGTTACCCCGTTAAAGGGAACCCATCGCTTCGGTATCAAAGGCAAATTGGCTCCTCGTTACATTGGACCCTTTCGCATTCTTGCCAAACGAGGAGAAGTTGCCTACCAATTGGAACTACCTCCGCATCTTTCCAGGGTTCACGATGTCTTCCACGTTTCGCAACTCAGGCGTTGCTTCGCGGATCCTATCCGTGGAGTGGACCACGAAACGCTTGATTTACAAGATAACCTTTCTTATCGGGAATACCCCGTTCGTATCCTTGATCAAGCCGAGCGTACCACTCGACGTCATAATATCAAGTTTCTCAAGGTTCAATGGTCACACCATTCCGAGGAAGAAGCCACTTGGGAAAGGGAGGATCGTCTTCGACTTGAGTACCCCACCTTCTTTCCAGATGATCCTAAATCTCGGGACGAGATTCTATTGAGTGGGGGTGAGTTGTCACACCCTAGCTAGTCCATGCATTAGAGTGTGCATCATGTTTACTTTCATCAGAAACTTGAAATGGGGAAGCAGAACCCCCAGCACCCCCCCCTGAAATCAACTAGGGTTTACTAAAAATAAATTCAATGAACCTGAAATGCCCTTCAAAATGTTCACCCTCTTTGCCTTGGGTTAGAACCCTTGGGAAAATGGTGCACATATTTTCTAGGTCAACAAAAGGTCACTGATTTAATTCATAAATATTTGAATTTGGGCATTTAAATGCTATTAAATAATTCAAGTGCTCAAATAATTCTGAAAATAATTGTTTGCTGTTAGGAATAATCCCAATAGAGCTCACAAATATTTTCAGGATTTTAGAAAGTGCCTAGGTATTTTAATTAAAGCCCTAAAGCTACAGAATAATAGAAAAGAAAACAAAATCAAAAAAAAGGGAGAAGAAGCTTACCTGGCGCCACCCACCAGGCCCACCTGCCGGCCCAGCCCAGCCACCGCGCCAGCGAGCAGCTTGGCTTGGCCAGGCAGGCAGGCAGGTGCTCGACGGCGGCACCAGCACGCGCCACGCAGCTGGCTGCCGTCCTGCTTCCTCCCCTCGCCGCCCTGCTGGCCTGGACAGGCTCCACGTCGCCGCCTCGACCCCCTGGACACGTTCACTCGCCCCCTGCCTCTCTCTTTCGCTCCCCTCCGCCATGGCCGACGCTGCTGAGCTCGCGCCACCGTGAAACCCCCGTCCACCGACGTCCCCGTGATGCACCACCGTGTCCATCCTCTCCGCCATCGTCAACTCCTTCGAGCAGCCAAGCCCCGAGCGCTCACACGGTCTGCAACGTCTTCTTCGACCTCGTCTTCACCGAGCCTCACCGGAGATCCCCTTCGACGTCGCCGCCGCATCGACTCGTCCCCGACCGCGCCGTCTACCTCTTCATGATCGCCGTGAGCTGCTGCACCTCCCCAACCTCTCCGTTCCTCTTCTCGTGCACCACAACGAGCACACGAAGCTCACCCGCACCCGCCGCCATGGAGCTCGTCGCCGACGTGTCTCCGGCCCAACACCGGCCACGCCACCTAGTCTAACCACTCCACCGCATCCCTAGGGGCACAACGCACCTCACCACACGCCCTGCCGTGCCCCGTAGCCTCGGGCCCGTTTTTACCCGACTCCGGCGACCGCAAGGCTCATCGCCGACGACGTTTCCGGCCACCCCGAGCCCAACCACCACCACCAAACGCCGTGGGTTGTCCCTAGCTACCCGTAGCTGCTCTCCGCGCAACAAATGGTACCCTGTGGGCGATTTCCGCAGCGCGCCACCGCGTCTGGCCTCGCCGGCGGCTAAACGCCGGCAGGCTTTGACTCACTGACCGGCGGGGTTTGACCTGCTGACGTGGGTTGACTCCCCCCCCTCTCTTACCGACATGCGGGCCCCGTCCGGCTAATTACGCTGTTAGTGCTAACTAAATAGGTTAGTTAATTAGTATAGTCACTGACTAGTGGGCCCCGCCTGTTAACTAGGCTAACTAAGCGTGGTTAGTGCACAGAGACACTGACCAGGGGGCCCCACCAGTCAGGTTTGACCTGGCTGGCGCCTTTGACTTGCTGATGTCACCCTGACGCATTGCTGACGCAGTAATTGTTTTTCTGGAATTATTTTTATTCAGGAAATTCCAGAAAATAGTTCAAACTTCAAAAATTCATAGAAATTCAACCATAATTCCAAATGAGATAAATTATATATGAAAAATTATCAGAAAAATTCAATCTATCCATCTGTAATGGTTTCATGCATGACAAAACAAGTTTACCCTGCTGTTTAAGCAGAATAAGGAAATGCCCTATAAATGCAATAATTAATGATCTAATATTTGAATCTTGGATTCAAATGAGTTCACCCCTTTCTGTTTTAGCTTGCATTAGGCCAAAACACATTCATATTGCCATGTCATAGCATGCATCATATTGTTGCATATCGTCATGTGTTGATTGTGCTCGGTTGTGTTCTTCGTGGTAGGTTCTGCCTCCGAGGATATTCACGAGTATCCAACTGAATGGCAGTATCCCGTTACCACTCCATCAGGCAAGCAACCATTGATCATTCCGATACAACCCATGTTCTCGCTCCTGCTCTTGTTTAGTGCATTAAGACAACGCGTTTCAAACTGTTGTGTGCTACGGTAGTTGAAGCCTTATCCTCTGCATGACCTGTCATTGCCACAGTAACTAGATGAAACCCACTAGCATGTGTAGGAGTTGATTGAGCCATGTTTTGTGATTCCTACCTTGCTATGCCTGCTATGCTTAGAGTTGTGTCAGGTCGGGTTCATCTGGGTGATGGGCTAGAGTGAAATGCCTGTGTCAGTAATATGTGGGATGTGTTGAACATGTTTTGGTAAAGGTATCGATGAGAGGCCATGTAGGAGTACATGGTGGGTTGTTTCATTGAGGCCGTCCCTAAGAACTGAGTTCTGTATGCGTGATTTAAGATTCAGCTACTACCACACATTGGGCCCTGAGATATGACCCCGCTCGACTTACTGACCCCTCTCGCCTCAGTCCAGGAGTTGCAACTAGTTTCTGGTGTTTGTAGGTTAAGTGTTGGCGGCCGTGCGTAGCGCTGACCCTAGGGGTGGGCTATGTTGCGGTAGATACACCATGGCACGGTGTACCGAGTCACCCGTTTGGTGTCTCAGGAACCCTGTTCACATCGTTCGGGGCCGTTGAGGACACCCCGGCTGGATTTCCTTGCGGATGGAACCTAAATAGGCGATGACCCTGGACTAGAGACTTGTGAGGTTAGTCAGGTCGTGGTCTACACCCACGTCGGTTTTCGCTTGAAGTCTGCCGAGCACATTTCGTGTGCAGATGCTAAGTGGTGGAAACATGTGTGACGAAGTACACCCCTGCAGGGTATAAAACTATTCAAATAGCCGCGTCCGCGTTAAAGGACTACTTGGTTGCCTGTACAGTTCATAGACAAGTTAATGGATACTACTAAAAGACTCAAGATAAGTGTGAGTACCGAGGATGGCCCTCTCGCAGGATACGAGGGAGGATCCCGGTGGAGTATTGTGATGGTGAGTAGTGGACTCGTGTGCGAAAACTATTTTGCTAAAAGATTCCGTAGGATAGCTTAGCCAAGAGTCAAAGCTGGCTTGCTGCATAAACCCCACCACCTTCTTGAGAATGAGCATGTATAGTAGGTTCTGATGTAAGACTTGCTGAGTACCTTTGTACTCATGTTTGCTTATTTATTGTTTTCAGACGACAACACTGCCCCCTCCGATGGGTTTTACGTAGACCTTGACGTCGACGAGTGACTAGCCACCCAGGTGGTGATCCAGGCCATGGAGGGCCCTATGTAGATAGACAGGCTTCGAGAAGCCTTCTTCTTTCTAGAGTCTGTACTCAGACTAGTTGCTTCCGCATGTGCTTGTATGACTGTATGACTTGAGTGTCGGGTCATGTGACCCCTATCTGTATGGATATGTTATGTATGGCTCCCTGGAGCCTTTAAATAAAGTACTTGAGTTGTAGAGTTTTGTTGTGATGCCATGTTGTATGTACTCATATCGGGCATATTGTGTGTATGATTGAAATGCTTGGTATGAGTGGGATCCGACAATCTAGTTGTTTGTCCTTCGCAGCCTTTCTTATGGGGAAATGTAGTCTAGTGCTCCTCGAGCCATAGTAGTCCGCTACAGCCCGGTTCACCGGAGTCCTGCTAGCCCAGCACTACTGTTCAGGACACTTGACTGGCCGGCATGTGTTTCACTTCGTCCCTATGTCTGTCCCTTCGGGGAAATGTCACGCGGTGATCTCCGGAGTCCTGTCTAGCCTGCTACAGCCCGGGACCCCCGGAGTCCTGTTAGCCCAGTGCTACAGCCCGGAATCACTCATTGATGACCGACATGTTCGATGTGATTCATGTATGCCTGTCTCCATAGGTCTGTGCCGCTTTGGGTTCACGACTAGCCATGTCGGCCCGGGTTCTCGGTCATATGGATGCTAGCGACATTGTCATATACGTGAGCCAAAAGGCGCAAACGGTCCCGGGCCATGGTAAGGCGACACCCGTGGGATACCGTGCGTGAGGCCGCAAAGTGATATGAGGTGTTACCGGCTAGATCGATGTGACTTGGAATCGGGGTCCTGACAGCGTTGGTATCAGAGCCGGACTGCCTGTAGGTTCGTTGAGCCAAACTGGTCGATGTCGAGTCTAGAAATGTATCAGATACATATAACAATATCTAGTGGAGTCATCAATCAACGTCATGAAGTATCTCTTTCCACCTTTTGTCAACATGCCATTCATCTCACAAAGATCAGAATGTATAAGCTCTAGTGACGGCAAGTCTCTTGCCTCTGCAGTCTTATGGGACTTGCGAGGTTGCTTAGCTTGCACACATACTTGGCACTTGGAGCCTTTGACAGTAGAGATTTTCGGAATTAAATTCATATTGGCCAGCCGCGTCATGCAACCAAAGTTAATGTGACAAAGTCGTGAATGCCAAATATCAGACTCATTGTTGTGGCAAACATTATTAATAACTTTAGTGCAAATATCTGACAAAGACAGGCGGAACAAGCCTCCGCTCTCATAGCCTTTTCCAACAAATTGTCCATACTTAGAAATTACAACTTTATTGGATTCGAAAACCAACTTAAAACCATCTCGACATAAACGGGAACCGCTAACGAGATTTTTATTTATGGAAGGCACATGATGAACGTTCGTCAGACGCACGGTCTTTCCCGAAGTAAACTTCACATCGAGCGTACCAACACCTCGAACGATGGCATGTGACCCGTTCCCCATCAGCACGGGTGAAGTCCCTGTTGCCTGGTAAGAAGAAAACATGGAGGCGTGAGCACAAACATGTATGTTGGCACCGGTGTCAATTAACCAATCAGGGGATTGAAATACTGAAAGGATGGTAGGAAAAATACCGTACCCTGATTCCTTCATATCAATATCACCGATGACAACATTAGCGGACTTGCCGCTCTTCTCATGCTCGCGCTCCTCAAAGCGGTTAGGACACTTCGAAGCCCAGTGATTAGGATCACCGCAGACATAGCAAAGTCCCTTCTCCTTCTTATGAGAATTCTTCTTGAAGTTGGTAGAATGTGATGGCTTGTTCTTTGTATCAAACTTGCCTTTGCCCTGAGTTTTGTTCTTATTGTTTTTGAACTTGTTGGGCTGGGAGTTCTTCTTCTGTACCATGTGGGCACTAGAAGCTCCCTCAGCAACTCGAGCACGTGTGTCCTTTGCTCTCGCCTTCTCTTCAACATCAAGAGTACCAATGAGATCCGCAACAGAAAACTCCTGTCTCTTGTGTTTCGAGGAAGTAGCAAAATTGTTCCACGAAGGTGGAAGTTTGGCAATGATGCCTCCGGCAACAAATTTGTTCTGCAACACACACTTGAAGTACTCAAGTTCTTTTGCGATCGACTGTATCTCATGAGCCTGCTGTACAACAGAACGCCCATTAGTCATCTTGTAGTCATAGAATTGCTCCATGACGTACAACTTGCTGCCGGCGTCCGAGGCACCAAACTTGGCCTCGAGCGCAACCCACATGTCCTTGCCGTTTTCAAACGACATATACAAATCCACAATGGAATCATCCAGAACACTCAGAAGAGCACCTTTAAAGAGAGTATCGATCTTCTCAAAAGCTTTCAGTTGTGTTGGATTAAGATCGCCCTCAGACTTGCACTTGGTGGTGTCATAGCAGCCCATGGTCTGAAACCAATAGACTGCTCTCGTGCGCCATCTCTTATATTGCGCCCCCTTAAAGGCGGGCGGCTTCAGATGCGCAGCAAAACCACTCAGAGTAAATTGCCTATAATCAGGTTTTTGGATTGTTGGAAATATGAGCAAATTACTACGAGATTTAGTCCGAATAAATAGAAGATAAATCATGACTACAGTAGCAGAGATTAAACTAATCATGCAAACTAGCATAACATATGAACAGATCACATCTAGGGCACATACTAGAAACATGGATTCTACCACGATCTCGAACAGGAAGGATAGAATCACATACGGTGCAGCGGGAGCAGCACCGTCGGCGTTGACGTTGTCGCCCATGTCGTCGAGGATGAGGTTGCCGAGGTCAGGGAAGAAGTCATCGTTCGCGAAGTCGTCGCTGCCAGCAGTCGCGCAAGTGCGCTCCCCAAAAACCTGATCACCCCTCTCCCGTACAGGATTACAAGAGGCGGTGTTCCAGAGGCCTGCTGTCCCTTCTCCCGGTGCATGCCAAAAGGAGGGATGGAAAAGACTTGCTTGGCAGCGCAATGATCTGGAACGGTGGTGAGAAACCATACGAAACGGCGGCGGCTAGGGCAGATGTCCGACTGACTATCGTGGGAGTAAACCCCACGTCCGAGTCGTCACGATCCAAAAGAATCAGAAACGGTTCAGTAATTAACGCGTCCGTTAATTATTAATTAATGACTCATTAATTTTTTCCGAGCAGCAAAAATATAGACAACGTGCATAGCTCTATCCTCGGCTCGGTTCAATCCCGCAACCCGCGGCGCGCGCGCGGCGAGCGAGGAGAAGCGCACGTATAGGTCTCTTCTTCTTATGCTCATACAAGTGATAGAAGAGCTCACCTTATAAAAAGGTGCAACTCTGTCTCAACTTTCGGGGTGGGACTCAACTTTAACCTCATTCAGTTCACTCACATGTGTGCATGAATGGGCCAAGAGAATTTCGGAATTTTAATTAATCTTTGGGCCAAAGACCTACTAGCAAAATTCCAACAATCAATACAAATCAAATTTCTGGCGAACCTTAGCTCTTAGGTGAGGGTTGGCTGTCGGAAATTTTGCTATCTGACTATACCAGGCGATGTGTGTGTGTGGTGTGTGAGTTGTAACCAAAAGTGCCGTGTCTATTGGTTTCTTATAAATGAAATCTGGACCGGAGACTCGAAAAACTAAACAAATTTCTCTGTGAAGCACGAATCAAACTTCAGCCCACTATAGAACACAATAGATCCGGAAGCGGCGGTTGTCTGCAGACTAGGCACAAGAGATCAAGATGAACAAGAACAGGCTTACACGATGGACATGTAATAAAGGAAAAAGTCCAAAATAAATCTTGAAGTTGTAGACGAAAGCTAAATCAAACCTTAAATTTTGAATTCTGAAAATTGGCACTCTGAACTTATAATTCCGCTCTATTTTGGACCCTAGATCTGTTTGAAACACCGGGAATACTACAATCCCGGCCGGGATAACCAGCTACTCTGACGGACAAGATTTTGGGCCAGCCCACTATAACACAACAAGAATTCGTGAAGTTAAAAAATGTACGCGCATTTCTAAAATTGTTCAGAAATTAAAAAATGTTCATGATATATATTTTTTGCACGAATTCAATTTATTTTGTGTTTCTAAAAAGTATTTGGAATTCTGAAATTATATTCACATTTAAAAAAACTGTTCGTGATTTAAAAAACACATTTGTCAGAAAAATGTTCGGAATTCCAACAGTTTTTCATATGCTATGAAAAATGTATCAGATTTTCAGAATTGTGTCACATTTTTTGAATAATGTTTTCGGAATTTCATAAATTATTTCGTAAATGATGTTTTTTTAAAAAATGTTTAGGATTGTTGGCTGCCGACTCGACTGGGACAGCCCACCAGACATAAAGCGAGTTCGTTTTTTCTTATCATGCACCATAAAAATTCTTTCTTTCTTTTTCTTACGCGCGACGTAATAATTCCAAAAGAGAAAAACATGCCTTGGAGTCGAACTTGGGACCTGGTAAGGTTGACCTGATTTCACTAGCCACTACACCAGATGACTATGACTTATATGAAGATGCCGAAAATATTTAAACAGAAACCAAAACATCGAACTTTGTAAAAAATTTTTAGGGGCAAACAAGTATTGAAAACATATTTATTTCTGAAATTTTCGAACATTTTATAAATTGCGTTTTTGAAAATTTCGTATACTTTTAAAAAACCAACAACTTTAAAAAAGAGAACACCTTTTGAAACATAAATAATTTTTTTAAACCTGAATTTTTTTTAAAGTGCGAACACTTTTTGTACAATGTAAAAAAATGTTTACGTGTTGTAAAAAATGTGTTATAACCTTAACAGAATATAGGTGACATGTGTTTGAAAAAAGTGTATGCAAATTAAAAAAATGTTGGACCATGTAAAAGAGTGTTCATGTAGTTTTATAAAATGTTTATTGTCATTAAGAAAATGTAAAACATGTATTTAGAAAAATATTACCATGTATTCAAAAAAGTTTGAAAACATTTAATTTAAAAATGTCCATAATGTATTTGAAAATATCAAAATTTTATAAAATATTTAATGTGTGCCTTAATTTGTACATTGGGTACTGAGAAAAATTAGAAATGTGTAAAAATGAAAAAAGAAAAAGAAAACATAAAAGAAAAACTATGAAAAATATTACTGCGCGCGAGTGAGCGATTGTGCTACTGGGCCGGCCCAATGCAAGAAATACCGGGGAAGTCCTCTCAAGGTTTAAAATGGACCGGGATTAGAGAGTTCGGAGTGTCAATTTCCGAGATTGAGAGTTCGGGGTTTGATTTAGTTTTCGCCTACAATTTTAAGGTTTATTTTGGACTTTTTCCTGTAATAAAAGACTAACCTAAACACAGATCGGGAGGGAGAGGTGGTTGTGGTGGACTGCAGCACGCCGGGTTGGGGATCCATCCAAGGAAGGAGGCCGCCTGTCACATCCCTAGTTCTGGTATGACCTAGACCAGCTAGCCATTTGTGCATCATGTTTAAATTCCATTTAAATGTGAAATGGGGATTTGTGAAGCCCTCAGAATCAGTTTTGAAAATGACCCAAGTAAAAATTGCTCCAAAAGGGTCCAAGAAAATGCTCATGTTGCTCTTTGAAAATATTGGACAGAGATAAAAATCAAACCAATATTTTAAAGAGCTCATAAGTATTTATTTTGGGCATTTGGAATTAATCCAGTATTTATTTGCGTTGGATAAATATTTTTATATATACAAAATATTGTCCAATAATTCTGAATTTTGATGAGGGGCTTTGGATTAATCCCTTAGGTCCCTGCAAAATTTGACAAAATTAAATAATATGATTTAGTATTTTTACTAAATCAGAAACAAATGTCAGAAAATAGAAAAGAAAACAAAATGGAAATGCTTACGTGGGTTACCGCGGCCTAGCACTGTGCAGCCGGCCTGGCCCAGTGCCCCAACAGGCCGCCCCAGCCGACTGGCCAGTGCCAGTCGTCCTCCAACTCCCGCCAGGAGGACAGCGCGCGTGTGGCCACCACGTGCAAGCACACGCCGGCCACCTCCTGCCTGCCTGCCTCGCCCCCTCGACGGCCTGGACGCCTCTGGCGTCGCCACGCACTCCCCCGAACTTCTCTCACTCTCCCCCGTGCTCCCCCTTCTCTGGTTTCCCTCCACCTCGCACCCGAGCAGAGCGCAGCGCGCCACCGAGCACCACCGCAGCCACCGGGCACGCCTCGCCTCCTCGTGCTGTCCCCTACATCCGCCTCGACGCCTTGAAGCTCCCCTTCAACGCGAGCATCGTCGGACGCCCTGTGGCCTCGCCATCGACCCATCGTCTCCACGCACGGCCGTGCATCGCCGCCGTCAAATCCGTCGCCGTCCGTGCCTCCCCGAGCTCGCCGAGAAGCTCTTCGTGACCGCGGTGAGCCCTCGGTCATTTCCCCCTAACCCTGCCCCCGTTTGGTCGCCGTAGCCGTCGCCCCCTTGCTTACCGTAGCCATCACCGCACGGGCTCGTCTCCGGCGAAGCCCCGGTGACCAAATGGCCCCGCGCGTGCGTCCGTTGCACTCACAACGACCCGTGGAGCAACGCTAGCGCGACAGCCAGCTTGTTTGCAAGCCACAGCGCTAACCCCGCACCCACCTGAGCTCCGGTCACCGCCTCGCTCACCGCCGTTGCTGATTCCGACCACCCCAGCACCTCCCGCTGCTACCAAACGATGCGCCTCGCCACGACGCGTCCGTAGAGCCCAGCCACGCGAGCTCTCGTCGCCGGAGATGGCCGGATGAGGAGCGCCGCCGCGTTCTGATTAGCACCGGCGGCTAATCGCTAGTTAGTTGACGTGGCATCTTAGTTAGGCACTAACTACCCCCTCTGTGACACTGACAGTGGGCCCTGGTGCCTTAATCTTTTAGTTTAGTTAGAAATAACCCCATGCTTAACCTGTGACACTGACGTGTGGACCCCACACGTCAGGTTTGACCTGGTCAGCGCTGTTGACCTGCTGACACAGGCATGACGCAGTGCTGACGCAATAAATGAATTTTGGATTATTTCTATTTTGGAAATTCCAGAAAATTAGCTAAACTTCAAAAATTCATAGAAATTCAACCGTAGCTCAGATTGAAATAATTTATATATGAAAAATTATCAGAAAAATTCAATCTATCCATATGTACCATTTTCATGCATGACAAACCAACCTATACATGCTGTATATATGAAAACACATGAATGGCATTTATAAGAGCTTATGTTGGAGTTGCATTTGAACCTTTGGTTCAAATGGACTTCAACCAAATAAATGCTAGATGCATTAACTCAAACAACATCACATACTCATGCCATGTTCATGCATCATAATGTTGCATGCTTGTGTTTGATTTTTGACACTGTTCCTCCTCGATAGGTCCTGCTCTGGAGAGTGTTCGAGAGTACCTGTCTGAGGAGCAGTGCCCCCCTGTTGATCTACCAGGCAAGCAAACCCCCTTGTTCATTCCGATACAATCCTACTCTCTCGCTCCTTCTCTCATTTATTGCATTCGGACAATAACGATTCAACTACTACTTTATGCTGCGGTAGTTGAACCCATTCCTCTGCATGACCTGTCATTGCCACAGTAAATAGTTAAAACCCACTAGCATGTGTAGGAGTTGATTGAGCCATGTTGTGTTCCTACCATGCTTTGCCTGCTATTGCTTAGAGTATGTCAGGTCTGATTCATTGGGAATGAATTGGAGTGCAATGCTATGTTCTGATGCTGAGAGTTAAGTGTGTGAACACGATTTGGTAAAGGTAGCGGTGAGAGGCCATGTAGGAGTACATGGTGGGTTGTCTCATTGGGACCGTCCTTAAGAACTGAGTTCTGTGTAAGTTGTCCAATGACTAGCTACTACCACACATTGGGCTCCGGGCGCTCCAAGCTCTCTCAACTTATTAACCGCCTTGATCTCTGTCCAGGAGCTGCAAATAGTTTCTGGTGTTTGTAGGTAGTGCTATTTTTCTACCGAGTGGCACCCGGCAGGGTGGACTTGGGACAAACTAGGCACACGTGGCCTGGTGTACCGAGTGGCACCCGGATGGTGGGCTCGGGAACCCTGTACACATCGTTTGGGGCCGTGAGCGAAACCCCGGCCGGATCTCCTTGCGGATGGAACCCGAATAGGCGATAAACCTGGACTAGAGTCTTGTGTGGTTAGTCAGGTCGTGGCCGACACCCTCGCCAGGCTTCCGCTTGAAGGTTGCCGAGATACATGACGGGTATATGGTGATAAGTGGTGAGAGCGTGTGTGAAGAAGTACACCCCTACAGGGTTATCATGATCTATTCGAATAGCCGTGTACTCGGTTATGGACTTCTTGGATGCTTACGTGGTACATAGACAACTTAAAGTGGATACTCTAAAATGCTCAAGACAAGTGTGAGTGCTATGGATGGCCGTCTCGTAATGAGACGGGAATGAATCCATAGTAGTGTATTGATGTGGTGATTAGTGGACTCGTGTGCGCTACTTCACCTCAAAGAAGTTTCTTGTAGTCGTAGAACGGGATAGCCACTGAGTCAAAGCTGGCTTGCTGCAACTAAACCCCACATTACCTTCTTGATACAAATGCATGTATGATAGGATCTGATGTAAGTCTTGCTGAGTACCTTTGTACTCACATTTGCTTTATTTATGTTTTGCAGGTGATACATCTGTCTCACTAGTAGTACCGCTTGGACTTCGACGAGTAGCTTGTTACCTCAGCTACGATCTTGTACCTTGGAGGGACTTGTAGATAGTCAGGCTTCTTGGCCTTTTTCTTTTGTAGTTGTTTATACTCAGACATGTAATGCTTCCATTGCTTGTATGCTCTGAATGATGGGTCATGTGACCCCTGTTTGTATTAATGCTATGTGGCTCTTCTGAGCCTTTATCTATATGAGTTTGTGTTATGTTGTGATGCCAGGTTGTACAGCACATACTTGCATGTTATGCGTACGTGTGACGTGTATTGCTATGTGTGGGATCCGACAATCTAGTTGTTTATCCTTGGCAGCCTCTCTTATGGGGAAATGTAGTCTAGTGCTTCCTTGAGCTATAGTAGTTAGCTACAGCCCGGTTCACCGGAGTCCTGCTAGCCCAGCACTACTGCTCAGAACACTTGACTGGCCGGCATGTGTTTCACTTCGTTCTTGTGTCTGTCCCTTCGGGGAAATGTCGCGCAGTGACATCCGGAGTCCTGCCTAGCCTGCTACAGCCCGGGTTCCCCGAAGTCCTATTAGCCCAGTGCTACAGCCCGGATTCACAAGCTGCTGACCGACATGCTCGATGTGAATCATGTATGCCTGTCCCCATAGGTTGGTGCCGCTTTGGGTTCACGACTAGCCATGTCGGCCCGGGTTCTCTGCCATATGGATGCTAGCGACACAATCATATACGTGAGCACAAAGGCGCAAATGGTCCCAGGCCAGGGTAAGGCGACACCGTGGGGATACTGTTGGGGAACGCAGTAATTTCAAAAAATTTCCTACGCACACGCAAGATCATAGTGATGCATAGCAACGAGAGGGGAGAGTGTTGTCTACGTACCAACGCAGACCGACTGCGGAAGCGATCACACAACGTAGAGGAAGTAGTCGTATGTCTTCCCGATCTGACCGATCCAAGCACCGTTACTCCGGCACCTCCGAGTTCTTAGCACATGTTCAGCTCGATGACGATCCTCGGGCTCCGATCCAGCAAAGCGTCGAGGAAGAGCTCTGTTAGCACGACGGCGTGGTGACGATCTTGATGTACTACCGACGCAGGGCTTCGCCTAAGCACTACAACGGTATGATCGAGGTGGAATTTGGTGGCAGGGGGCACCGCACACGGCTAAGGAACGATCTCAAGGATCAACTTGTGTGTCTAGAGGTGCCCCCTACCCCCGTATATAAAGGATCCAAGGGGAGGGGCTGGCCGGCCAAGGTGGGAGGCGCAGGAGGAGTCCTACTCCTACCGGGAGTAGGACTCCCCCCTCCAATCATATTCCAACTAGGACTCCAAGGGGGAAAGAGAGAGAGAGGTGGCCGGCCACCTCTACTAGTCCTAATAGGACTAGGGGAGGGGGGGAGGCGCGCAGCCCTCCATGGCAGCCCCTTTCACCTTTCCACTAAGGCCCATGTAGGCCCATTTGGCTCCCGGGGGGTTCCGGTAACCCTCCCGGTAATCCGGTAAAATCCCGATTTCACCCGGAACACTTCCGAAGTCCGAATATAGTCGTCCAATATATCGATCTTTACGTATCGACCATTTCGAGACTCCTCATCATGTCCCCGATCTCATCCGGGACTCCGAACTCCTTCGGTACATCAAAACTCATAAACTCATAATATAACTGTCATCGAAACCTTAAGCGTGCGGACCCTACGGTTCGAGAACAATGTAGACATGACCGAGACACGTCTCCGGTCAATAACCAATAGCGGGACATGGATGCCCATATTGGCTCCTACATATTCTACGAAGATCTTTATCGGTCAGACCACATAACAACATACGTTGTTCCCTTTGTCATCGGTATGTTACTTGCCCGAGATTCGATCGTCGGTATCCAATACCTAGTTCAATCTCGTTACTGGCAAGTCTCTTTACTCGTTCCGTAATACATCATCTCACAACTAACATCTTAGTTATAATGCTTGCAAGGCTTATGTGATGTGTATTACCGAGAGGGCCCAGAGATACCTCTCCGACAATCGGAGTGACAAACCCTAATCTCGAAATACGCCAACCCAACATCTACCATTGGAGACACCTGTAGTACTCCTTTATAATCACCCAGTTACATTGTGACGTTTGGTAGTACCCAAAGTATTCCTCCGGTAAACGGGAGTTGCATAATGTCATAGTTATAGGAACATGTATAAGTCATGAAGAAAGCAATAGCAACATACTAAACGATCGGGTGCTAAGCTAATGGAATGGGTCATGTCAATCAGATCATTCAACTAATGATGTGACCTCGTTAATCAAACAACAACTCTTTGTTCATGGTTAGGAAACATAACCATCTTTGATTAACGAGCTAGTCAAGTAGAGGCATACTAGTGACACTCTGTTTGTCTATGTATTCACACATGTATTATGTTTCCGGTTAATACAATTCTAGCATGAATAATAAACATTTATCATGATATAAGGAAATAAATAATAACTTTATTATTGCCTCTAGGGCATATTTCCTTCAGATACCGTGCGTGAGGCCGCAAAGTGATATGAGGTGTTACCGGCTAGATCGATGTGACTTGGAATCGGGGTCCCGACACCGCCGTCGCCCCCCGCTGCACCACCTCTCGAGTAGGGAAGGGGATCGGCAGCCGCTGCTGCTCCTCGAGTGCCGCAACTGCTGGTGCGGCAGAGAAAGGTGGACGCGGGAGCAGATTTTGAGATCGAGGCCGGACATGGAACCTCTTATGCCGCGCGTTACGCGACCGACGACTAGGGAACACTAGCATTCCACGAGAAAAAACTACGCCCAATAGGATACGGAAGATTCATTCGATTATGTTTCAACTGTTTTTTAGTTAAAAACAGTCACGTCATTAAAGAATGATGTGATGGACAAGACCCATCCATTAGCTTAGCATAATGATCATTTAGTTTTTCTGCTATTGCTTTCTTCATGACTTATACGTGTTTCTCAAACTATGAGATTATGCAACTCCCGAATACCAGAGGAACACCTTGTGTGCTATCAAACGTCACAACGTAACTGAGTGATTATAAAGATGCCCTACAGTTGTCTCCGATGCTGTTTGTTGAGTTGGCATAGATCGAGATTAGGATTTGTCACTCCGTGTATCGAAGAGGTATCTCTGGGCCCTCTCGGTAATGCACATCACTATGAGCCTTGCAAACAATGTGACTAATAACTTAGTCATGGAATGATGCATTATGGAACGAGTAAAGAGACTTGCCAGTGACGAGATTGAACTAGATATGATGATACCGACGATCGAATCTCGGGAAAGTAACATACCGATGACAAAGGGAACAACGTATGTTATTATGCGGTTTGACCGATAAAGATCTTCGTAGAATATGGAGGAACCAATATGAGCATCTAGGTTCCGCTATTGGTTATTGACCGGAGATCTGTCTCGGTCATGTCTACATAGTTCTCGAACCCGTAGGGTCCGCCCGCTTAACGTTCGATGATGATTTGTATTATGAGTTATGTGATTTCATGAACTGAAGTCTGTTCGGAGTCCCGGATGAGATCACAGACATGACGAGGAGTCTCGAAATGGTCGAGACATAAATATCGATATATTGGAAGGTTATGTTTGCACACCTGAATGGTTTCAAAAAGGTTCGGACATTTTTTGGAGTACCGAGGGGTTACCGGAACCCCCCGGGGGGTTAATGGGCCTTCATGGGCCCTAGTGGAAGAGAGGAGGTGGCGGCCAGGTGGAGGCGCGTGCCCCCCAAGACCAGTCCGAATTGGACTAGGGTTGGGTGGGGCGCCCACTTTCCTTCTTCTTCTCCTTCTCTTTCCCCTTCCCCTTCTTCGGAAATGAAAGGGGGGGGGGGCGAATCCTACTTGGACCGGGAGTCCAAGTAGGACTCCCCCCTTAGTGCGCCCCCTCTAGGGCCGGCCTCCTCTCCTCACCCCCTCTTTATATACGTGGGAGGGGGGCACCCCAAAGACACACCAAGTCTTCTCTTAGCCGTGTGCGGTGCCTCCCTCCACAGTTACACACCTCGTTCATATCGTCGTAGTGCTTAGGCGAAGCCCTGCGCCGGTAACTTCATCATCATCGTCGCCACGCTGTCATGCTGACGGAACTCTCCCTCGGCCTCAACTGGATCAAGAGTTCGAGGGACGTCATCGAGCTGAACGTGTGCTGAACGCGGAGGTGCCGTATGTTCGGTGCTTAGATCGGTTGGATCGCGAAGACGTTCGACTACATCTACCGCGTTACTAAATGCTTCTGCTTTCGGTCTATGAGGGTATGTGGACACACTCTCCTCGCTCGTTGCTATGCATCTCCTAGATAGATCTTGCATGATCGTAGGTAAAAAAATTTGAAATACTGCGTTCCCCAACAATGGCATCAGAGCCAGGTCTATGCGTAGATGTTATATGCATGAGTAGAACACAATGAGTTGTGGGTGATAATAGTCATACTGCTTACCAGCAACGTCTTAGTTTGATTCGGCGGTATTGTTGGATGAAGCGGCCCGGACCGACATTACATGACCACGTTCATGAGACTAGTTCTACCGACGTGTTTCGCATACAGGTGGCTAGCGGGTGTCTGTTTCTCCAACTTTAGTTGAATCAAGTTTGACTACGCCTTGTCCTTGTTGAAGGTTAAAACATCACACTTGACGAAAAATCGTTGTGTTTTTGATGCGTAGGTAAGAATGATTCTTGCTAGAAGCCCGTAGTAGCCACGTAAAACTTGCAACAACAAAGTAGAGGACGTCTAACTTGTTTTTGCAGGGCATGTTTGTGATGGTCTAGCTTATTAGGGATGATAGACTACTCATATCAATAAGGAAATCCTTCTTTTCCGGGAGCCCATTCGGACAGAACTCCAAAGTTAAGCGTGCTCAGCTTGGAGTAGTGTCAGGATGGGTGACCGATCGGGAAGTTGCTCCCGGGTGCGCATGAGTGAGGACAAAGTGCGCAGAAAAGACTAGTATTGATCTGTGTGGCCAGTCTAGATCCCGCCAGGAGTAACGACCACTGGCGGGTGTGTCCGGGGCGTTACAAGTTGGTATCAGAGCCGACCCTCGCGGTTACAGAGATGGTTGCGGACAAGTGCGTGGTCATGTTGTTCATGACGTTTGTGACCCGTCGTGGCACACGGCATGGCACATGTACTGGACTGGAAGCACAAATGTATGTGCCAAGAGGGAACGTTCCCGTGGCCCGACGAGGATGTCGGTTCCTCTGAGTGGGGGTGTATGTGATGGCATGGCTTATTAGGGATGATAGACTACTCATATCAATAAGGAATTCCTTCTTTTCTGGTAGCCCATTCGGATAGAACTCCAAAGTTAAGCGTGCTCAGCTTGGAGTAGTGTCAGAATGGGTGACCGACCAGGAAGTTGCTCCCGGGTGCGCATGAGTGAGGACAAAGTGCGCAGAAAAGACTAGTATTGATCTGTGGGGCCAGTCTAGATCCCGCCAGGAGTAACGACCACCAGCGGGTGTGTCCAGGGCGTTACAATGTTGTGATGTGATATGGTCAAGACGTGATGATATATAAATTGTTGTATGAGATGATCATGTTTTGTAACAGTTATCGGCAACTGGCAGGAGCCATATGGTTGTCGCTTTATTGTATGAAATGCAATCGCCATGTAATTGCTTTACTTTATCACTAAGCGGTAGCGATAGTCGTAGAAGCAATAGTTGGCGAGACGACAATGATGCTACAATGGATATCAAGGTGTCAAGCCGGTGACGATGGTGATCATGACGGTGCTTTGGAGATGTAGATCAAAGGCACAAGATGATGATGGCCATATCATATCACTTATTTTGATTGCATGTGATGTTTATCCTTTATGCATTTTATTTTTCTTAGTACGGCGGTAGCATTATAAGATGATCTCTCACTAAATTTCAAGGTATAAGTGTTCTCCCTGAGTATGCACCGTTGCCACAGTTCGTCATGCCGAGACACCACGTGATGATCGGGTGTGATAAGATCTACGTTCACATACAACGGGTGCAAGCCAGTTTTGCACATGCAAAATACTTGGGTTAAACTTGACGAGCCTAGCATATACAAATATGGCCTCGGAACACTGAGACCGAAAGGTCGAACATGAATCATATACTAGATATGATCAACATAGTGATGTTCACCATTAAAAACTACTCCATCTCACATGATGATCGTACATGGTTTAGTTGATATGGTTCATGCGATCATTTAGATGACTAGAGGGATGTCTATCTAAGTGGGAGTTCTTAAGTAATATGATTAATTGAACTTTAATTTATCATGAACTTAGTCCTGATAGTATTTGCAGATCTATGTTGTAGATCAATAGCTTGCGATGTATCTCCCCGTTTATTTTTTGATATGTTCCTAGAGAAAAATAAGTTGAAAGATGATAGTAGCAATGATGCGGATTGGGTCTGTGATCTGAGAACTATCCTCATTGCTGCACAGAAGAATTATGTCCTTGATGCGCCGCTGGGTGACGGACCTATTGCAGGAGCAGATGCAGACGTTATGAGCGTTTGACAAGCTCGGTATGATGACTACTTGATAGTTTAGTGCACCATGCTTTACGTCTTAGAACCGGGATTTCAAAAACATTTTGAACACCACGGAGCATATAAGATGTTCCAAGAGCTGAAATTAGTATTTCAGATTCATGCCCGAGTTGAGAGGTATGAGACCTCTGACAAATATTTTGCCTACAAGATGGAGAATAGCTCAACCAGTGAGCATGTGCTCAGAATGTTCGAGTACCACAATCACTTGATAGTGATTGATAGAGTTCTCTAGTCACTATCACCAAGCTACTAGAACTTCGTGATGAACTATAATATGCAAGGGATGACGAAAACGATTCCCGAAGTCCTCGCGATGCTGAAATCGGCGAAGGTAGAAATCAAGAAAGAGCGTCAAGTGTTGATGGTTGATAAGACCACTAGTTTCAAGTAAAAGGGCAAGGTAAAAAAGGGAACTTCAAGAAGAATGGCAAGCAAGTTGCCACTCCCGTGAAAAAGCCCAAAGCTAGACCCAAGCCTGAAACTAAGTGCTTCTACTACAAAGGAAATGGTCACTGGAAGTGAAACTGCCCCAAATACTTGGTGGATAAGAAGCATGGCAAAGTGAACAAAAGTACATATGCTATACATGTTATTGATGTGCACTTTACTAGTGTTCATAATAGCCCCTGGGTATTTGATACTGGTTTAGTTGCTATGATTAGTAACTTGAAATAGGAGTTACAGAATGAACAGAGACTAGTTGAGGGCGAGATGACGATGTGTGTTGGAAGTGATTCCAAGGTTGATGAGATCACCATCGCACAGTCCCTTTACCTTCGGGATTAGTGTTGAACCTAAAATAACTGTTATTTGGTGTTTGTGTTGAGCATAATATGATTGGATCATGTTTATTGCAATACAATTATTCATTTAAGTCAAAGAATAACTGTTATTCTGTTTATATGAATAGAACCTTTTGTGGTCATACACCCAAGGTGAATGGTTTATTGAATCTCGATCGTAGTGATACACATATTCATAGTATTGATGCCAAAAGATGCAAAGTTAATAATGATAGTGCAACTTATTTGTGGCACTGCTGTTTAGGTCACATTGGTGTAAAGCACATGAAGAAACTCCATGCTGATGGGCTTTTGGAATCACTTGATTATGAATCACTTGACGCTTGCGGACCATGCCTCATGGGAAAGATGACTAAGACTCCGTTCGTCGGAACAATGGACCAAGCAACTGACTTATTGGAAATAATACATACTGATGTATCCAGTCCAATGAGTGTTGAGGCTTGCGGCGGGTATCATTATTTTCTGGCCTTCACAGATGATTTTAGCAGATATGGGTATATCTACTTGATGAAGCATAAGTCTGAAACATTTGAAAGGTTCAAAGAATTTCAGAGTGAAGTGGAAAATCATTGTAACAAGAAAATAAAGTTTCTACGATCTGATTGTGGAGGTGAATATTTGAGTTATGAGTTTGGCCTTCATCTAAAACAATGTGGAATAAGTTTCACAACTCATGCCACCTGGAACACCACAGCATAATGGTGTGTTCGAATATCGTAACTGTACTTTATTGGATATGGTGTGATCTATGATGTCTCTTACCGATTTACCACTATCGTTTTAGGGTTATGCATTAGAGACAGCTGCATTCACGTTAAATAGGGTACCATCTAAATCCATTGAGACGATGCCATATGAACTATGGTTTAGCAAAAAACCTAAGCTGTCGTTTCTTAAAGTTTGGGGCTACAATGCTTATGTGAAAAAGCTTCAACCTGATAAGCTCAAACCCAAATCGGAGAAATGTGTCTTCATAGGATACCCGAAGGAGACTGTTGGGTACACCACTTCTATCACAGATTCGAAGGCAATATATTCGTTGCTAAGAATGGATCCTTTCTAGAGAAGAATTTTCTCTCGAAAGAAGCGAGTGGGAGGAATGTAGAACTTGATGAGGTAATTGTACCTTCTCCAGAATTGGAAAGTAGTTTATCACAGAAATCAGTTCTAGTGATTCCTACACCAATTAGTGAGGAAGCTAATGATGATGATCATGAAACTTTAGATCAAGTTACTACCAAACCTTGTAGGTCAACCAGAGTACGGTCCGCACCAGAGTGGTACGGTAATCCTGTTCCGGAAGTCATGTTACTAGACCATGACAAACCTATGAACTATGAGGAAGCGATGATGAGACCATGACAAATCTGAGATAGGATCCATGTATGAGAACAAAGTATGGACTCTGATTGACTTGCCGGTGATTGGCAAGCCATAGGGAATAAATGGATCTTCAAGAGGAATATGGACACTGATAGTAGTGTTACTACCTACAAAGCTCGAATTGTTGCAAAAAAAGTGTTTGACAAGTTCAAGGTGTTGACTACTGTCGGTGTCAAAACCGTCAGATCTCGAGTAGGGGGTCCCGAACTATGCGTCTAAGGATCGAAGGTAACATGAGACAGGGATACGGTCTTTACCCAGGTTCGGGTCCTCTTGATGGAGGTAATACCCTATGTCCTGCTTGATTGACTTTGATGAGTATAGGGGTTACAAGATTGATCTACCACAAGATCGTAATGGCTAAACCCTAGATGTCTAGCTTGTATGATTATGATTGCCTCTATGGACTAAACCCTCCAGATTATATAGAAAGGAATCTTCATATTCGAACGCCAAGCTTGCCATCCATGCAAAGGAGAGTCCCATCCAGACATGGGGAAAAGTATTCTACCTTGTATCTTCGCGGCCCATTAGTCCGGCCCATGTTGCATAGCCCGGACGCCCGGGGACCCCCTTATCCAGGACTCCCTCAGTAGCCCATGAACTGGGCTTCAATGACGATGTGTCCGTCGCGTAGATTGTCTTCGTCATTACAAGGAGGGTTGATCAACAAGAACTATGTACGGAACTATGTCTGAATACTTTAAAGTAGTTGATCAATAAGAACTATGTACAGATCTATTTAACAGGTTAACCCTCCAACCATAAAAGCATAATACTTAAAATAAGGTATATCCATCGACAACTTTTTCCAGCGAAACATCACGCTTAGCTCTGCTATCATTTCAAACCATTTTTGGGCCTCCCGCCTCGCGTTTTTACACGCAACTCCTATCGACATGTCTTGTCAAAGCAGAGATCGTGTCCCCTTATTGCAGGATTCTCATCAATACGAGTTTTGGTAATCTAACCGTGTTGTTCGTACAACCCCTTGGGAACAGGCGAGTTTTAAGGCTCAAGGGAGGAGGGCGCTTGATATTCGCAGTCCATATACGTGGATGGTATCCACCTCTTCCACCTTACTCTCTCTCTCTCTCTCTCTCTCTCTCTCTCTGCCTCCCCATCCTTGAGCTCCAGCGCCCAAGTTCCAAGCTTTTCTCCCCTTTGCAACTCCTCCAACCATGGCCGGCTCTCAGGGCAAGTGGATGGCTTCCTCCGTCACGGAGGAGAACATCATGGAGCTGCGGGAGGCGCAGTATCTAACCGCAGAAATCAAGCACAGGCTTCCTGATCCGGCGCAGGTCATCCCCACTTCGGAGCCCGGCGAGAGGGTGGTGTTCATCCCCCACTTCCTCCGCGGACTCGGATTCGCCCACCACGCCTTTGTGAGGGGTCTCATGTTCTACTACATGCTAGATTTTCACGATCTGGCCCCAAATTCGTTCCTCCACATCTCAGCGTTCATTGTCGTGTGTGAGGCCTTCCTCCGCATCCCTCCACACTTCGGCTTATGGCTCAAGATTTTCAACGTGAAGCCGAAGGTGGTCGATGGGCAACACACAGGCAGCGATGGCGCCTGATGTCTACTACACAACCGTCTTCTTGTAGACATTGTTGGGCCTCCAAGTGCAGAGGTTTGTAGGACAGTAGCAAATTTCCCTCAAGTGGATGACCTAAGGTTTATCAATCCGTAGGACGCGTAGGATGAAGATGGTCTCTCTCAAGCAACCATGCAACCAAATAACAAAGAGTCTCTTGTGTCCCCAACATACCCAATACAATGGTAAGTTGTATAGGTGCACTAGTTCGGCGAAGAGATGGTGATACAAGTGCAATATGGATAGTAGATAATAGTTTTTGTAATATGAAAATATAAAAACAGCACGGTAACTAATGGTAAAAGTGAGCATAAACGGTAATGCAATGATAGGAGACAAGGCCTAGGATTCATACTTTCACTAGTGCAAGTACTCTCAACAATAATAACATAATTGGATCACATAACTACCCCTCAACATGCAACAAAGAGTCACTCCAAAGTCACTAATAGCAAAGAACAAACAAAGAGATTATGGTAGGGTACGAAACCACCTCAAAGTTATTCCTTCCAATCAATCCATTGGGCTATTCCTATAAGTGTCACAAACAACCACTACAAAAAAAGTACACTTCCGTGATGATACGTGTTTGTCACAGTAGGTCACGTTTTTTGTCATGCATGTACATCGATGACGATTTTATGACAGAATCAAGATAGTCATACCTGTGCTATCGTAGAAGTGTTCCATGACATTAGCAAAATTATCATCACGGAAGTGTCCACTTCCATGACAATAAATCGCGCGTCACAGAAGTGCTTTCGTCAAGGGTGACCGACACGTGGCATCCACCGTAACGGAACGCCGCTAAGCTATCAGGTCGGATTTTGGATCCGATAACCCATTAACATCCCTAACCAATGGGAAATTTCCACGTGTAAAATTCTGATTGGCCGAAGGGAACACCTGTCAGTTCGTTAGTGGGCCAGATGTCGCCCGTCCATTGGAGGAGACATTCCTACGATACTTCTACACGTGGCTGGGCCCAACAGAGGCCCATATAGGTTAAAAAGGCTGGCCCAGTCAAAGGCCCATAGAACTTAATCAGGTACTAGTGGGCCAGCCCAATAATGGCCTACTTAATAAAGGCCCATTTACAGCCTGAAGCCAGATCTGGCCCGTTAATTCTTCGCCCAATATTTCGGCCCATTTACGGCCCGAAGCCAGATCTGGCCCGTTAATTGTTCGCCCAATATTTGGGCCCATTTGCGGCCCGAAGCTAGATCTGGCCCGTTAATTGTTCGACGAATATTTGGGCCCAACTACAGCCCAGTGACTTTCGGCCTGTTAGAGGCCTGATGTAGACATGGGTGAAGGAAATATGCCCTAGAGGCAATAATAAAGTTATTATTTATTTCCTTATATCATGATAAATGTTTATTATTCATGCTAGAATTGTATTAACCGGAAACATATTACATGTGTGAATACATAGACAAAAACAGAAAGTCACTAGTATGCCTCTACTTGACTAGCTCGTTAATCAAAGATGGTTATGTTTCCTAACCATAGACATGAGTTGTCATTTGATTAACGGGATCACATCATTAGGAGAATGATGTGATTGACTTGACCCATTCCGTTAGCTTAGCACTTGATCGTTTAGTTTGTTGCTATTGCTTTCTTCATAACTTATAGATGTTCCTATGACTATGAGATTATGCAACTCCCTCTTGCTGGAGGAACACTTTGTGTGCTACCAAACGTCACAACGTAACTGGGTGATTTTAAAGGTGCTCTACAGGTGTCTCCGAAGGTACTTGTTGGGTTAGCGTATTTCGAGATTAGGATTTGTCACTCCGATTGTCGGAGAGGTATCTCTGGGCCCTCTCGGTAATGCACATCACTCAAGCCTTACAAGCATTGCAACTAATAAGTTAGTTGTAGGATGATGTATTACAGAACGAGTAAAGAGACTTGCCGGTAACGAGATTGAACTAGGTATTGAGATACCAACGATCGAATCTCGGGCAAGTAACATACCGATGACAAAGGGAACAACGTATGTTGTTATGCGGTCTGACCGATAAAGATCTTCGTAGAATATGTAGGAGCCAATATGAGCATCCAGGTTCCGCTATTGGTTATTGCCCGGAGACGTGGCTCGGTCATGTCTACATAGTTCTCGAACCCATAGCGTCCGCACGCTTCAAGTTCGGTGACGATCGTAATTAGTTTTTTTTGTGTTTTGATGTACCGAAGGTTGTTCGGAGTCCCGGATGTGATCACGGACATGACAAGGAGTCTCGAAATGGTCGAGAAATAAAGATTGATATATTGGAAGCCTATATTTGGATATCGGAAACGTTCCGGGTGAAATCGAGATTATACCGGAGTACCGCGGGGTTACCGGAACCCCCACGGGGTTTATTGGGCCTACATGGGCCATAAGGAAGAAGAGGAGGGCCGGCCAGGGCAGGCCGCGCCCCCCTAGTCCGAATAGGACAAGGAAGGGGGGGCGCCCCCTTTCCTCTTTCTCCCTTCCTCCTTTTCCAACAAGGCAAGAGGGGGGAGTCCTACTCCCAGTTGGAGTAGGACTCCTCCAGGCACACCCATAGGGCCGGCCGCACCTCTCCCTCTCCCTCCTTTATATACTGAGGCAAGGGGGCACCCCATGACACACAAGTTGATCCTCGTGATCGTTCCATAGCCGTGCGCGGTGCCCCCTTCCACCATATTCACCTCGGTCATATCGTAGCGGTGCTTAGGCGAAGCCCTGCGTCGGTAGAACATCATCACCGTCATCACGCCGTCGTGCTGACGAAACTCTCCCTCAATGTTTTGCTGGATCGGAACTCGAGGGACGTCACCGAGTTGAACGTGTGCAGAACTCGGAGGTGCCGTACGTTCGGTACTTGGATCGGTCGGATCGGGAAGACGTACGACTACTTCCTCTATGTTGTGTCAACACTTCCGTTGTCGGTCTACAAGGGTACGTAGACAACACTCTCCCCTCTCGTTGCTATGCATCACCATGATCTTGCGTGTGCATAGGAATTTTTTTAAATTACTACGTTCCCCAACAGTGGTATCAGAGCCAGGTTTTATGCGTTGATGTTGTGCACGAGTAGAACACAAGTGAGTTGTGGGCGATATAAGTCATACTGCTTACCAGCATGTCATACTTTGGTTCGGCGGTATTGTTGGATGAAGCGGCCCCCACCAACATTACGCGTATGCTTACGCGAGACTAGTTCTACCGACGTGCTTTGCACACAGGTGGCTGGCGGGTGTCAGTTTCTCCAACTTTAGTTGACCCGAGTGTGGCTATGCCCGGTCCTTGCGAAGGTTAAGACAGCACCAACTTGACAAACTATCGTTGTGGTTTTGATGCGTAGGTAAGAACGGTTCTTGCTCAGCCCATAACAGCCACGTAAAACTTGCAACAACAAAGTAGAGGATGTCTAACTTGTTTTTGCAGGGCATGTTGTGATGTGATATGGTCAAGGCGTGATGAGATATAAGTTGTTGTATGAGATTATCATGTTTTGTTGAAGTTATCGGCAACTGGCAAAAGCCTTATGGTTATCTCTCTATTGCATAAGATGCAAGCGCCAAATAATTGCTTTACTTTATCGTTATGCAATAGCAATAGTTGCAAGAGCAATTGTTGGCGAGACGACCATGTGACGACACATTGATATAGATCAAGATGATGGAGATCATGGTGTCATGCCGGTGACGATGGAGATCATGGCGATGCTTTGGAGATGGAGATCAAAGGCACAAGATGATGATGGCCATATCATGTCACATATTTTGATTGCATGTGATGTTTATCTTTTATACATCTTATTTTGCTTAGTTCGACGGTACCTTTATAAGATAATCTCTCACTAAATTATCAAGGTATAAGTGTTCTCCCTGAGTATGCACCGTTGCGAAAGTTCTTCGTGCTGAGACACAACGTGATGATCGGGTGTGATAGGCTCTATGTTCAAATACAACGGGTGCAAAACAGTTGCACACGCGAAATACTCAGGTTAAACTTGACGAGCCTAGCATATAATAGATATGGCCTCGGAACACGGAGACCGAAAGGTCGAGCGTGAATCATATAGTAGATATGATCAACATACTGATGTTCACCATTGAAACTACTCCATCTCACGTGATGATCGGACATGGTTTAGTTGATATGGATCACGTGATCACTTAGAAGATTAGAGGGATGTCTGTCTAAGTGGGAGTTCTTAAGTAACATGATTAATTGAACTTTAATTTATCATGAACTTAGTCCTGGTAGTATTAGCATATCTATGTTGTAGATCAATTGCTCGCGTTTAGCTCCCCTGTTTTATTTTTGATATGTTCCTAGAGAAAACTAAGTTGAAAGATGTTAGTAGCAATGATGCGGATTGGATCCGTGATCTGAGGTTTAACCTATTGCAGGAGCAGATGCAGATGTTATGAACATTTGGCTAGCTCAATATGATGACTACTTGATAGTTTAGTGCACCTTGCTTAAACGGCTTAGAATCGGGACTTCAAAGACGTTTTGAACGTCATGGACCATATGAGATGTTCCAGGAGTTGAAGTTAATATTTCAAGCAAATACCCGAGTTGAGAGATATGAAGTCTCCAACAAGTTCTGTAGCTAAAAGATGGAGGAGAATAGCTCAAGAAGTGAGCATGTGCTCAGATTATCTGGGGTACTACAATCACTTCAATCAAGTGGGAGTTAATCTTCCAGATAAAATAGTGATTGACAGAATTCTCTAGTCACCATCACCAAGTTAGTAGAACTTCGTGATGAACTATGATATGCAAGGGATAACGGAAACGATTCCCAAGCTCTTCGTAATGCTGAAATCGACGAAGGTAGAAATCAAGAAAAATATCAAGTGTTGATGGTAGACAAGACCACTAGTTTCAAGAAAAGGGCAAAGGGAAGAAGGGGAACTTCAAGAAGAACGACAAGCAAGTTGCTGCTCAAGTGAAGAAGCCCAAGTTTGGTCCTAAGCCTGAGATTAAGTGCTTCTACTTCAAAGGGACTGGTCACTGGAAGCGGAACTGCCCCAAGTATTTGGCGGATAAGAAGGATGGCAAAGTGAACAAAGGTATATTTGATATACAGATTATTGATGTGTATTTTACTAGTGTTCATAGCAACCCCTCGGTATTTGATACTGGTTCAGTTGCTAAGAGTAGTAACTCGAAACGGGAGTTGCAGAATGAACATAGATTAGTTAAGGGTGAAGTGACGATGTGTGTTGGAAGTGGTTCCAAGATTGATATGATCATCATCGCACACTCCCTATACTTTTGGGATTAGTGTTGAACCTAAATAAGTGTTATTTGGTGTTTGCGTTGGGCATGAATATGATTTGATCATGTTTATTGCAATACGGTTATTCATTTAAGTAAGAGAATAAATTGTTGTTCTATTTACATGAATAAAACCTTATATGGTTACACACCCAATGAAAATGGTTCATTGGATCTCAATCGTAGTGATACACATATTTATAATATTGAAACCAAAAGATGCAAAGTTAATAATGATGGTGCAATTTATTTGTGGCACTGCCGTTTAGGTCATATTGGTGTAAAGCGCATGAAGAAAATCCAT
The DNA here is from genome assembly GCF_018294505.1 of Triticum aestivum. Taxonomy (NCBI): domain Eukaryota; kingdom Viridiplantae; phylum Streptophyta; class Magnoliopsida; order Poales; family Poaceae; genus Triticum; species Triticum aestivum. The sequence goes on from NC_057809.1 coordinate 30,776,008, forward strand.
GCTGATGGGCTTTTGGAATCACTTGATTATGAATCAGTTGATGCTTGCGAACCATGCCTCATGGGCAAGATGACTAAGACTCTGTTCTCCGGAACAATGGAGCGAGAAACAGATTTGTTGGAAATCATACATACTGATGTATGTGGTCCGATGAATATTGAGGCTCGTGGCAGGTATCATTATTTTTTGATCTTCGCAGATGATTTGAGAAGATATGAGTATATCTACTTGATGAAACACAAGTCTGAAACATTTGAAAAGTTCAAAGAATTTCAGAGTGAAATGGAGAATCATCGTAACAAAAATAAAAGTTTCTATGATATGATCGCAGAAGTAAAATATTTGAGTTACGAGTTTGGCCTTCAGTTAAAAACAATGTGAAATAGTTTCACTACTCACGCCACCTGGAACACCACATCATAATGGTGTGTCCGAACATCATAACCGTACTTTATTAGATATGGTGTGATCTATGATGTCTCTTACTGATCTACCACTATCGTTTTTGGGTTATGCATTAGAGACAGCTGCATTCACGTTAAATAGGGCACCATCTAAATCCGTTGAGATGACAACGTATGAACTATGGTTTGGCAAGAAACCTAAGCTGTCGTTTCTTAAAGTTTGAGGTTGCAATGCTTATGTGAAAAGTTTCAACCTGATAAGCTCTAACCCAAATCGGAGAAGTGCGTCTTCATAGGATACCCAAAAGAAAATGTTGGGTACACCTTCTGTCACAGATCCGAAGGCAAGATATTCGTTGCTGAGAATGGATCCTTTCTAGAGAAGGAGTTTCTCTCGAAAGAAGTGAGTGGGAGGAAAGTAGAACTTGATGAGGTAACTTTAACTGCTCCCTTATTGGAAAGTAGTTCATCACAGAAATCTGTTCCTGTGACTACTACACCAATCAGTGAGGAAGCTCATGATGATGATCATGTAACTTCAGATTAAGTTACTACCGAACCTCGTAGGTAAACCAGAGTAAGATCCACACCAGAGTGGTACGGTAATCCTATTATGGAGGTCATGTTACTTGACCATGACAAACCTACGAACTATGAGGAAGCGATGATGAGCCCAGATTCCGCGAAATGGCTTGAGGCCATGAAATCTGAGATGAGATCCATGTATGAGAACAAAGTATGGAAATTGATTGACTTAGCCATTGATCAACGAGCCATTGAGATTAAATGGATCTTCAAGAGGAAGATGGACGCTGATAGTAGTGTTAATCATGTTAGCAATTGCCGCATTTTATGAAATCTGGCAAATGGATAAACAAAACTGCATTCCTTAATGGATTTATTAAAGAAGAGTTGTATATGATGCAACAAGAAAGTTTTGTCAATCCTAAAGGTGCTACCAAAATATGCAAGCTCCGGCGATCCATCTATGGACTGGTGCAAACATCTCGGAGTTGGAATACACGCTTTGATAAGTTGATCAAAGCATATAGTTTTATACAGACTTGTGGTGAAGCCTGTATTTACAAGAAAGTGAGTGGGATCACTACAGCATTTCTGATAAGTATATGTGAATGACATATTGTTGATCGAAGATAATGTAGAATTATTCTGCAAAGCATAAAGGAGTGTTTGAAAGGAGTTTTTTCAAAGAAAGACCTCGGTGAAGCTGCTTACATATTGAGCATCAAGATTTATAGAGATATATCAAGACGCTTGATAAGGTTTTCAATGAGTACATACCTTGACAAGATTTTGAAGTAGTTCAAAATGGAACAGTCAAAGAAAGAGTTCTTGCCTGTGTTACAAGGTGTGAAACTGAGTAAGACTCAAAACCCGACCACGGCAGAAGATAGAGAGAGAATGAAAGTCATTCCCTATGCCTCAGCCATAGGTTCTATAAAGTATGCCATGCTGTGTACCAGACATATTATATACCCTGCCCTGAGTTTGGCAAAGGAGTACAATAGTGATCTTGGAGTAGATCACTGGACATTGGTTAAAATTATCCTTAGTGGAATAAGGATATGTTTCTTGATTATGGAAGTGACAAAAGGTTCGTCGTAAAGGGTTACGTCAATGCAAATTTTGACACTTATCTAGATGACTCTAAATCTCAATCTGGATACATATTGAAAGTGGGAGCAATTAGCTAGAGTAGCTCCGTGCAGAGCATTGTTGACATAGAAATTTGTAAAATACTTACGGATCTGAATGTGGCAGACCCGTTGACTAAACTTCTCTCACAAGCAAAACATGATCACACCTTAGTATTCTTTGGGTGTTAATCACATAGCGATGTGAACTATATTATTGACTCTACTAAACCCTTTGGGTGTTGGTCACATGTTGATGTGAATTATGGGTGTTAATCACCTGGTGATGTGAACTATTGGTATTAAATCACATGGCGATGTGAACTAGATTATTGACTCTAGTGCAAGTGGGAGACTGAAGTAAATATGCCCTAGAGGCAATAATAAAGTTATTATTTATTTCCTTATATCATGATAAATGTTTATTATTCATGCTAGAATTGTATTAACCGGAAACATAATACATGTGTGAATACATAGACAAAAACAGAAAGTCACTAGTATGCCTCTACTTGACTAGCTCATTAATCAAAGATGGTTATGTTTCCTAACCATAGACATGAGTTGTCATTTGATTCACGGGATCACATCATTAGGAGAATGATGTGATTGACTTGACCCATTCCGTTAGCTTAGCACTTGATCGTTTAGTTTGTTGCTATTGCTTTCTTCATAACTTATACATGTTCCTATGACTATGAGATTATGCAACTCCCGTTTACCGGAGGAACACTTTGTGTGCTACCAAACGTCACAACGTAACTGGGTGATTATAAAGGTGCTCTACAGGTGTCTCCGAAGGTACTTGTTGGGTTGGCGTATTTCGAGATTAGGATTTGTCACTCCAATTGTCGGAGAGGTATCTCTGGGCCCTCTCAGTAATGCACATCACTCAAGCCTTGCAAGCATTGCAACTAATAAGTTAGTTGTAGGATGATGTATTACAGAACGAGTAAAGAGACTTGCCGGTAACGAGATTGAACTAGGTATTGAGATACCGACGATCGAATCTCGGGCAAGTAACATACCGATGACAAAGGGAACAACGTATGTTGTTATGCGGTCTGACCGATAAAGATCTTCGTAGAATATGTAGGAGCCAATATGAGCATCCAGGTTCTGCTATTGGTTATTGACCGGAGACGTGTCTCGGTCATGTCTACATAGTTCTCGAACCCGTAGGGTCCGCACGCTTAAAGTTCGGTGACGATCGTAATTAGGGTTTTTGTGTTTTGATGTACCGAAGGTTCTTCGGAGTCCCGGATGTGATCACGGACATGACGAGGAGTCTTGAAATGGTCGCGACATAAAGATTGATATATTGGAAGCCTATATTTGGATATCGGAAACGTTCCGGGTGAAATCGGGATTTTACCGGAGTACCGGGGGGTTACCGGAATCCCCCAGGGGTTATTGGGCCTACATGGGCCATAAGGGAGAGGAGGAGGGCCAGCCAGGGCAGGCGCCGCGCCCCCTCCCCCCTAGTCCGAATAGGACAAGGAAGGGGGGGTGGCGCCTGTCGTGGTTCTAAGTCTGACAGTAATGTAGGGGGGTAAGTATGGAGAGGCAAGATCTTAACTATGGAGAAGTTGTAAGCACACAAGGTTTATGAGTTCATGCCCTTCTCGGAGGAAGTAATAGCCCTACGTCTCGGAGCCCGGAGGCGGTCGACTGGATTATGCGCGTATGGTTTACAGGGGTGCGAACCCTTTACACTGAGGAGGGGGTGGCTTATATAGAGTTCGCCGGACCCCTCCGGCCCTCAGTTATCCAGGGTTTTAAATACATTAAGGTTGGGCGTTACTGGTAACGTCCTTAATAAAGTGCTATGATGATCATAAAAGCTACTGAATAACCGACCGTTAGCGTGCGGAGTGCCTTTAGGTCTCCTGGCCGTCGAGTGGTTTGGTCTTGGTCGAGTGATCGCTTCTTGGTCGAGTGTCTTCGAGTCTGTCGAGTGGAACACTTCCAAGTCGATTGAAAGGTGATTTCTTCTAGAGATGTCCTTGGGTAGGGCAGTTTGGACAGGTCCATGACCCTACCCTAGGTACATAGCTTCATCAGCGCCCCCCTTTCCTCTTTCTCCCTTCCCCCTTTTCCAATTAGGCAAGAGGGGGGGAGTCCTACTCCCGGTTGGAGTAGGACTCCTCCAGGCGCACCCATAGGGCCGGCCGCACCTCCCCCTCTCCCTCCTTTATATACTGAGGCAAGGGAGCACCCCATGACACACAAGTTGATCCTCTTGATCGTTCCTTAGCCGTGTGCGGTGCCCCCTTCCACCATATTCACCTCAGTCATATCGTAGCGGTGCTTAGGCGAAGCCCTGCATCGGTAGAATATCATCACCGTCATCATGCCGTCATGCTAACAAAACTCTCCCTCAACGTTTTGCTGGATCGGAACTCGTGGGACGTCACCGAGTTGAATGTGTGCAGAACTCGGAGGTGCCGTACGTTCGGTACTTGGATCGGTCGGATCGGGAAGACGTACGACTACTTCCTCTACGTTGTGTCAACACTTCCTTTGCCGGTCTACGAGTGTACGTAGACAACACTCTCCCCTCTCGTTGCTATGCATCACCATGATTTTGCGTGTGCGTAGGATTTTTTTTTAAATTACTATGTTCCCCAACAATGGACCCATTTCAGCCTGGTGTGACTTTCGGCCTGGGAATGGCCCATGCTGCCCATGGGCTATATATGGTCCGTCAGGACATCGGGCCCACTAACGGCCCGTGCTAAAGGTGGCAACAGTTAAGCCCAACGTGACTTTGGGCCTGTTAAAGGCCTATCGCGTAATTCGGCCCATTGATGCCTGTGCTAAGCTTTCGGCCTCTTAAAGGCCCATGATATGAGTGGGCCAACTAAGGCCCAAGATATGTTTCGGCTTGGTAACTGCCCGTGAGCTAACTGGGCCCAAAACGGCCCGGTCTACATTTTGGCCTGCTGAAGGCCCGTCGACGACTAGTGAAAATTGAGGCGCAACATGCATTTTGGCCTGCTAAAGGCCCGTAGTTTCATCTCGGCTGTAATAGGCCAGTACAATATTCAGCCTGTTAATTGCCCAACGCTACCTGGGCCAAACTAAGCGCTGGGTCGACAAAAGGCCCAACTAAAATATAGGCCGGTGTAAGTTTGGGCCTGGCGCAATGTGTGAAGGCCCCAATCATTCGGGCCCAAGAAAGACGCAGGCCGGCCCAATTGTGGCCCGGTAAAACCTGGCCCGTTAGAGTCGAATGTTTCGGTCCGGTCGACTACTTCTGATTTTTTTTTCAGATAGCGAATGATGGCAGTAACTAGTAGGAATTAAGAACAAACCTACTCTATACAATAAACAAATTACGGCATAGTAACTAAGAATAAACCTACACTATACAATAAACGATTTAAGGTATATCAAATCCACTGGGCATCGAAGTTCGCCACCAGTGATCATAAAGCGCAACAAAGAAGCAAATTACAAAAACTGGGCACCATTGCAGCATAACAAAATAATACTGAACCGAGACCACTTCCAAGACAGTTCAACAAAAGGTTAGTCTTGCGGGGGAACTGCTGCGCAAGCTGCTGAGCAAGGCTGTGAGACTGGCCTAGCATGTCGGTCATAGCTTCCAGGTGTAGCTGTTTAGCGATGAGGTTCTTATTGGTGTGCTCCGCAATCTTTCTTAGAGATAGGACTTCAAGTCGAAGTTGAGTTGCAGAATGCCTTTCTGCTAGAACTTGGGACTGAAGAAGTCGAACTGATTCAGACAACGAATTCTGTGAGCTTGTCTGACTGTTAGTCTCAAGTAACTTGAACACTGCATCCAGACAAGACTTTGGGGTTGTCTCATATCTTCAAGATGTTTTGCCTTCTTTGCTGCAATATATGTTGGGTTTGTCTCACAACCTTTAGCAGACTTGTGCATGCCATCAGGCATATCACCCTAAAACAAAGCAGAGAGATGACAGGTTTTGCACGTGTATAAACAAAGATGATAACTGTTCTGTCAATTCTATCCAATTTCAAATTAGAAAATAAAGAGTAAGTTCAAAATATCAATAGCATAATTTGGCATTGTTCATAATGCGGGGAGCTTCACCACAGTACTGGATTACCATGTCAACATAACAAGCATAGATGAAGGGCACAGAAAATCATTGTATCTATTTTGGATAATGTGCATGGCATGTTGTTCATATCATCAGCCACATCAGTAAGATAAAACAGGAGATGACAAGGTGCAAACGTGGGCTGCTTCACCACACACTAGATTATAGATCCACAAAAACAAGCATACATATAGGGAGTATTAAGTAATGTGCATGGTATGAATAAGGAATTTGGTTTTACAAGTAAAACTTAGAACTTACGGTTCTTACGGACATGCATTTTGGTAGAAACATCAAGCTAAACAGCAGTAAATGATAGGGAGTATGAGCAAATTAAACAGCAATTAAGGATAAAGGCTTTAGAAGGACTGACTTACATTAACACCGGCTTTATAATGCCCTTCTCCATGTCAAGGGAAGGATAACTCAAGAATTTCAGCACAGAATCTTCTTCATAAGCATTTCCTGTACTCTACATTTTGTAGAGAGTAATTATAGATATGATAATACTAGAAGGGATAGAGGATAATGAAGATAAGATGCAGATTGATGCTACATAATCAACTACCAATCCCTGGAAGTACAAGCGTCACAGGACAAAATGTACTGACAAGAGCAATGGGCTACACTTCTGCACTGGCATTGTCTGTGTATTCTACTTGTTGGTAAGATTAAATATAGATATGATCTTTTTTTAGTAAATGGTGGGCGAGGGAGATAAGATGCAGAATGTTACAAAATGAACCAATCCCTCTTCCCATAATACAAGAGTGTTTTGAACACTGGTGTACTGTACAAAACGTTCTTATATTATGGGACGGAGGGAGTAGCTATTAATGTAAGTATAGTGATAGACCATGTTTAGTCCTTACAAGAGGACTACAGAGCTAAACCTCTTCAAAAGCATTGGGTTGGTTCTAAATTTATGTAAGAGTCCATACGGATCTTATAATGTCCACCAAATGGACGATTACGAGGCTAACATGTGCAGTGATGCTACATAATCAAACAGCTATGAAAGTAAGTATGGTCATACAGGGCAAGAGGTACTCACAAGAGCAATGCAGTGTGCAGCATAGTTGCGAGATTCGGTGGTCCCTTGAGAATGAATGTTCTTCTGCTAACAGTTTTCGTACAAGTGAGACATTAAGGCAAATGCAGAAATGTAGTTCAAATTGTGATGTGATATCATAGACAGTACCTTACGCTACAGCCGAGACCAATGTGTAACAAGATTATTCCAGTCACCGTTGGAGAAATGTAGCACTGGAGACTTTACAGAAATTTCGTCCGGAGGCTTGCCATCGAAGTGCGCTTGTCTCAGGTAGGAATGATACTTCATCAACAAGTTCTTGAAAAGCGCAACCAACCCTTGCTCATCATCACAATCCAGTTTGCTCCTCGCCTATTTAAAAGAATGAAATCTTGTGTCTTCTGTCAGCAGAAACATATGCAGTAATGACCATGAATAACATTAGTACATTACTTACGCGTAAGTTGCGGAGGAAGACTGGAAATTGTTCTGTGTCTGCGGTATAATCTTTCCATGAAGGAAAGATGCGCACAAAGTTCCCGACAACAACATAAGCTTCGTCTTCTAAACTGGGAAGAAATGGAACAGGGGTCCTATTTGCTGCAATTGGGGCTCTCTCTGGTTCGAAAAGGGATTTGGCAATTGGATTTGGTGTACTCTTTGCTGGAATGGGGGTTTTGCGTTGTACAGCTGGTGCTATATCAACTGGCATAATCATATTGTTTGCTGTAGTTGGGGTCTGCTGAGTTGGGGCATCAGAAATGGCCAGTGTAGTAGGGCTAGAGTCTGCTAGAGTTGGGGTATTTTGTGGGTCAACTGATATTGCAACTACACCTAATGGGCTATTTGATTTATCAGGTGCCACTACCTTTTCCAAATACTTTGCTTGTGTTCCTCCATGATCAGCAATCGCCCTCTTCCTTTTGAATGTATGATACACAAGAACATCATTTGAATGGATAAATATGGTATGATGATAGATGGAATATGTACTGAAAATGGATAGGCAGGGCGTATTCACATACATGATGTGTAAACTAAGCTAATGGCAGTTCAACAAAGTAGAAGCAATGCAAAGCATTAGTTGCAAGATATGTGTGAGCAATGTAACCTTGGAAAGTTAGAGCAAGTACCTTGATTAGTGAATAAGATAGGGCATCTTCCTTTGACTCCTCCACTAGGGAGCTACATTGACTTAGGTCTCCCTCTAGCTCAAAATCACTTTAGGATCATATTCTGAGCATGAATCTGTAGGTGGAGAGCGTTTGCATTGCATTGCATCCAGACTTGATTTCAGTCCCTTAATGCCAAGTTTGATAGCCATGGCATTGTTCTGCTTTATTCTTTTCATGTGCGCAAGCTCATAATCATTATGATGCTGTTCAGAATCTGATATTCATGAAAACATAAAAAGTAGTCAGATTATCTATGGAATGCATTGCGGTTTCAACTCGGAGAGTGTCTCCCTATAAACCCCTGCATATGCAAAGTTCACCTCCCCAACCGTGCTGACTAGACCACACATAGAAATACAAACCCCTTATGTCTCTATAACAGGCAGGCACACATTTCGAAAATGAAGTAGGAACATTAGAATCATATGAAATTCGTATTTGAACAAATAAACAAAGAAATTATGAGTGGCGTAATGTTTAGCTTCAAGGGTGGAGTGTTGGTAGTGCGACACAAAGCAAGTAGGCAGATTGTAATCCATGTAAAAGATCGAAACCTATGTAAAAGCTGGAAATGACACTTTATTTCTATACAATGCAGTGTTCGTTACCCACACATGACGGAAGAGATCACATAGAGAAATACTATTCACTCATGTCTACGGTTCCAGTATTTAGAAACAGGGTGGTCCACCCTAAAACAATATTGACAACAAATATGACAAGGCAAGCATAGATGTAGTGAATCAATCATTTACTTGTGAGCTTACTAGGACAAGTATGCAGAATTGTAACTGTAGTAAGAGACCATCCAAAATCTGAATGAAAAAGTTTGTCTAGCACTTATTGTTTGCAACTAATCAACGTGAATAATTGGATATTATATCGAATGAGTAAGAAAGACAAGTAAAATTGTCAACAAACCTGGCTTGCAGTAGTAATCTGGGTCAATGTCACTGCGACCAACAATCCAAAATGACTAGTTTCTGTTCCGAGGGCCGGAATTTTGAAAACCCTGTGAACTTTAGAGGTACTAAAGATTACCAAAATACATCTGAACCATTAAGTGTAGGTAGCACTGAGCACACAACAAACCCTAATGACAATCCTGCCTAATGAGTAATGAATCAATTAGAAAATGGGTGATGAGGAGTGGCTGCTGAGTGTTGAGGACGTATCTGATACGTCTCCAACGTATCTATAATTTTTGATTCCTTCATGCTATGTTATCTACTGTTTTGGGAAATATTGGGCTTTATTATCCACTTTTATATTATTTTTGGGACTAACCTATTAACTGGAGGCCCAGCCCAGAATTGCTGTTTTTTTTGCCTATTTTAGTGTTTCAAAGAAAAGCTGAATATCAAACGGAGTCGAAACGGAATGAAATCTACTAGAGAAGTTATTTTTGGAAGGAAAGCTACCGGATGGACTTGAACCCCATGTCAGGAGCCAAGGGAGGTGCTCACGAGGGTGGGGGCGCTCCCCCTAGGGCGCGCCCCTGCCTCATGGGGCCCCCGAAGCTCCACCGATGTACTTCCTACACCCATATATACCTGCATACCCTAAAACTTCCAGAACACAATAGATCGGGAGTTCCGCCGCCAGAAGCCTCCGTAGCCACCGAAAGCCAATCTAGACCCGTTCCGGCACCCTGCCGGAGGGGGAAATCCTTCTCTAGTGGCCATCTTCATCATCCCGGTGCTCTCCATGACGAGGAGGGAGTAGTTCTCCCTCGGGGCTGAGGGTATGTACCAGTGGCTATGTGTTTGATCTCTCTCTCTCTCTCGTGTTCTTGAGGTGATATGATCTTGATGTATCGCAAGCTTTGCTGTTATATTTGGATCCTATGATGTTTCTCCCCCCTCTACTCTCTTGTAATGAACTGAGTTTCCCCTTTGAAGTAATCTTATCGGATTGAGTCTTTAAAGATTTGAGAACACTTGATGTATGTCTTGCCATGCGTACCTGTGGTGACAATGGGATACCACATGATTCACTTGATGTATGTTTGGTGATCAACTTGCGGGTTTCGCCCATGAACCTATGCATAGGGGTTGGCACATGTTTTCGTCGTGATTCTCCGGTACATCTTTGGGGCACTCTTTGAGGTCCTATGTGTTGGTTGAATAGTTGAATCTGAGATTGTGTGATGCATATCGTATAATCATGCCCACGGATACTTGAGGTGACATTGGAGTATCTAGGTGACATTAGGGTTTTGATTGATTTGTGACTTAAGGTGTTATTCTAGTACGAACTCTAGGGCTGTTTGTGACACTTATAGGAATAGCCCAACGGATTGATTGGAAAGAATAACTTTGAGGTGGTTTCGTACCCTACCATAATCTCTTCGTTCATTCTCCGCTATTAGTGACTTTGGAGTGACTCTTTGTTGCATGTTGAGGGATAGTTATGTGATCCAATTATGTTAGTATTGTTGAGGGAACTTACACTAGTGAAAATATGAACCCTAGGCCTTATTTCCTAGCATTACAATACCATTTACGCTCACTTTTATCATTCGTTACCTTGCTGTTTTTATAATTTCAGATTACAAATACCCATATCTACTATCCATATACGACTTGTATCACCATCTCTTCGCCGAACTAGTGCACCTATACAATTTACCATTGTATTCGGTGTGTTGGGGACATAAGAGACTCTTTGTTATTTGTTTGCAGGGTTGCTTGAGAGAGACCATCTTCATCCTACGCCTCCTACAGATTGATAAACCTTAGGTCATCCACTTGAGGGAAATTTGCTACTGTCCTACAAACCTCTGCACTTGGAAGCCCAACAACGTGTACAAGAAGGAGGTTGTGTAGTAGACATCAAGCTCTTTTTTGGCGCCGTTGCCGGGGAGGTGAGCGCTTGAAGGTATATATTTAGATCTTGCAATCGAGCCTTTTAGTTCCTTGTTTTGTCACTAGTTTAGTTTATAAAAGAAAACTATAAAAAATGGAATTGAGTTCGTCTCATACGCTTCACCTTTTTAATATCTCTCGTGAGTATGATGGAAAGGATAATTGTGCTCAAGTGCTAGAAGAAGAAATCTATAAAATGTTTGGCACAAAATATGTTAATGATGAGCATGGTCGCAATGTTGTTAGTATGAATTCCTTGAATGTCCATGATTCTAATGATATGCAAAGCCACAAGCTTGGGGAAGCTATGTTTGATGAAGATGATATTTTTTGTCCCCCAAGTTTTGATGAGAAAATTTATTATGATGAAAGCATGCCTCCAATCTATGATGATTATTGTGATGACACATATGCTTTAAAGAATAATGATAACAATGAAACTTGTCATCTTGATCTTAATTTTCAATCACATGATAGTTATTTTGTTGAGTTTGCTCCCACTAATATTCATGAGAAGAATTTTGCTTATGTGGAAAGTAGTAAATTTTCTATGCTTGTAGATCATGAAAGGAATGCTTTAGGTGCTGGTTATATTGTTGAATTTATTCATGATGCTACTGAAAATTATTATGAGGGAGGAACATATGCCTGTAGGAATTGCAATAATATCAAGTTTCCTCTCTATGTGCTTAAAATTTTGAAGTTATGCTTGTTTTGCTCTCCTATGCTAGTTGATTATTGTTCCCATAAATTGTTTGCTCACAAAATCCCTATGCATAGGAAGTGGGTTAGACTTAAATGTATTAGTCATATTCCTTATGATGCTCTCTTTATGTTACACTTCTTATCTTTTATATGAGCATCATTGAAATCATCATGCCTAGCTAGGGGCGTTAAACGATAGCGCTTGTTGGGAGGCAACCCAATTTTATTTTTGATCCTTTCTTTTTGTTCCTGTTTAGTAATAAATAATTCATCTATACTCTCTTTAGATGTGGTTTTATGTGTTTAATTAGTGTTTGTGCCAAGTAGAACCGTTGAGAAGACTTGGGGAAAGTCTTGTTGATCTTGCTGTAAAAAACAGAAACTTTAGCGCTCACGAGAATTGCTGCCATTTTTATTTGGATAGTGCTATTTAGTTAATTCTTTTTGAAGATGATTAACATATAAATTACTCAGGTCCAGAAATTTATTTGAGAATTTTATGAGTTCCATAAGTATACGTTTGATCCAGATTACTACAGACTGTTCTGTTTTTGACAGATTCTGTTTTTCATGTGTTGTTTACTTATTTTTATGAATCTATGGCTAGTAAAAGAGTTTATAAACCATAGAGAAGTTGGAATACAGTAGGTTTAACACCAATATAAAGAAAGAATGAGTTCATTATAGTACCTTGAAGTAGTGTTTTGTTTTCTTTCGCTAACAGAGCTTACGAGTTGTCTGTTGTGAAGTTTTCAAGTTTTGGGTAAGTGTCGGGGGTGCTAATCCACGAACACCTATGGGACCGGCGGACCGAGCCCCTTTTGTTTCGGCAGGGGGGCGGAGATCGCACGAAGAGCAGATAGAGGCGAAACACACGAGCACGCGATCAGTTTACCCAGGTTCGGGCCGCACGGATGCGTAAAACCCTACTCCTGCTTTGTGGTTTTGTATTGTGTTCTTGCTCGGGAGTGCCGAGTGCTACAGTACACACCAGCAGCTAACGAGACCGAGCGTGAGCGTTCTGTTTTTCCGACCCCCTCTACGTTGCGCATAGGCCTCCTTTTATATGCTCAAGGGGTCACCGACAGGTGGCAACGTAGAAAAGGGTAAAAATGGAAAGGCGTTGTGGTTGGCACCGCCGCCTGCTACAGTGTATCATACCTAACCCTGATGGCAGGGGAAAAGGGCATTAAATGCCCGTCTGCGTCGCCCAAACAATGCAAAAGGGACCGCCAGGGACGCCACTGCTCGCCACGATGGCAATCTTGTCAGTGCCGCTTGCCACCGTGTACCGCAGGCTGCACAGCTTCCCGCCACGTACGCCTGGAAGGGTCCTAGAGCGACATGTTGGTGGATGCGCTGGAGCGCAGGTACAGAGTGGAGGCTTGCCGCGGCAAGCGCCTTGCCGCAGTCGTTGTCTTGTCGCGTCCGGGAGCTTGTCGCTCACCGGGCCTTGCCGGGACGCGTGGCGCGTCGCGGCAAGTTCCTTGAGATGCCTTGGTTGGCCTTCCCGGCAAGCTCCTCTTGCTGGGGTCTTGTCTCCTTGGCTTGGATACTTTGTTCTTGAATGGCTCCAAAAGGAACCACGGAGGACCTTGGCGGTCACCCGGCAAGCCTTGCCGCGGGATGCTGCAACTGCCCGTGCACAAGTTCGGGATACTAGGGTACCCCTACTCTAGTACACCGACAGTAAGGATTCGATGGACTATGGAATAAGGACTGGCAAGAGCCTAAGCTTGGGGATGCCTAAGGCACCTCAAGCTAATATTCAAGTGCAACCAAGAGCCTAAGCTTGGGGATGCCCCGGAAGGCATCCCCTCTTTCGTCTTCATTCATCGGTAACTTTACTTGGAGCTATATTTTTATTCGCCACATGATATGTGTTTTGCTTGGAGCGTCAATTTATTTTGTTAGAATTTGCTTGCTGTTATTTAGAACAATGTTTTGCATATTTTATTCCAATAAAAGTGGCATTGATAGCCTTTACTATGCCTATTTTACAAGTCTTCATGTTGCTGTTTGAAAACAGAAAGTTTACCGCTGTTGCAATAATTCCCTAGAAAAGTAAGAATGTGATAAAATGTTGAAACCTTTTGCATATTAAAATCTGATAAATTTACTACAGTGGAATTTTCTTTCATGATTTTTGGAGCTAGGGAAGTATGGATGTTGCAGCATTCTTTACAGACTATCCTGTTTAGGCAGATTGCTGTTATGTTTGCATTGTTTGCATATGTTTGCTTCTTTAATGATTCTATTTGAGGACAGGACTATTAAATATGCAGAGGCATTTAGTATTCAATGTTGAATAATAATTTTAGTGATTTGCTACAGTAGAGTATGATAAGATTTTTGCAATGGTTTATACTAACTTATCTCACGAGTCCTTGTTGAGTTTTGTGTGGATGAAGCTTTTGAGATTTAGGGAGACCGTGATATGAGAGGAATTAAGGAGACACAAAGGCTCAAGCTTGGGGATGACCAAGGCATCCCAAGATAATATTTCAAGAAGTCTCAGGCATCTAAGCTTGGGGATGCCCCGGTTGGCATCCCACCTTTCTTCTTCAACAACTATCGGTTAGTTTTGGTTGATCCTAAGTTTTTGCTTCTTCACATGATGTTTGCTATTCTTAGAATGTCATTTTATTTTGCTTTGCTTTCTGTTTGAATAGAATACCAAGATCTGAAATTATTAAATGTTAGAGAGTCTTCACATAGTTGAATAATTATTTAACTACTCATTGATCTTCACTTATATCTCTCGGAATAGTTTGTTGTTTGATCTAGTACTTCACTTATATCTTTTAGAGCATGGTCATAGTTTTGTTTTATAGAAATAGATGAACTCTCATGCTTCACTTATATTATTTTGAGAGTCCTAAAAAGCATGGTAGTTTGCTTAAATAATCCTAATATGCTAGGTATACAAGATTAGTAAAAACTTTCATATAGAGTATTGGATACTAAGAGAAGTTTGATGCTTGATGATTGTTTTGAGATATGGAGGTAATAATATCAAAGTCGTGCTAGTTGAGTAGTTGTGAATTTGAGAAGTACTTGTGTTGAAGTTTGCAAGTCCCGTAGCATGCATGTATGGTAAACGTTGTGTAACAAATTTGAAACATGAGGTGTTATTTGATTGTCCTCCTTATGAGTGGCGGTCGGGGACGAGTGATGGTCTTTTCCTACCAATCTATCCCCCTAGGAGCATGCGCATAGTGCCGAGGTTTTTGATGACTTGTAGATTTTTGCAATAAGTATGTCAGTTCTTTATGACTAATGTTTAGTCCATGGATTATACCCACTCCCACCCTTCCATCCTTGCTAGCCTCTTCGGTACGGTGCATTGCCTTTTCTCACATTGAGAGTTGGCGCAAACTTCGCCGGTGCATCCAAACCCCGTGATATGATACGCTCTATCACACATAAACCTCCTTATATCTTCCTCGAAACAGCCGCCATACCTACCTATTATGGCATTTCCATAGCCATTCCGAGATATATTGCCATGCAACTTTCCATCGTTCCGTTCATCATGACACATTCATCATTGTCATATTGCTTAGCATGATCATGTAGTTGACATAGTATTTGTGGCAAAGCCACCGTTCATAATTCTTTCATACATGTCACTCTTGATTCATTGCATATCTCGGTACACCGCCGGAGGCATTCATATAGAGTCATCTTTGTTCTAGTATCGAGTTGTAATCATTGAGTTGTAAATAAATAGAAGTGTGATGATCATCATTATTAGAGCATTGACCCAAGTGAGGAATAAAAAAAAGAAAGGCCATATAAAAAAAGAGAAGGCCCAAAACAAAGAGATAAAGGCCATAAAAAAGGCCCAAAAATGAGAGAAAAAGAGAGAAGGGACAATGTTACTATCCTTTTACCACACTTGTGCTTCAAAGTAGCGCCATGATCTTCATAGTAGAGAGTCTCTCATGTTATCACTTTCATATACTAGTGGGAATTTTTCATTATAGAACTTGGCTTGTATATTCCAACAATGGGCCTCCTCAAGTGCCCTAGGTCTTCATGAGCAAGCAAGTTGGTTGCACACCCACTTAGTTTCTTTTGTTGAGCTTTCATACATTTTTAGCTCTAGTGCATCCGTTGCATGGCAATCCCTACTCCTTGCATTAACATCAATCGGTGGGCATCTCCATAGTCCATTGATTAGCCTCGTTGATGTGAGACTTTCTCCTTTTTGTCTTCTCCACATAACCCCCTCATTATTCTATTCCACCCATAGTGCTATATCCATGGCTCACGCTCATGTATTGTGTGAAAGTTTATGAGTTTGAGATTACTAAAGTATGAAACAATTGCTTGGCTTGTCATCGGGGTTGTGCGTGATGAGAGGATTCTTGTGTGACGAAAATGAAACATGACTAAACTATATGATTTTGAAGGGGTGAACTTTCTTTGGCCATGTTATTTTGAGAAGACATAATTGCTTAGTTAGTATGCTTGAAGTATTATCATTTTTATGTCAATATGAACTTATGTATTGAATCTTATGGATCTGGATATTCATACCACAATTAAGAAGAATCACATTGAAATTATGCTAAGTAGCACTCCACATCAAAAATTCTGTTTTTATCATTTACCTACTCGAGGACGAGCAGGAATTAAGCTTGGGGATGCTTGATACATCTCCAACGTATCTATAATTTTTGATTGATTCATGCTATGTTATCTACTATTTTGGGCAATATTGGGCTTTATTATCCACTTTTATATTATTTTTGGGACTAACCTATTAACCGGAGGCCCAGCCCAGAATTGTTGTTTTTTGCCTATTTTAGTGTTTTGAAGAAAAGGAATATCAAACGGAGTCGAAACGGAACGAAATCAACTGGAGAAGTTATTTTTGGAGGAAAGCTACCAGATGGACTTGAACCCCACATTAGGAGCCAAGGGAGGTGCTCACGAGGGTGGGGGGCGCCCCCCTAGGGCGCGCCCCTGCCTCATGGGGCCCCCGAAGCTCCACCGACGTACTTCCTGCACCCATATATACTTACGTACCCTAAAACTTCTAGAACACAATAGATCGGGAGTTCCGCCGCCAGAAGCCTCCGTAGCCACCGAAAGCCAATATAGACCCGTTCCGGCACCCTACCGGAGGGGCAATCCTTGTCCAGTGGCCATCTTCATCATCCCGGTGCTCTCCATGACGAGGAGGGAGTAGTTCTCCCTCGGGGCTAAGGGTATGTACCAGTAGCTATGTGTTTGATCTCTCTCTCTCTCTCTCTCTCTCTCTCGTGTTCTTGAGGTGATACGATCTTGATGTATCGTGAGCTTTGCTATTATATTTGGATCCTGTGATGTTTCTCCCCCCTCTACTCTCTTGTAATGAATTGAGTTTCCCCTTTGAAGCAATATTATCGGATTGAGTCTTTAAAGATTTGAGAACACTTGATGTATGTCTTGCCGTGCGTATCTGTGGTGACAATGGGATACCGCGTGATTCACTTGATGTACGTTTTTGTGATCCACTTGCGGGTTTCGCCCATGAACCTATGCATAGGGGTTGGCACATGTTTTCGTCGTGATTCTCCGGCAGAAGTTTGGGGCACTCTTTGAGGTCCTATGTGTTGGTTGAATAGATGAATCTGAGATTGTGTGATGCATATCGTATAATCATTCCCACGGATACTTGAGGTGACATTGGAGTATCTCGGTGACATTAGGGTTTTGATTGATTTGTGTCTTAAGGTGTTATTCTAGTACGAACTCTAGGGTTGTTTGTGAAACTTATAGGAATAGCCCAACGGATTGATTGGAAAGAATAACTTTGAGGTGGTTTCATACCCTGCCATAATCTCTTCGTTCGTTCTCCGCTATTAGTGACTTCGGAGTGACTCTTTGTTGCAGGTTGAGGGATAATTATGTGATCCAATTATGTTAGTATTGTTGAGGGAACTTACACTAGTGAAAGTATGAACCCTAGGCCTTATTTCCTAGCATTGCAATACCATTTACGCTCCTTTTATCATTCGTTACCTTGCTTTTTTTATAATTTCAGATTACAAATACCCATATCTACTATCCATATATCACTTGTATCACCATCTCTTCACCGAACTAGTGCACCTATACAATTTACCATTGTATTGGAAGTGTTGTGGACACAAGACACTATTTCTTATTTGGTTGCAGGGTTGCTTGAGAGAGACCATCTTCATCCTACACCTCCTACGGATTGATAAACCTTAGGTCATCCACTTGAGGGAAATTTGCTACTATCCTGCAAACCTCTGCACTTGGAGGCCCAACAACGTCTACAAGAAGAAGGTTGTGTAGTAGACATCAGTATCTCAGGATAAATCGGGTTGGCTTGGTGGGTGCTGCATGCCTGAGCCTTGAACGGACTAGGAAGGTAGGCACGGCGGCGCGCCCGGGCAGCGGTGACGCTGTTGGGCGAGCGGCTCCTGGCCTCCTGTTAGTCCGGCGTCTCCTCCTAGAGTCATGACGTCCGGGGACGGCAAGTCGCCGACGAGGCAGGCTGCTGGGGGCGAGTAGAGATCGGAAGCGCGCAACAGAACAGAGGGGAATCGGGGTCTGGGACGACCCAAAATCCCAGGGTGGGCCGGCCCACTGTGGGCACCCTGTAGAGATACACACCCGAGGGGCGAACATGCATTTTCGAAACTAATTTAGGAACATTTAGCTGGCCAATTAAACAACTCTGTTTTAATAATATCATATTCGTATTTGAACAACTAAGCTTGTTTAGCTTGATGGGTGGAGCAGTGTTATTATGACACGGAGCACGTATTCTGATCGTATAGTGATCATAAAAGGGGGAAACTCTAAGCATATATTTTTTTAGCAAAAGAGGGTTTCCCCTCCTATTTCTATTAAAGAAACCACCATGGAACCACATGATCAATTAAACCCTAAGCATGATCAATTAAATCGTATTATGGTTGTGCCATGGCAGATTTGGAGCTGCAAACCGGAGAAATGATATTTAGCATCCATTGTTTGCTTCGAACTAAAAACTAAATTCTAAGAGCTGAAAAGAAAGCAGAGTAACCAAGTTAAGATCTATTTTCTGGTTGAGATCAAAAAGTTGAGGAGATATGAAGTACCACCTCTCTTGTGGCGTCGTGTAGGCATCGGGGGTGCAATGGCTGTCGGTGGCATTGAAGCAGATTTGCGATGGAAGACGGGTGCATCCGGGGATAAGTCCCGTTGCGGTGGAAGAATAGGTCGTGTGAACGGCCCCGGCAAAGAGGACGACGGTGCCGATGAAGCGAGAGGACGCGATGCAAGGCTATTGGTCCGTCGCCATGGATGAGAAACGTCCATCTCTAGCAGTGGACAACGCGGTCTTGGTAGGCGCTCCGGCATGGTGGAGGACGGTGGCGATGGATGTGGTGGAGGACGGCGGCGATGGATGGGGTGGAGGACGGAGGCTGGTGTGGGGATGGGGTGTTCTAGCATGGACGGTGTATGAATGGGAAAATGGAGGGAGAGGTACGGGGAACCATGTTTTTGGGAAGCGCCTGTCTGAAATATGGGAATGTTACGAACTTAGCCCCCGTTTAAAATTTGGACGTCTCGTCGGTTGGGGATAGGACGGTAATCTCGCATGTCACCAATATTTGCCCAGAGCGATTTCGGGTGAGGAGAGGGTGGTTGGCACCTGATGTCTACTACACAACCTTCTTCTTGTAGACGTTGTTGGGCCTCCAAGTGCAGATGTTTGTAGGACAGTAGCAAATTTCCCTCAAGTGGATGACCTAAGGTTTATCAATCCGTAGGAGGCGTAGGATGAAGATGGTCTCTCTCAAGCAACCCTGCAACCAAATAACAAAGAGTCTCTTGTGTCCCCAATACACCCAATACAATGGTAAATTGTATAGGTGCACTAGTTCGGCGAAGAGATGGTGATACAAGTGGTATATGGATAGTAGATAATGGTTTTTGTAATCTGAAAATATAAAAATAGCAAGGTAACTAATGATAAAAGTGAGCGTAAGCGGTATTGCAATATGTTGAAACAAGGCCTTGGGTTCATACTTTCACTAGTGCAAGTTCTCTCAACAATAATAACATAATTGGATCACATAATTATCCCTCAATATGCAACAAAGAGTCACTCCAAAGTCACTAATAGCGGAGAACGAACGAAGAGATTATGGTAGGGTATGAAACCACCTCAAAGTTATTCTTTCCAATCAATCCGTTGGGCTATTCCTATAAGTGTCACAAACAGCCATAGAGTTCGTACTAGAATAAAGCCTTAAGACACAAATCATCCAAAACCCTAATGTCACCTAGATACTCCAATGTCACCTGAAGTATCCGTGGGTATGATTATACGATATGTATCACACAATCTTAGATTCATCTATTCAACCAACACATAGGACCTCAAAGAGTGCCTCAAAGTTTCTACCGGAGAATCACGACGAAAACGTGTGCCAACCCCTATGCATAGGTTCATGGGAGGAACCCGCAAGTTGATCACCAAAACATACATCAAGTGAATCACGTGATATCCCATTGTCACCACAGATATCCACGACAAGACATACATCAAGTGTTCTCAAATCTTTAAAGACTCAATCCGATAAGATACTTCAGAGGGAAAACTCAATTCATTAAAAGAGAGTAGTTGGGGAGAAACATCATAAGATCCAACTATAATAGCAAAGCTCGCGATACATCAAGATCGTACCACCTCAAGAACACGAGAGAGAGAGAGAGAGAGAGAGAGATCAAACACATAGCTACTGGTACATACCCTCAGCCCCGAGGGACAACTACTCCCTCCTCATCATGGAGAGCACCGGGATGATGAAGATGGCCACCAGAGAGGGATTGCCCCCTCCGGCAGGGTGCCGGAACGGGTCTAGATTGGCTTTCGGTGACTACGGAGGCTTCTGCCGGTGGAACTCCCGATCTATTGTGCTCTTGAATGTTTTTAGGGTATATGGAGATATATAGGCCGGAGAAGTACATCGGGGGAGCCACGAGGGGCCCACGAGGGTGGAGGGCGCGCCCAGGGGGGTGGGCACGCCCCCCTACCACGTGGCCTCCTTGAAGCTTCCCTTACGTGGACTCCAAGTCTTCTGGCCTTCTTCTGATCCAAAAATAAGTTCCGTGAAGTTTCAGGTCAATTGGACTCCGTTTCATTTTCCTTTTCTGCGATACTCTAAAACAAGGAAAAAACAGAAACTGGCACTGGGCTCTGGGTTAATAGGTTAGTCCCAAAAATCATATAAAATAGCATATAAATGCATATAAAACATCCAAGGTTGATAATATAATAGCATGGAACAATCAAAAATTATATATACATTGAAGACATATCAAGCATCCCCAAGCTTAATTCCTGCTCATCCTCGAGTAGGTAAATGATAAAAACAGAATTTTTGATGTGGAATGCTACCTAACATATTTCTCTAAGTAATTCTCTTTATTGTAGCATGAATGTTCAGATCCATAAGATTCAATACAAAAGTTTAATATTGACAAAAAACAATAATACTTCAAGCATACTAACTAAGCAATCATGTCTTCTCAAAATAACATAGCCAAAAAAGCTATCCCTACAAAATCATATAGTCTGGCTATGCTCCATCTTCACCACACAAAATATTTAAATCATGCACAACCCCGATGACAAGCCAAGCAATTGTTTCATACCTTTTGATGTTCTCAAACTTTTTCAATCCTCACGCCATACATGAGCGTGAGCCATGGACTAGCACTATATGTGGAATAGAATGGTGGTTGTGGAGAAGACAAAACGTAGAAGATAGTCTCACATCAACTAGGCGTATCAACGGGCTATGTAGATGCCCGTCAATAGATATCAATGTGAGTGAGTAGGGATTGCGATGCAACAGATGCAATAGAGCTATAAGTGTATGAAAGCTCAACAAAAGAAACTAGTGGATGTGCATCCAACTCGCTTGCTCACGAAGACCTAGGGCATTTTGAGGAAGCCCATCATTGCAATATACAAGCCAAGTTCTATAATGAAAGATTCCCACTAGTATATGAAAGTGACAACATAGGAGACTCTATATCATGAAGATCATGGTTCTACTTTTAAGCACAAGTGTGGTAAAAGGATAGTAGCATTGTCCCTTCTCTCTTTTTCTATCATTTTTTATTTTTTTTATTTGGGCCTTCTCTTTTTTATGGCCTCTTTTTTTTATTTGGGCTTCTTTGGCCTCTCTTTTTTCGTCCAGAGTCTCATCCTGACTTATGGGGGAATCATAGTCTCCATCATCCTTTCCTCACTGGGACAATGCTCTAATAATGATGATCATCATATTTTTATTTACGTACAACTCAACAATTACAACTCGATACTTAGAACAAAATATGAAACTATATGAATGCCTCCGGTGGTGTACCGGGATGTGCAATGATGCATGAGTGACATGTATGAAAGAATTATGAACGGTGGCTTTGCCACAAATACAATGTCAACTACATGATCATGCAAGCAATATGACAATGATGAAGCATGTCATAATAAACGGAACGGTGGAAAGTTGCATGGAAATATATCTCGGAATGGCTATGGAAATGCCATAATATGTAGGTATGGTGGCTGTTTTGAGGAAGGTAAATGGTGGGTTTATGGTACCGGCGGAAGTTGCGCGGTACTAGAGAGGTTAGCAATGGTGGAAGGGTGAGACTGCGTGTAATCAATGGACTCAACATTAGTCATAAAGAACTCACATACTTATTGCAAAAATCTATTAGTTATCAAAACAAAGTACTACGCGCATGCTCCTAGGGGGATAGATTGGTAGGAAAAGACCATCGCTCGTCCCCGACCGCCACTCATAAGGAAGACAATGAAAAAATAAATCATGCTCCGACTTCATCACATAACTGTTCACCATACGTGCATGCTACGGGAATCACAAGCTTCAACACAAGTATTTCTCAAATTCACAACTACTCAACTAGCATTACTTTAATATCACCATCTCCATATCTCAAAACAATCATCAAGCATCAAACTTCTCTTAGTATTCAATACTCTATATGAAAGTTTTTACTATTCTTGGATGCCTAGCATATTAGGATTATTTAAGAAAATTACCATGATATTTAAAACTATCGAAATAATATAAGTGAAGCATGAGAGTTCATCTATTTCTTCAAAATAAAATCACCACCGTGCTCTAAAAGGACATAAGTGAAGCACTAGAGCAAACGACAAACTACTCCGAAAGATATAAGTGAAGATCAATGAGTAGTCGAATAATTATGCAACTACGTGAAGACTCTCTAACATTTAATAATTTCAGATCTGGGTATTTTATTCAAGCAGCAAGCAAAACTAAATAAAATGACATTCTAAGAATGGCAATCATCATGTGAAGAAGCAAAAACTTAGGATCAACCGAAACTAACCGATAGTTGTTGAAGAAGAAAGGTGGGATGCCAACCGGGGCATCCCCAAGCTTAGACGCTTGAGACTTCTTGAAATATTATATTGGGATGCCTTGGGCATCCCCAAGCTTGAGCTTTTGTGTCTCCTTAATTCCTCTCATATCACGGTCTCCCTAAATCTCAAAAGCTTCATCCACACAAAACTCAACAAGGACTCGTGAGATAAGTTAGTATAAACCATTGCAAAAACCTTATCATACTCTACTGTATCAAATCACTAAAATTATTATTCAACATTGCATACTAAATTCCTCTGCATATTTAATAGTCCTATCCTCAAATAGAATCATTAAAGAAGCAAACATATGCAAACAATGCAGACATAACAGCAATCTGCCTAAACAGGACAGTCTGTAAAGAATACAGAAACATTCATACTTCCCTAGCTCCAAAAATTATGAAATAAAATTCCCACTGTATTAAATTTATCAGAGCTTAATATGCAAAAGGTTTCAATATTTTATCACATTCTGACTTTTCTAGGGAATTATTGCAACAGCGGTAAACTTTCTGTTTTCAAACAGCAACATGTGGACTTCTAAAATAGGCATACTAAAGGCTATGAATGCCACTTTTATTGAAATAATAGATGCAAAACATTGTCCTAAATAACAGCAAGCAAATCTTAACAAACTAAATTGATGCTCCAAGCAAAACACATATCATGTGGTGAATAAAAATATAGCTCCAAGTAAAGTTACCGATGAACGAAGACGAAAGAGGGGATGCCTTCCGGGGCATCCCCAAGATTAGGCCCTTGGCTATCCTTGAATATTACCTTGGGGTGCCTCGGGCATCCCCAAGCTTAGGCTCTTGCCACTCCTTATTCCATAGTCCATCGAATCCTTACCCACAACTTGAAAACTTCACAACACAAAACTTAACAGAAAACTCGCAAGCTCTGTTAGTATAAGAAAATAAATCACCACTTCAAGTTACTGTAATGAAATCATTATTTATTTATAGTGGTGTTAAACCTACTGTATTCCAACTTCTCTATGGTTTATAAACTATTTTACTAGCCATAGATTCATCAAAATAAGTAAACAACACATAAAAAACAGAATCTGTCAAAAAAACAGAACAGTCTGTAGTAATCTGGATCAAACTTATACTTCTGGAACTCATAAAATTCTCAAATAAATTGCTGGACCTGAGGAATTGATCTATTCATCATCTTAAAAAATAATGAACTAAATATCACTCTCCAATTAAAAATGGCAGCAATTCTCGTGAGCGCTAAAGTTTCTGTTTTTTACAGGAAGATCAACAAGACTTTCCCCAAGTCTTCCCAACGGTTCTACTTGGCACAAACACTAATTAAAAGCAAAAAACCACATCTAAACAGAGTCTATATGAATTATTTATTACTAAACAGGAACAAAAAGCATGGAATAAAAATAAAATTGGGTTGCCTCCCAACAAGCGCTATCGTTTAATGCCCCTAGCTAGGCATGATGATTTCAACGATGCTCACATAAAAGATAATAATTGTAACATAAAGAGAGCATCTTGAAGAATATTACTAGCACATCTAAGTCTAACCCACTTCCTATGCATAGGGATTTTGTGAGCAAATGATACGTCTCCAACGTATCTATAATTTTTGATTGCTCCATGCTATATTATCTACTGTTTTGCACTATATCGGGCTTTATTTTTCACTTTTATATTATTTTTGGGACTAATCTATTAACCAGAGGCCCAGCCCAGAATTGCTGTTTTTTTGCCTATTTCAGTGTTTCGGATAAACGGAATATCAAATGGAGTCCAAATGGAATAAAATCTTCGGGAACGTGATTTTCTCACCTAACGTGATCCAGGAGACTTGGACCCTACTGCAAGGGATCAAAGAGGAGGTCACGAGGGTGGGGGGCGCCCCCCCCCCTAGGGCGCAGCCCCCTACCTCGTGGGCCCCTCGGTGCTCCACCGACGTATCCCTTCCTCCTATGTATACACACGTACCCCCAAATGATCAGAAAAGAAGCCAAAAAACCTAATTCCACCGCCGCAACTTTCTGTATCCATGAGATCCCATCTTGGGGCCAGTTCCGGAGCTCCGCCGGAAGAGGGCCATCATCACGGAGGGCTTCTACATCATCATAGCCTCTCCGATGAAGTGTGAGTAGTTTACCTCAGACCTTCGGGTCCATAGTTAGTAGTTAGATTGCTTCTTCTCTCTCTTTGAATCTCAATACAAAGTTCTCCCCCTCTCTTGTGGAGATCTATTCGATGTAATCTTCTTTTTGCATTGTGTTTGTTGAGACCGATGAATTGTGGGTTTATGATCAAGTCTATCTATGAATAATATTTGAATCTTCTCTGAATTCTTTTATGTATGATTGGTTATCTTTGCAAGTCTCTTCGAATTATCCGTTTGGTTTGGCCAACTATATTGGTAGTTCTTGCCATGGGAGAAGTGCTTAGCTTTGGGTTTGATCTTGCGGTGTCCTTACCCAGTGACAGAAGGGGCAGCAAGGCACGTATTGTATCGTTGCCATCGAGGATAACAAGATGGGGTTTATTTCATATTGCATGAATTTATCTCTCTACATCATGTCATCTTGCTTAAGGCGTTACTCTGTTTTTAACTTAATACTCTAGATGCATGCTAGATAGCGGTCGATGAGTGGAATAATAGTAGTAGATGGAGAATTGTTTCGATCTACTTGTCATGGACGTGATTCCTATATACATGAGCATGCCTAGATATTCTCATAACTATGCTCAGTTCTGTCAATTGCTAAATAGTAATTTATTCACCCACCGTAGAATACTTATGCTCTTGAGAGAAGCCACTAGTGAAACCTATGGCCCCCGGGTCTATTATCATCATATCAATCTCCATCACTTTAATATTTTTTCTTTTTACTTTTTACTTTGCATCTTTATATCAAAAAGACCAAAAAATATTATATCTATCAGATCTCACTCTCGTAAGTGACCGTGAAGGGCTTGACAAGCCCTAATCGCATTGGTTGCGAGTAGCTATCGCTTTGTGGAGGTACGAGGGACTTGAGCATGGGCTCCTGCTGGATTGATACCTTGGTTCTCAAAAACTGAGGGAAATACTTACGCTACTCTGCTGCATCATCCCTTCCTCTTCGAGGAAAACCAACGCAAGCTTAAGAGGTAGCAAGAAGGATTTCTGGCGCCGTTGCCGGGGAGGTTCGCGCAAGTCAAGATTTGACTCCCGACAACGAGCCATTTCTGGCACCGTTGCTGGGGAGTCTACGCAAAAAGTCAATATACCAAGTACCCATCACTATCCCTATCTCTCGCATTACATTATTTGCCATTTTCCTCTCGTTTTCCTCTCCCCCCAATTCACCCTTGCCGTTTTATTCGCCCTCTCTCTCTTTCCTCCCTATCTGTTTGCCTCTTTTTGCCCGTTTGCTTTGTGTTTGCTTGTGTGTTAGTTTGTTTGCCTGCTTGTCGTTATGTCTGAAACTGGGGAAGTTATCACCAATTTGGGCGATAATAATATCATGGAAAATTCTAATACTCCTGCTAAAGAACCTACCATCTTTCATACAAAAAAATTCCGTGTTGGTAGTGGTAATATTATTGGAAAAGGAGTTATTCAAGATTTCTTTACTTGTGCCGATGCTTTACCTTCTATGGGTAGTTCTATCCTTCACAGAACTAGTAGTCTTGCGGACGCTATTGCCATGCTTCTAGTTGAACTTGAAAGACAATTCATGCAGATGCATCCTTCTATACAAAGGATTTTTCTGCAATTTTCTAATATTGAGCGTTCTTCTGTTAAACGTGCCGCTACTATCTTTTTGGCTCATGAGTTTAGATTCATAATAAGAGAAGCCAAAGAAATCTTTGCACATTATAGGGTGGACGCTTGCCGTCCTCGCATAGAGGCTATCCTCTTTGATCAAGAAGAAATAATGCGTTTTCAATCTCTAGATTATGTTGCTTTCAATGAAAATCTTAGAAGAAAGGTTCCTACCAATGTTTTAGTTGATAGAATTTCTGATCTTAATGATGATTTGGCTATTCGAAATAATGAACTAGGATATTCTCTTGAATATAGGCTCACAATGTTCTGTCAAAAGAATGCTTATAATGATGAATTGGTGGTGCATTATGAAGGACCAAAGGAGGAACCTATACCTCCAAAGGTTGATCTTGGGGACTTTTGTCCGGTTAAATTTAATACTTTTGATCACTTTTGCTTGCCTCAAAGAAAACTTGCTGCCAAACGTAGAGAATATGAAATGTGTTTCACCAATCTATCTTATTACTATGGCAATACTTAGATCTATCCTTGCTTGTTATGCCTAGCTAGGGGCGTTAAACGATAGCGCTTGTTGGGAGGCAAACCAATTTTATTTTTATTACTTGCCTTTCGCTCCTGTTTATTAATAAATAAATTATTTAGCCTCTGTTTTGGTTGTGTTTTTTGTGTTTAATTAGTGTTTGTGCCAAGTAGAACCGTTGGGAAGACTTGGGGAAAGTCTTGTTGAACTTGCTGTAAAAAACAGAAACTTTAGCGCTCACGAGAACTGCTGTCATTTTTATTTGAAGATTGATATTTAGTTAATTCTTTTTTCAGATGATTAATAGATAAATTCCTCACGTCCAGAAATTTATTTTGGAATTTTTGGGGTTCCATATCTTGCGCTAGCTACATATTACTACAGACTGTTCTGTTTTCACAGATTCTGTTTTTTGTGTGTTGTTTGCTTATTTTGATGAATCTATGGCTAGTAAAATAGTTTATAATCCATAGAGAAGTTGGAATACAGTAGGTTCAACACCAATATAAATAAAGAATGAGTTCATTACAGTACCTTGAAGTGGTCTTTTGTTTTCTTTCGCTAACGGAGCTCATGAGTTTTCTATTTTGAGTTTTGTGTTGTGAAGTTTTCAAGTTTTGGGTGAATTCTTTTGATGGATCATGGAACAAGGAGTGGCAAGAGCCTAAGCTTGGGGATGCCCATGGCACCCCCAAGATAATCCAAGTACACCAAAAAGTCAACGCTTGGGGATGCCCCGGAAGGCATCCCCTCTTTTGTCCACTTCCATCGGTAATTTACTTGGAGCTATATTTTTATTCACCAACATGACATGTGTTTTTCTTGGAGAGTATTGTATTATTTGTGTCTTTGTTTGTTAGTATGCCACAATCATCCTTGCTGTACACACCTTTTGAGAGATCCATACATGAATTAAAATTTGATAGAATACTCTATGTGCTTCACTTATATCTTTTGAGCTAGATAGTTTTGCTCAATATGCTTCACTTATATCTTTTGAGCTAGATAGTTTTGCTCTATGTGCTTCACTTATATCTTTTGAGCTAGATAGTTTTGCTCTATGTGCTTCACTTATATCCTTTGATCTAGATAATTTTGCTCTATGTGCTTCACTTAGATCTTTTAGAGCACGGTGGTGGATTTGTTTGAAAGAAACTATTTATCTCTCATGCTTCACTTAAATTAATTTGAGAGTCTCTTAATAGCATGGTAATTTTCCTAATAATAATATGCTTGGTATTCAAGATTTGTGAAACTTTCTTTTGAGTGTGTTGAATACTAAGAAAAGATTGAAGCATGATAATTGTTTTGAGATATGGAGGTGATAATATTAAAGTCATGCTAGTTGAGTAGTTGTGAATTTAAAGAATACTTGTGTTGAAGTTTGTGATTCCCGTAGCATGCACGTATGGTGAACCGTTATGTTATGAAGTCGGAGCATGATTTATTTATTGATTGTCTTCCTTATGAGTGGCGGTCGGGGACGAGCGATGGTCTTTTCCTACCAATCTATCCCCCTAGGAGCATGCGCGTAATACTTTGCTTTGATAACTTCTAGATTTTTGCAATAAGTATATGAGTTCTTTATGACTAATGTTGAGTCCATGGATTATACGCACTGATGGAGTCCTGGATTAGGGGGTCTCCGGACAGCCAGACTATCTCCATTGGCCGGACTGTTAGAGTATGAAGATACAAGATTGAAGACTTCGTCTCGTGTCCGGATGGGACTCTACTTGGCGTGGAAGGCAAGCTAGGAAATACGTATATGGATATCTCCTCCTTTGTAACCGACCTTGTGTAACCCTAACCCTCTCCGGTGCCTATATAAACCGAAGGGTTTTAGTCCGTAGGACAACAATCACAACATACAATCATACCATAGGCTAGCTTCTAGGGTTTAGCCTCTTCGATCTCATGGTAGATCTACTCTTGTACTACCCATATCATCAATATTAATCAAGTAGGACGTAGGGTTTTACCTCCATCAAGAGGGCCCGAACCTGGGTAAAACTTCGTGTCCCCTGCCTCCTGCTACCATCCGGCCTAGACGCACAGTTCGGGACCCCCTACCCAAGATCCGCCGGTTTTGACACCGACATTGGTGCTTTCATTGAGAGTTCCGCTGTGCCGTCGCCACCAGGAAGGATGTCTCATCTTGTCTTTAAAGACGGCACTATCACTGACGGAGCTTTGGCTATCGGCCAAACTCTCCGGCTAGGTGGTTTTCTTACGACCGCCTGTTCGGCCGCTGTGCCGACGATGACTTCTTGGGTCATCGAAAGCAATCTTCACGTCAACTCGGAACTCGTCGAGCAGTTTGATCCAATGGAGCTCTCTTCCCTGAACGATCTCTTGGATCGCATCGCCACCCTAGGAGTCGCTACAGACTATGATCAGATTGGGCCTAAACCCGATCTGAGAGAGATTAACTCTCCCCAGGTCACCCATCACGTTGCAGTGGTGGAGGAACAATGCGGCAACCCTTCATCTATCCTAAGGACTAGATATGTCCGGATTCCTGATCCCTCCAAGCCGGATACCCGCGGAGGGGAGGACGTCACTCAAGGCCTGAACCTAGAATCAGGCAGCGGGCTAGATTTATCAGAAAAAATCCAAACTTTCGAGTTCGGAAACTCCTTGGCCCCTGAGTCTCAGATCGGGTGAGGATTCGGATTCAATTCCACCCACCCACCCAAACATACGCGATCTATCCCAAATTAGGCAAGAGCCCGAAGAAACAGTACACCATTACTGGGCCAGATTCCTCCTAGTCATGAACAGGATAAAGGACTGCCGCGAGGAAGACGCAATTTCATTCTTTTGCAATAATTGCACGGACAAGGGAATCCTCAACGCCATAAGTCGTCGCGAAATTACACGCTTTGCCGACTTGGTGTCCATAGTACGAAAGTACTGTGCGATGGAAAGCGCCTGGAAAACCGAAATAAAATTTTGGGATAATCCGGCCCCGAATACAAACCCAGTCCGAAATAAAAGGGTGCATTATCACAATACACCTGGGTTAACTACCAAAAAGCAAAAGCCCTTTACGGGGCAAGGAACCGTACTGGAGGGATGGCTCAACGGACCCTGCAAAATTCATAGTACAATGGATGCAATACCAACGCACAGCCTTAGAGCATGTTGGATACTCTGGCAGGTGGCCAAAAGTGGTGAGGATCTACTCCTCCCAAAAACCACAGAGCACCATCCCGAGGACAACAATACGGTGTTAACGGTCTTGAGACCTTCGCGTCAAATAATAGACGCAAGCGAACACTCCGCAGCATGGCCGAAATCTGCCACATAGCAGAAATAAGTCCTTGGAGTGACACGGCTATTACCTTCAATGCCAATGACGAACGCAAATTCCGAACAGCTCGAGCACCAGCCGCACTGGTCCTCAGTCCAATCGTGGACGGCTTTCGACTCACCAAGGTACTCATGGACGGCGGCAGCGGATTAAACCTCATCTATGAGGAAACTCTTCAAAAGATGGAAATAGACTGGAGCCGCATCGAGCAAAGCAGCACAACCTTTAGAGGAATCATCCCCAGTCGGGAAGCACGTTGTGCTGGAAAAATCACACTAGACGTGGTATTCGGCACGCCGGATAATTACAGGTCTGAAGAAATTACATTCCAAGTGGCCCATTCAGCAGCGGATACCACGCTCTATTAGGGCAGGAGGCGTTTACAATCATCCAAGCCATACCCCATTACGGGTACATGAAGCTCAAAATGCCCGGGCCCAACGGAATCATCACTCTTGCTAGTGATCCGGACATAGCACTCCGCGCCGAAAATAAGACAGCTGCACTGGCACTCGAGGCACTATCCGAAGCCCTAGCGGCCGAGGAACTAACTGCGCTGCGCTCCACGGTGAATAGGAACGATGTGATACTCGATAAAAGATCCAAGTCCACCTCCTTTAAACCGGCGGACGAAATAGTCAAAAATCCATGTCCATCCAACGGACCCTACAAAACAGCTTCGATCGGGGCACAATTAAACCCTGATGTCGACGCCGCACTGCGAGAGTTCCTACGCGAGAACTGGGACATTTTTGCCTGGCACCCTTCAGACATGCCAGGAATCCCACACAGGCTGGCAGAGCACAGCCTAAATATCCTAAAAGGATTCAAGCCAGTCAAGCAGGCTCTTCGATGTTTCTCCGAGCCTAAGAGACAAGCCATGGGAGAGGAACTAGCCAAGCTATTGGAGGCCGGATTCATCAGAGACATAAAACATGTGGACTGGCTAGCAAACCTGGTGATGGTACCAAAGAAGGACAAATCCTGGCGCTTGTGCGTCGATTTTAAGGACCTTAACAAGGCCTGCCCAAAGGATCCCCTCCCTCTCCCCCGCATTGATCAAATCATCGATGCTACCGCAGGACACGATTCATTGTGTTTCCTCGACGCATACTCCGGCTACCATCAAATCAAAATGGCAGAGCCAGACCAAGCCGCAACGGCATTCATCACACCATACGACCCATTCTGCTTCAACACAATGCCCTTCGGGCTAAAAGCGCCGGCGCAACATATCAACGCATGATTCAGACATGTCTGGCAAACCAGATCGGCAAAACAGTGGAGGCATACGTGGATGACGTGGTCGTTAAAACCAAGCATGTCGAAACTCTAGTAGACGACTTGAGGGTCACATTCGACAACCTCCGAACATATGACATCAAGCTCAATCCGGAAAAATGCG
The DNA here is from genome assembly GCF_018294505.1 of Triticum aestivum. Taxonomy (NCBI): domain Eukaryota; kingdom Viridiplantae; phylum Streptophyta; class Magnoliopsida; order Poales; family Poaceae; genus Triticum; species Triticum aestivum. The sequence goes on from NC_057809.1 coordinate 30,808,378, forward strand.
TTTTCGGCGTACCAGCTGGAAAGCTCCTGGGGTTCATCGTCTCAAGTAGAGGCATCGAAGATAATCCGGCCAAAATCCGAGCATTGTCACAGTTGGCTACCCAAACAGACCTCAAACAAATACAAAAATTGACTGGATGCATGGCGGCTCTAAGCCGCTTTATCTCTTGCTTGGGAGAAAAGGCATTACCCCTTTATCGCCTCCTCCGGCGCACCGAACACTTCGAGTGGACGAACGCCGCCACGGCCGGACTCAACGAAATAAAAGCTATATTGGCAACAAACCCAGTCCTGGCCGCGCCAAACATTGGCGAACCAATGCTATTATACATTGCGACAACTCATCAAGTAGCAAGCGCAGTGCTCGTCGTCGAGCGAGAAGTGGACGGACACAAATTCCCCCTTCAAAAGCCGGTTTACTATGTGTCCACTGTCCTTACTCCGTGCAAATCACGGTACCCGCATTATCAAAAGATAGCGTATGCGGTATTTATGGCTTCCCGGAAGCTGCGACACTACTTTCAAGAGTGTTCAATAACGGTAGCCTCGGAAGTACCACTTAACGATATTATAAACAACTGCGACGCAATGTGCCGGATTGCCAAATGGGCCATTGAGCTCCTCCCATTCGACATAACTTACAAGCCACGATGAGCTATTAAGTCGCAAGTTCTGGCTGACTTCATCACTGAATGGATGGAAGCCGAACTCCCTAAAGAGTACGGCACATATTCAAACTGGATCATGCACTTCGACGGCTCCAAAATGTTGGCTGGTCTGGGGGCTGGCGTCGTTTTGACGTCCCCAATAGGAGATACCGTTCAATAGTATTACAGATAATGTATACGGTCTCCAACAACGTAGCCGAATATGAGGCCCTTCTACATGGTCTCCGGATGGCAGTATCCATGGGCATTCAACACCTAGAGGTGCGCGGGGACTCGAACCTCGCGATATCCCAAATAAATGGAGACTTCGACGCCAAGGATCCAAAAATGGCAGCTTATCGCAATGCCATCCTAAAAATGTCAGCTCGGTTCGAGGGGCTTGAATTTCACCATGTGGCTCGGGAAAACAATCAGGCAACGGATATCCTCGCCCGCATCGGTGCAAAACGCGACGCGGTACCTCCCAACATATTTTTGGAACGGCTCTTCAAGCCATCCGTAGCATGGGAAGGGGACACCGGTAACAACAGTCAGGACACGGCCAAAATACCCGAAACCGAACTCTCTGGCATAATCGGAGGCTCCGCCACCGAAATAACACAATCAACCCACGAAATAATGGCCATTGTTGCCCCATGGACAGAACCATTCCTGGCCTACTTAACTAGACAGGAACTTCCGGAGGACCAAAATGAGGCACGCTGCATAGTGCGGCGATCCAAGGCAAACATGGTCCACGAGGGAGAATTGTACAAAAAAGCGCTACCGGAGTCCTTCAACGGTGCATCTCCGAAGAGGAAGGGCGAAACCTTTTGGCAGAAATTCATGCCGGACTCGGCGGTCATCATGCCGCAGCCCGGGCTCTTGTAAGCAAGGCCTTCCGTACAGGATTCTATTGGCCAATGGCCCGGGCAGACGCACAGGACCTGGTCCAATGTTGCGCCGGTTAGCTCTTTGCAAATCAAAGCGACATGCCACCCACCGCCCTCTAAACAATCCCCATTACATGGCCCTTCGCGGTCTGGGGGCTTGACATGGTTGGACCCCTCAAAGGGGGAACCCACAAGAAAAAAATACTTAATGGTCATGGTGGATAAATTCACCAAATGGATAGAGGCCAAACTGGTTAAAACAGCCGAATCCGGACCGGTGATAGATTTCATATCCGGGGTTGTACACCGTTACGGCGTCCCCCACAGCATCATCACCGATAACGGCACGAACTTCATGGCCGACGAGGTAAAACTGTGGTGCAGCAAAATGGGCATCAAGCTCGATTATGCTTCAGTCTATCACCCACAAACCAATGGTCAAGTCGAACGAGCAAATGGCCTTATAATGAGCGGCATTAAACCCAGATTAGTGCGCTCCTTAACAGATTCTGACACGCACTGGGTAGAGGAGCTCGACTCCGTACTCTGGGGGCTGCGGACCACGCCGAATCATAGTACCAGATACACACCGTTTTTTATGGTGTATGGCGCAGAAGCAGTCCTGCCCTGTGACATAATTCATGACTCACCTCGAGTGCGCATGTACGAAGAAAGAGAAGCCGAGCTCGATCGGCAGGATAGTCTGGACACCTTGGAGGAAGAGCGTGACATAGCCAAAGCCCGTTCCGCATTTTACCAGCAACAGGCTCGCAGATACCAAAGCAGAGAAGTACGGGCCAAAACTTAGAACATTGGCGAACTAGTTCTACGGCTGCCGGATAAGAAAAAGAACAAGCTAGAGCCCAAATGGGAAGGTCCCTTCATCATCGACCAAGTTCTGACCGGCGGAGCGTACTGACTGCAGGATGCATCGACTAGTCGACTCGAGCCAAACCCATGGAATGCAGTCAGGCTCCGAAGATTCTACGCCTAGCACCGGACTTTATGTTAGTCCCCTCCCTTTGTCCATTTTCTGCATATGCGTCATCTGTCTTGTTTCCCTTTCTTTCTATTATTTCTCTAGGCCTTCAAGGGTTACCTTGTGCCTCACTTGTACATTACAGATGTGCTAGCCGCACTCTCTATACCTAGGGGCTTCTTTCACAGAAGCTTAAATTATTTACCTGGGCATCATGCCCAACACATGCGTTATACTTCCACATGTACCTTTTTTCACCATTATATGCATCGATATGACTTAAGTTTTGGCCAAGCTGGGTTGCCTGGCTCTTGTATTTATGCCCTACGTTCCCGTTAATTTGGCTAGGGCATAAGGGGAGCACCTCTGCGATTGCTACCGCCGGGTCAGACGAACGTGTTCCTCGGACTGGGTGAAGCCGAAAGCTAGCGTTCTTGAGAGAATATTCAGTCGGTGAACAAAATATGATTTTTATTTATTATCCATATCTGCCCCCAGATGTTTTTTCTGCGCTTCTTGTCGCAGTCCAGACATGCACTTTGGGGCATGCCTACCCAGGGAAAGGAACCCTTAACGGAACTATTCTCTCTGGAAGATGTTTCTTACTACCCATGTAATATAACATAACTAGTTGGGCTATTGTCTGATAAAGAACTAATGACCCCTACGCCTGGTCTCCACGCATGCCCCGGTTCTTACATAACCGAGAGGGTATTCGGATACATTCCGGATTGTCGGGTCCCGAGGTTGAAGCGAAAAGGTCCGCCACGACAAACGATCTACAATCCGGCTAGAAGGCATCATACATGTCACTTTAAAATTACATAGTCAATTTGACTAGTTGAATTCCTCTTCAATCCTTCCAATAGGCTGTCTAGTCTACAGTCCTGTTGGGAGTACTTTGCGGCCAATTCTACTTGGCCGTACACTAAACTCACAGGGATCTCCTTGCCATCAGGCCCCACATGTCCAACTTCGGCCATGTGGTTCGGGTCAGCCTTCATGTACTGTGTCTTCACCATTGCCCAGGCTTCCCTGGCACCCTGACGGCAGGTCGATATCTTCCATAATCGGAAGCGCCGCTGTGCTCCCTTCAGCTTTTCTGCAAGCTCCCCAAGGCCTTCGGGTATGGAGACGGACGACCACAAGTCCTGAGCGATGCCTTGCATCACCTGCCGAACTCATTCGTGCAACTGCAAGAGCTCGGGAAGAAGATCACCCGTCGAACCAGGCATCTCCTCGGAAGGACGACCTGTTAGCATACCTACAAACATAACTCTGTCAGTCAGCTTCCTCACGGAACTCTTTTTTCAAAGTTCGTTCAAGCACTTACTAAATATGCCGCGTTGAAGCCGCTGATTCTCCTTACCAGAGTCCGACAGTTGGGCACGAACATCTTTTAGTTCCACGCCCAGCTTGGTGTTGGCATCTTGGAGATCATTCTTCTCCCGCCTCACCCTCGTCAGCACGCTCTCACCGGCCTTCAGCTGGCGTATGAGCTGTTGCTTATTCGGATTTACTCCAGCGTCATCTGTAATTTTATCGTCAGATCTGCATATACGCCGCATTCTAATACAATAATTTCATTCAAATGATATGTTACTAGAGGGGTCTCTTTGGGCTCCCCTGCTGCGGCTAGTGCGGCCTGCAGTTGGGCTTTGCACTCTTCTAGCTCCTGGGACAGTTGAGTATTCTTTTCTATAAGAACCTGCATAACAAATGATCCCTAAATCAGTTATCCTAACTGTTTCAAGTCTCAGGGGCTACTGATATATATAATCATCAAATTTTCTCACCCATATGTCCTTTACATACTGCTCCGTGGCTCTGGCTAGACCATTTTGAGCGGCACGGAGGTGCGCGTCTCCCGAGTTGAAAGCATCCAATGCCTCTTGGGAGAAACAAGCGTCACGAAGAACAGTCCGGCGACGCCTGTGGTTCATGGCACTTTCCACCTCGGAATGGGTGGTGGAAAGTTTATCCGCATTCTCTGTCGGAGGAACACCCGACGCACGCCTTGTATTCGTTCCCGCCTCTGAATCCGGCCTTGGAGCCTGGCTTGTGGAGGCGCGATTGGTAGCCTCTCTAGGTATAGTCCGGCGAGCTCTCTTTTTCCTGAAAAGAAGGCATGGGCGTTAATATGCCTCCGCAAATAATGTCTTGCAATAAAGACGGTGCACCGTACCACCTCGTCGGTGCCTCAATCCGGACTGCGGATCTTTTCGGCCTGCCTGGCCTTGCGGCCGCTTGTTGGCTAGTTGCCACAGGCTTGACCTTCTGCCCCGAGGACCTCCCCTGCAAAACACGGCTGTTATACAACAATCAAAAAGCACAAGGACGGATCCCTTTTTAAATGCTGGGACTTCGGTCTCAGTCACCTATGAGGTTGGAACTAGCCTAGGGTAATCGGCCGTAATGGCCACCAAGGCATTGTCATTGCTCCATTGGTAAAATACCCTGTCGATCAGCTCCACAGATATGTCCGGATCCTCTTGGGAGGCCGTGTCAAGGGACCGTCCGGGGTCCTCGGGTTGCGGAGAGGGCTGTTTATCTCCTTTACTGCCTGGCGCAGCTCCTGCGATAAAATCGCTAGAATAAATACTTAACTGTGGGAATACGAAATGGATGGGCAATAAAAAGTCTCCGCTTACCCAGCCCGGAGGATTTTACATAGAAAATCCGCCCTGTGGGTTGACACAAAGGAATTCCTCCTCTTCTCCCTTGTACAAACTGGATAAGATCTTTATTAGATCGGCAGCTGATCCCGGCCCTTTGCGGCCGTGGCGGGTGGCGTCATCCTCCCTGTTGAAATCCCACATGGGGTGGCCTCTATACTGAAGCGGCTGCACCCCCTGCATGATGCATGTGGCCATGAGCTCGATCATGGTCAATCCAGATCGAGCTAAAAAGCTTATCCAGCTCATTAGGTAAAGAATGTCCCTGTCATCTTCCTCCAGGGAGCTCCATGGATGCCAGCTCCGGCGCTTCTTCAAAGGGGCGTTGTCGAACACCGGAAGGCCAACCCGAATAGGGTCCGGGAGGGGGACATCTTCTATATAAAACCATTCTGAAGGCCAGTCTTCAGACATCTTCTTTGGGGTTCCAGACAGGTATCCGGTCCCGGCAATACGCCACCCTTCGGCTCAGCCCACTTGATATATTGATCCCTTCTTAGAACGGGGCACAAGGCAGAACAGCTTCTTCCACAGAGCGAAATGAGCCTCATAGCGCAAAAACAACTCGCAAAGGGCTACGAATCCCGCGATATGCAGCAGGGAGGCAGGCGTAAGGTTGTGCAACTGGAGGCCGTAGAACTCCAGAAGCCCCCGGAGAAACGGATGAATTGGGAATCCGAGCCCTCTTACCAAATAAGGGACATGGCATACCCGCTCCCCCTTGGAGGGGTTGGGACGGCTCTCCGCTTGCTCTCCGCCATTGTAGGTGGCAAGCCCGGCTCAAACCGGGACCAGGTACGCTGGGGGAAGAATCCCTTGGATTGGAGCATCACCAATTTGCTGTGCGGGATGGAACATCTCTGCCAATCTCCCGGCTTGGAACTAGGGGTGCGAGAGGAGGAGCTGCGTCGACCGGCCATGATAGAATGGATCTCTGTCGGGTGCGCTCCGATGAAGGCTCGCCAAGAGGGGATGGCATGATTTGGATCTGAATCCTCGTCTTTTTAAAATAGGTGGCTCATTCACACAGCTAGGGGGGTAAATATGAAAACACCCTGGCTCTTCGCATTCGCTCGACACGTGGAAGGTGGCCATTATTGGGCGAGGAAGCCGAGGAGAACAAACATTCACAAGAAACCGGACATTATTTCAACAGGTACACAGAATTTGGAGAGGAACCCGCCTTGCAATGCCGAAGACAATACTGCGCACCGGACTCATCGTCATTAAAGCCTGGTTTGGGGGCTACTGAGGGAGTCCTGGATTAGTGGGTCTCCGGACAGCCGGACTATCTCCATTGGCCGGACTGTTAGACTATGAAGATACAAGATTAAAGACTTCGTCTTGTGTCCGGATGGGACTCTACTTGGCGTGGAAGGCAAGCTAGGAAATACGTATATGGATATCTCCTCCTTTGTAACCCTACGTCCTACTTCCGTCTAGGCCGGATGGTAACAGGAGGCAGGGGACAAAGGAGGAGATATCCATATATGTATTGCCTAGATTGTCTTCCACGCCAAGTAGAGTCCCGTCCGGACATGAGACGAAGTCTTCAATCTTGTATCTTCATAGTCTAACAGTCCGGCCAATGGAGATAGTTCGGCTGTCCGGAGACCCCCTAATACAGGACTCCCTCAGTAGCCCCTGAACCAGGCTTCAATGAAGATGAGTCCGGCGCGCAGTTGTCTTCGGCATTGCAAGGCAGGTTCCTTCTCCGAATACATCATAGAAGAATTTGAATACGAGGATAGTGTCCGACCCTGCAAAATAAATTCCACATCCCACTGCAGAGAGAATAATTTTTCTGCACATCTAATTTGCTAGCTTGTTCTGGTAGCATGACGTTATGTCATGGCCCGGTGATTATTCGAACCGTTTCTTTTAACCAGCTCCACACATAACGCGAGGCGGTTTCTTGGCACGTCTTGCCGAAGCGGAGATCGTGTTCCCCTAATTACGGGATTCTCATTAATGCGGTCATGGGTAACCCAACCGTGTCTAGGACTCCTAGATTATAGGCAAGTCCCAAATGGCTACGGAGAGGACGCTTGATATTCACCCTCTTTATAAGGGGACAAGGCCTTTGCTTTCTCCCACTCGTGCTCAATCAAACCCTTCCCCCGCCTCGAGTTCTAACACCCAAAGCCCAGGTTAGGTGCTCCGGATCTTCAACCATGTCCGGATCCAGCCTTCAAGGCCGATGGATGCCCTCCTCCATTACGGAAGAGGACATTAAGAAGTTGAGGGAGGCCAGATACCTGACCGCCGAGGTTTCGCATCGGCTACCTGCTCGAGGGCAGATCGTCCCTACTCCCAAACCCAACGAGAATGTTGTGTTCGTCTCCCATTTCCTCCGAGGTCTAGGCCTTACTCTGGATCCTTTCGTCAGGGGTTTGATGTTCTATTACAGGCTAGATTTCCACGATCTAGCTCCGGACTCCTTTCTCCACATCATGACAGTTATTATCGTGTGTGAGGCCTTCCTCCGCGTTACCCCTCACTTCAGCCTGTGGCTCAAGACCTTTGAAGTAAAGCCGAAGATGATCGAGGGGCAACATGCAGCGTGCGGAGGTGCATCAATAGGCAAGATGGAAGGAGCTCCATGGCCGAAATGTTCCTTTCCAGAGGTGTCCGAATTATGGCAACGGGAGTGGTTTTACGTCACGGCTCCTAGGCTGCCCCTGCTTTCCGCTCGGGCCCCCCACCACAACTGATGTCATGGATTAGCAGGGGTCTGAGCTAGGGTCCAGCCAAGGACGTGCCTATACTGCAAAGCCGCATCCGAGATCTCTTCGAGGGAGATTTTAGTTTGGTTGCGGTAATACAAGTTATTCTGGTTCGTCAAGTCCAGCCTTGCAAACGCCGGCCCTTCGCTTGTGGGAGTTCAACCCAGAGGGACCATGTGCCGTTTAGAGTTTCCTTGGCCTGACGCACGAGGAGATGTACAAGTCATTATTCGGACCTCAAGTGGAATGTCCGGATATTACCGAGGACGTGGGCCTGAGCAGTAACCTCGCCGCCGAACAAGTAAGAAATCCTCTAGACGAACACACTGTCTTTTATTCGAAGTTATTTCTGAGAGTTCTCTTTTTGACCAGGACTAGTTAACCAAGGCGAAGATGATTCGGTGTTTGGCCCCCCTCCCCGAGGGTTTGGAAAATCCAAAATTGGAGAAGATGCTCGAGGTCGCACCTTGCCCAGAGCCCTTGAAGGAAGATACCGGGGGGATAATACGGGCCGACGCGGGCCCCCATCGCTGCTCGTTCCAACTGAGGGAACGAGCGTCTCCACGAACGAGGACGACCGGGGGAGGAAAAGGACTGCTTTCGAGGATCCGGAAGCTGAAGCCTCCAAACGGGAGAAGAAGTCTCCCACATAGGGTCCTGCCTCGGGGGGTGCTTTTGCCGCACAAAGTCCACGGGGGGGGGGGGGGATCAGCCCTCGAGCGAGTCGTAAGTGATCTAAAAATATTTTAATAGTAAGGGTATGCTATCTTTTTCCTCTGAGAAAATAACCACCGCATATATCTTGCAATTCGGGCCTTAGCCCCTCTCAAATGAGCTCGTCTTCGGGGGATCTTCTTCCAGAGATGATGGAGAGCAAAACACCTCCCCCGGACTCCTCCACTATAGAAGCGGGCGACCCCGAAGTGTCGTCGCGGAGGGCCTCTCCGGATCTGGTGAGGCCAGAAGGTAATCCTATAGACCCCCGAAGTCCCTAGTGTCCGGCTCCCGAAGAGAGCATACAAAAGAGTCCGGCACCGTCTGGTGTGCGGTCGGACGTTCTGAGGTAGTTGGTGGGCAAGCGGCCATCTCAGAAGAGCACCGTATGCTGATGGGTACGGTGATGGAGAGAATCTCGTCCACTAAAAGCGGATTACATGAAGCCTTTATGAGTCTACTGACAGGCTTTGAGGTATGTGAGATAATATGTGATAGTACTGCACGTGTTAGGTGTGCCCTGTGTAGATAGTAGCCCCTGAGACTCTGGTTGTTGTCGAGAACAGTGGCGAACAGAGGATCATATTCCCAGGCAATAACCAGACTGCCCCTACGTGCAGGTGGTGGAAGCTCCGGTGGCTAGCCGGACTAGTGAGTTTGCCAAATTAAAACGGCAACTGGATGCGGCAGATGCCGACATCGAGCTTGTTAACACGAGGCTTGACGAGGCACAAGGTAAGTGTTATTATCCGGTGAATGCCACATAGTAAGAGCAGCATAATGCCAGTATCTTTAATATGTTGTGACTGCAGATGGAGCTGCCATCGTGGAAGCCTTGCGGGCGGAACTTGCCCGAGCCAAGGAACAAGCGAGGATTAGTAATGCAGCTGCTTTGAAGGTGGGCGAAGAGTTGAAAGCCGAGAAGGCCGCACATTGCGAGAGCCAAGAGAAGATGGCCAAGATGGCCGTAGAATTAAAAGACACTACCAACCATTGCCGGGTCCTTGAAAAATAAAACCAAGCGAAGGCAACGGACCTTGAGAAGGCCGTGGCGGCGGACAAAGACACATGTTCTGCTATGAGAGCGAAGAAGGAGGAGCTGCGGGAAGCCGGGGATATTGCGGCTGGGAAACCCTTCATGTTACGGAGGAAGTTCCGAGATCCACGGTATGCCCCTCTGGATCGGCTGTGGAGTTCGGCAGATGCGTATATGGATTTGGCGGCGAGCACTGCCGATGCGGCCAAGTACTTCCAAGGTCAGACAGATCGTGAAGTGGACAAGCTGTTCTGGACACAATTCCATGTTCCAGAGCGTCCGCTTTCATTGACTGACCAGCTAGCCGAATGGGCCGAACTGAATAGGTTGTCCGGACTCGCCATGAGGTCTGTTGTGGATCAGCTATGGCAGGAAAGGCCAAAGCTGAACAGCTATTTCAGCTTAGTGCAGCAGTTCCTTGATGCGGTGCCGTGCATTAATGCGATGAAGAGGTCGGCGTGCATAGAAGGCTCGCGGATGGCCCTTGCCCGTGTTATAGCATACTGGGCGGAGATGGACGCTACCACTATTGCGGCGCAGGGTTCGGGCATAGGTCGGGTGGCTGCCGTGCACTATTTCGAGGAGGTTCTTGAGGGTGCTCGTTTGATAGAGGCCCAGTGCTAAAAAAATATTATGTTTGAGCGATATGTATTCTCATTGTAAGCACAATGCTTTTTATGAAGTTTTTATAAGGTTATGTTTATACTTTTGCGTAAAAGTAGTACGATGCCTCCTGTGCGGCCGTTTATGTATACATGTGTATAACCTAAAAGATTACAGCCGTCGGCTTCAACCCCCACGCATATAATGCGGAGCTGCTTGCAAAAAACGCGTGTTCACACTTAACCCAACGTCTTGGTCCTATTAAGGAGGTGATAGCGTAGCGAGTGAGGCAACCGGACTATAATGCTTTAACTCTTTCACTTAGCCGTAGGAGTTTGACACGGGGGCTACTAGAGAGCCCCTGGTGGCTCCACACTCTCCCGATTGCGGGGTGCGTACATGCCTGGCCGGAAAACGGCCCTTCGTTAAGGCGGAGGAATTCTAACATTCCGATAGGTCACCGAGTGGTTGACCAGTCTCACGCTATATCATGACAATCAGTTTTTGGCATTCTCTACTGAGGTGCTCGTCCGGATGAACCAGGGCACAATCACAGTAGTTCTCCTGGTGCTACCTTAGCCGGTAAAGCAGAACATAAGTGTCAGGACCCCGATTCCAAGTCACATCGATCTAGCCGGTAACAGCTCATATCACATTGCGGCCTCATGCACGGTATCCCCACGGGTGTCGCCTTACCATGGCCCGGGACCGGTTGCGCCTTTTGGCTCACGTATATGATAGTGTCGATAGCATCCATATGACAGAGAACCTGGGCCGACATGGCTAGTCGTGAACCCAAGCGGCACAGACCTATGGAGACAGGCATACGTGAACCACATCGAGCATGTCGGTCATCAGCGTGTGAATCCGGGCTGTAGCACTGGGCTAACAGGACTCCGGGGAACCCGGGCTCTAGCAGGCTAGGCAGGACTCCGGAAGTCACCGCGTGACATTTCCCCGAAGGGACAGACATAGGAACGAAGTGAAACACATGCCGTCCAGTCAAGTGTCCTGAGCAGTAGTGTTGGGCTAGCAGGACTCCGGTGAACCGGGCTGTAGCAGACTACTATGGCTCGAGGAACACTAGACTACATTTCCCCATAAGAAAGGCTGCCAAGGATAAACAACTAGATTGTCGGATCCCACACATACCAAGCATTTCAATCATACACACAATATGCTCGATATGAGTAAATACAACATGGCATCACAACAAAACTCTACAACTCAAGTACTTTATTTAAAAGGCTCCAGAGAGCCATACATAACATATTCATATGGGTAGGGGTCACACGACCCGACACTCAAGTCATACAATCACACAAGCACATGCGGAAGCAACTAGTCTAAGTACAGACACTAGAAAGAAAGCAGGCTTCTCGAAGCCTGTCTATCTACATAGGGCCCTCCATGGTCAGGATCACCACCTGGGTGGCAAGTCACTCATCGACATCAAGGTCTACGTAGAACCCATCGGAGGGGGCGGTGTTGTCGTCTGAAAACAGTAATTAAGCAAACATGAGTACAAATAGTTTTCGCAGCAAGCCAGCTTTGACTCTTGGCTAAGCTATCCTATGAGACTCCACTAGTAAAATAGTTTTCGCACACGAGTCCACTACTCACCAGCACAATACTCCACCGGGGATCCTCCCTCGTCATCCTACGAGAGGGCCATCCTCAGTACTCACACTTATCTTGAGTCTTTTAGTAGTATCCATTAACTTGTCTATGAACTGTATAGGCAACCAAGTAGTCCTTTCTCGCGGACGCGGCTATTCGAATAGATGATGTTAACCCTGCAGGGGTGTACTTCTTCATACACGCTTTCACCACTTACTGCCGTTTACACGACATGTACTCGGCAACCTTGAAGCGGAAGCCCAACGAGGGTGTCTTCCACGGCCTACCAAAACACTCAAGTCTCTAGTCCAAGTTTATCGCCTATCTAGGTTCCATCCGCAGGGAGTCCAGCTAAGGTTTCCACATACGGCCCCGAACGATGTGAACAGGGTTCCCGAGACGCCAAACGGGCGCCCGGTACACCGTGCCACGGTGTATCTACCGCAACATGCATAGCCCACCCATCGGGTCAGCGCTATGCACGGCCGCCAACAGATAACCTACAAACACCAGAAACTAATTGCAACTCCTGCACAAAGTACTAGGGTGATTAATAAGCCGAGAGGGTCCATTGGTTTCGTGCCCAATGTATGGTAGTAACTGAATCTTAAATCACACATACAGATCTCAGTTCTTAGGGACGGCCTCAATGAAACAACCCACCATGTACTCCTACATGGCCTCTCATCGATACCTTTACCAAAACATGTTCAACACATCCCTCACATTACCGACATAATCATTTCACTCTAGCCCATCACCCAGATGAACCAGACCTGACACAACTCTAAGCATAGCAGGCATAGCAAGGTAGGAAACACAAACATGGCAATCAACTCCTACACATGCTAGTGGGTTTCATCTAGTTACTGTGGCAATGACAGGTCATGCAGAGGATAAGGGTTCAACTACCGTAGCACACAGCAGTTTGAAACGATGTTGTCTTAATGCAGTAAATGAGAGCAGAGGCGAGAACATGGGATTGTATCGATATGATCAATGGGGCTGCTTGCCTGATGGAGTGGTAGTAGGGTACTGCCCTTCAGTTGGATACTCGGAGATATCCTCGGAGGCAGAACCTACCACGAAGGACACACAGAACATAATCAACACATGACAATATGCAACAATATGATGCATGCTATGACATGGCAAAATGATGTGTCCTGCCTAATGCAATGTGAAACAAGTTGAAATGGGTCCATTTGAACCAAAGATTCAAATGGAAGTTAAAGTTCTTATGCATAAAAAGTGTATTAGCTTGTTTCACCTAAACAACAAGGTTAAAGTGGTTTGTCATGCATGAGACCATTACAGATGGATAGATTGAATTTTTCTGATCATTTTTCATATATACTTTGTTTAATTTGGAGCTTTGCTTGATTTTCTATGATTTTTAGAAGTTTTGGCTATTTTCTGAAATTTCTTCTATAAAAATAAATCCAGAAAATGAATAACTGCGTCAGCACTGCGTCGCTTTGACATCAGCGAGTCAAAGACGCCAGGGCCAGTCAAACCTGACTGGTGGGCCATGTCTGTCAGTGACTCAGCTAACTAACGAGATTAAATTAGTACTAATTAACTGTCAGTGGGGCCTGGGCCCACATGTCAGTGTCCTAAACTAACTAAAATTAGAAAACATTAATCCTAAACTAATTAACAGGCCGGCCCCACCTGTCATAGGCTCAGGGGGGAAGTCAACCTGGGCCCACACGTCAGTCCATGGTCAAAATGTGGTCCACTCGCCGGCGGCTTGACGCCGGAGACGACAGACGCGGTAGAGGGGCTCGGGTTTTGCCCACAGTCGACCAAATCGATTGCGGTTTGGTCCTACGAGTAGCTGGAAGCAAGCCATGGTGTTTGGTGGTGGAAGTGGAGCTCGAGGAGGCAGGAAACGACGCCGGCGTCGAGCCAGGCGGCGGCCGGAGTTCGGGCATGCACGGAAACGACGTTAGGAGGCACGGCAGGGGGCGCAGAGGGGTGCTACGGCCTCCTGGGGGTGCACTGAGCACGGTCACACGCTCAGCTGCGGCTATAGGTGACGGTGGCCACGACGGCGGCATGGCCGGCGGAGCCAAGCTCTTGGGCTCAACGGAGCCTGCGGTTCGAGGGAGAAGACGGCAAGGAAAGAGAGGGGAACGGACAAGGAGCTCACGGGGGGTGTAGCGGTGGCCTCAGCGTGCTCGGGGAAGCACCGGAGCGTGCGGAGCGGCGAGGGGGATCTACGGCGACCGACGTTGAAGACGAGCTCGGTGAAGACGCTCGGGGGCCTCCGGCAGGGCGTGGCTCGGTGGGATGGTCGAGGAGGGAGTGGCGGAGCTTCAGGACACGATGGAGCGGCATGTTGACGATGGTGGGCATGGTTACGGCGGCGGAAAAGCGGCGCCTGCGTCGGCCATGGTGGAGGGGAGCGAGGGAGAGAGGCAGGGGGAATGGGCGTGTCCAGGGGGTTCGGTGCGCGACATGGAGGTGTTTCGAGGCATCACGCTGGCGCAGGCGACGGAAGGCAGGCAGAGAGGTGGCGTGGCGAGCTCCAGTGCTCACGGTCGAGCACCTGCTCGCCTCGCTGGCTAGGCGAAGCAGCAGCATGGAGCGGCTGCTGGCTGGGCCAGCTAGGTAGGCTGGCTTGTGGGCTTCCAGGTAAGCTCTAACTCTCTCTCTTTTCTGTTTTTCTTTTATTTATTTCCTGCTATGTGTATTGAAAAAGAATAAATACTATTTCATTTCCAAAAACTCTGGAAATATTCAGAGGCACATTTGGGAATATTCTCAACTGCCTAAAAATGCTTCCAAGATTATTTGAGCACTTTAAAATATTTATAGTATTTAAAATGCCCAAATTCAAATACTTATGGCTTGTTCAAAAATCCAGAATGGCTCCATATATTCCAAGACTATTTTTGGCAGAGGTTTTAGTCAAGACCAAAAATGGTGGGCTTTTATGAAGGGCATTTTGGGTTCATTGAAATTCCAATTGTTGGAAATTAGCATTTTCAGGGGGGGTGTTGGGGTTGATTAGGCCCCATTTCAAGTTTAAAAGAAATTTAAACATGATGCACATGTTCATCCAATCCTAATGCATGACTAAAAGCAGGGATGTGACAACTCACCCCCACTCAAAAGAATCTCGTCCCGAGATTTTGGATCCTCCGGGAAGAAGGTGGGGTACTCGAGTCGAAGACGATCCTCCCTTTCCCAGGTGGCTTCTTTCTCAGAATGGTGTGACCATTGAACCTTGAGAAACTTGATATTATGGCGTCGAGTGGTACGCTCGGCTTGATCAAGGATACGAACGGGATATTCCCGATATGAGAGGTTATCTTGTAGATCAAGCGTTTCATGGTCCACTGCATGGATAGGATCCGCGAAGCAACGCATGAGTTGAGAAACGTGGAAGACATCGTGAACTCTAGAAAGATGCGAAGGTAGTTCCAACTGGTAGGCAACTTCTCCTCGTTTGGCAAGAATGCGAAAGGGTCCAATGTAACGAGGAGCCAATTTGCCTTTGATACCGAAACGATGGGTTCCCTTTAACGGAGTAACCCGAAGGTAAGCCTTCTCGCCGACTTCATAAGTCATGAGCTTATGTTTACGATCATATTGGCTCTTTTGACGAGATTGGGCTGTTTTCAATTTCTCACGAATAACGCGAACCTGCTCTTCTGCTTCCTGAATCATATCCGGGCCAAAGAGTTGTCTTTCCCCGGTTTCTGACCAGTTAAGAGGCGTTCGACATTTTCGTCCATAGAGAACTTCGAAAGGAGCTTTGCCCAAGCTAGCTTGATAACTATTGTTATAAGCAAACTCCGCGAATGGAAGGCATTTCTCCCAACCCATTCCGAATGAGATGACAGAAGCTCGGAGCATATCTTCCAAAATTTGATTGACTCGCTCTACTTGACCACTTGATTGAGGATGGAAGGCGGTGCTAAAAGAGAGACGAGTTCCCATAGCATTTTGGAAACTTTCCCAAAATCGAGAGGTGAAGAGACTCCCACGGTCTGAGTTAATTTCCAATGGGACACCATGAAGAGACACTATTCGGGAGATGTATAATCAGCTAGCTGGCTAGCGGTGATACTCTCACGAACAGGTAGAAAGTGGGCTACTTTGGAAAGACGGTCGATCACGACGAAGATGGCATTATTCCCTCTCTTGGTCCTGGGAAACCCAGTAATGAAATCCATACTGATTTTATCCCATTTCCACTCAGGAATAGCCAAAGGTTGAAGGGTGCCAGCAGGCCGTTGATGCTCTGCTTTAACACGATGACAAACGTCGCAATTAGCAATGTATTGAGCGATTTCTCTCTTCATCCTAGTCCACCAAAACCTCTGGCGTAGGTCTTGATACATTTTAGTACTACCGGGATGAATGGTGAGAGGGGATTCATGAGCTTCCTTAAGGATCAGCCGCCTCAGGTTTCGTGCCTTGGGAACCACTAAGCGGTTTCCAAAGTATACGACACCTTGATCATCAACGGAGAAACAATTCGCGACTCCTTTCTTAATGTTTCTCTTAATACGGGAGATTCCCGGATCTACCTTCTGTGCCTTGATGATCTGATCCGTAAGGGTAGGTTTCGCCACCAGGGTGGATAGGAATCCTCGAGGAACAATGTGAAGATTAAGCTTACGAAATTCCTCATGGAGAAGTGGTTGACTTTGTTGTAACATCAGGTTGTTACAATAGGAATTACGACTTAGTGCATCAGCCATGACATTGGCTTTGCCCGGGGTGTAAGTTATTCCTAAGTCGTAATCCGAGATCAACTCGACCCAACGTCGTTGCCTAAGATTCAAATCCGGTTGGGTGAAGATATATTTCAAACTTTGGTGATCGGTGAAGATCTCGCAACGATTACCGAGGAGGTAATGTCGCCAAGTTTTAAGTGCATGGACTACAGCTGCAAGCTCTAGATCATGTGTGGGATAATTTTCCTCATGTGGGTGTAATTGCCGTGAAGCATAGGCAATTACCTGACGATCTTGCATGAGTATGCAACCTAGTCCTTGTCGCGAGGCGTCGCAATAGATAATAAAGTCCTTGGAGAAATCTGGTGGTACCAGTACGGGAGCAGATGTCAGGCGTCTTTTCAGTTCCTGAAAGCTGAACTCGCACTGTGGGGTCCACTCGAACTTTTTATCTTTCTTGAGGAGTTCAGTTAGAGGTTTAGCAACCTTGGAGAAATTCTCGACGAAGCGGCGGCAATAGCTCGCTAAGCCAAGGAAGCTCCGAACTTGCTTGACCGTCTCAGGTGGAGTCCAATCAAGGACGGCTTGAACTCGCTCGGGATTGACAGCAATACCCTTACCAGAGATTACATGGCCTAGATAGGTCACTTCTGGCAACCAAAATTCACACTTGGAGAATTTGGCATAAAGGCGATGCTCTCGAAGTTTCGTCAATACCAGCCTTAGATGTTCGGCATGTTCCTCTTCATTCTTGGAGTAGATGAGTATGTCATCGAGGTATACTACGACGAATTTATCCAAATACTCCATGAAGACCGAGTTCATTAACCGAGAGAAGGTGGCTGGGGCATTGGTTAAACCGAAGGACATAACGGTGTACTCGTATTGGCCATAACGAGTAACAAAGGCCGTTTTGGGAATGTCCCCGTTTCTGATTTTGATTTGATGGTAGCCCAACCTCAAATCCATCTTGGAAAAGACTGAGGATCCAGCGAGCTGGTCATACAGATCGTTGATCCTGGGAAGCGGATACTTGTTCTTGATAGTGACCAAGTTGACAGGTCGGTAATCTACAACCATCCGATCCGTTCCATCCTTCTTCTTGACGAAGAGGACGGGGCAAGCCCAAGGAGAGGAACTAGGACGGATGAAACCCTTTTTCAAGGACTCATCGAGTTGGTTCTTAAGCTCGGCTAGTTCTAAGGGTGCCATCTTATAGGGTCTTCTAGAAATTGGAACGGTTCCTGGAACAAGGTCTATCACAAACTCGACATCCCTGTCAGGTGGAACACCTGGCAGTTCTTCTGGAAAGACATCCGGAAAGTCCCGGACTACCGGAATATCTTCAAGGTCTGGAAGGGGGTTGGCATTTAGGGAGTAAAGCTGGCGCTTGGCCACTCGAGTTAAGACATTGACTGTCTTGCCCGATGGGTGAGTAAGTTGAACGGTTCTAGTGGCACAATCAATCTTAGCATAATGAGCTGACATCCAGTCCATACCCAAGATGATGTTTATGTCCGAGGACTTGAGAGCTATTAAGGATGCAAGGAAGACAAGTCTATCGACAAGAATTTCGTTCCCATGGCTTACTCTAGAAGTTTGCCATTTGGAACCAGGAGTTTGAATTACCATGGAAGTGGGCATGTCACAGAATGTCGTGTTATGCAATCGAGCATAGTTCTCGGATATGAATGAATGAGATGCTCCAGTATCGAAAAGAACAGATGCCGGATGGCAATTAACAAGGAGCGTACCAAGGACGACGTTAGGATCCTCATGAGCCTCCTCGGCTGAAACATAGTTGACATGGCCACGTGCAGTGGTGACCGGCTTGGCGTAGAATGTCTTTCCCGCTGGCTTACCACGGCCAACGGACTTTCCAGACTGATTGGGGTTGTTGTTCTGGGGACACTCTCGACTATAGTGACCCGGCTCTCCACACTTGAAACATGTCACAACATTGGGGCGTGGAGCAGCATTAGCAGCGGGGCCACCATAGGGCTTGGACGGTGCAAACTGCTGGTTGGGACGAGGCGCCTCAAAGGATGGCCTCGGAATGAACCTGGGTGGCAGTGCCGTGCTTGGAATCCACACCCGGCGCTTCTGAGATCCAGAGCCGGATGAAGAGCCAAAATCACGAGAGTGCTTGCGTGAAGCGTCATAGTCAGACTGGCCTGTCTCAGCACTGATGGCTTTATTGACCAACTTCTGAAAGGAGGTGCACTCGTGCAGACGAAGATCGCGGCGAAGCTCAGGGCTAAGTCCCTTGCGGAACCTTGCCTGCTTCTTAGCGTCGGTGGATACCTCTTCAGGAGCATATCGTGCCAGATTCCCAAATTCACGACTATATGCATCCACAGTCAGTCTTCCTTGGGTGAAATTGCAGAACTCTTCCCTCTTGCGATCTATGAGACCTTCCGGGATGTGATGCTCACGGAAAGCCTCACTGAATTCAGCCCAAGTAGTGATTTGGCCGACCGGGCGCATAGCTTCAAAATTTTCCCACCAAAGACTAGCAGGGCCTTCGAGGTGATAGGCAGCATAAGTAACCTTATCAGCTTCGGCTACGTTGGCAGAACGTAGCTTGTGGGTGATGCTGCGAAGCCAGTCATCCGCGTCGAGGGGCTCGACGGAATGGTTAAACTTTGGTGGGTACAACTTGATGAAGTCATTGATTGACACCAAGTCATTTCGCTGATGGCGTGCAGTGTTCTGCTCAATCCGCTCCAGCAAGCGGTTAGTCTCACGCTTGTTTCTTTCCGCCTCCAGCATCACTTCGGCCAGAGAAGGCGGGTGAGGCAGATTTTCACCCCTAACTGCACTGGCTTCCCCCTGCTCCGGGGCAGCAGGGTTGCTGCGGGTGTTGACCATCCTAGGAGAAAACAAGACAACGGTTTAGATAAGGATGGCACAACTTAGCAAGGAAGTGCAGAATGTAATGGATAACACGGAATGCAGAGATGTTCATCTGTATGACATGGTAATATAGAACTGCCATATATATACCAATGGTCATACACACCATACATAGTTTAGTACAAGCCCAGGCTACAGTACAACTATGATGAAAGACGTTACATCTCATCGGAGGCATTCCAAGCTCCTATACATTATTTGTCTACACCTCCGGAATTGATTACACACTAAGTCATATTCCACAAGTCACGCAGGACAGTGGAGATACAACTATTACAATACTAGTGATACTACTACTAACTCAGACAGCTCCGTAGTAGTCCTCATAGAAGTCACCTCCATAGCCTGGAAGTTCAACGTGATCATCCGGGAACAGACGGTCCTAAGGAGCCTATGGACCAAAGGGGCTAGGATGAGGTCTTGGACCAACAAACGGTGGCCTGCGGGGACCACGGGGTGGGGTGATGCCTCCCACATCACGCCAATCCACCATGTCTGGCAGAGCAGATCTCACAGGATACAGATCCCTCGTATCCATACATCCAGCTTGCACAGCAGGTGCAAACCGAGTCAAAGTGGCCCAATGATCAGCACGGGTGTTGAAAAGCTCCAGTCTCAAGGCCCGATTCTCTCGGTCCTTATCCTCGAGCATCTCGGCAGTGGTGCGAGTTAGTGAGTCCTCCTGAGTGGAGTCAGCATAGATAGCCTGGAGATACCCTTGCGCTCCCGGGAGTGAAGCTGGCATATAACGGAAGTCGGTGTTCCGAAGCAGGCCAGTCCGGACTCGCATGATGGTCATCATGGAATAGGCAGCATCCTGCACAGCCATCTCAACAGTAACCCCGAGTCCATAGGAACAGTGGAGGGGCTCGGTAGATCCAGGATAAGAAGGAAATATCCTGACGGTGCAGAAATATTGGCTTTGATTAAAGTCTCGGAATTGCTCTTCGACAGTGTATTCGGGATACCAACGGTAACCCGTCTCGATCATTACCCGGACTAACATAGCAGTATGACCGGGCACATCGAGGCACCGGGTCAGGCGAACCACTTGGTTTTGAGCACGAGTGGCCATCTGAAAGCACAACCACAATGCAAAGACATTAGAATTTCTAGGGAAAATTGGACAGCATAACAGCTGTAAATGCTCAGAAAAAGATTTGAGACATCCACAACAGTTTGCAATACCACTCAACAACATCATATCAAGGTTCTGATTCAACTGGCAACATACTAAAAGTAGTAGAAACTGTACTGAGGCTTGTAACAACAATCCTATAAGCTACTACGGATTAGTAACACGTGAACCTGATAGAAGAAGAGAGCCTAGTCCTTAACCCACGTTGAATGAGAAGAGAATGACTCAGATCAGAGGGCATAAGGTAAAGGAGTAAAAGAGCCTTACGTTCCCTCCCACAATCAATTCCCCTACATATAACTAAAGCATTTCTAGACTCGACATCGACCAGTTTGGCTCAACGAACCTACAGGCAGTCCGGCTCTGATGCCAACGCTGTCAGGACCCCGATTCCAAGTCACATCGATCTAGCCGGTAACACCTCATATCACATTGCGGCCTCACGCACGGTATCCCCACGGGTGTCGCCTTACCATGGCCCGGGACCGTTTGCGCCTTTTGGCTCACGTATATGATAGTGTCGCTAGCATCCATATGACAGAGAACCCGGGCCGACATGGCTAGTCGTGAACCCAAAGCGGCACAGACCTATGGAGACAGGCATACGTGAATCACATCGAGCATGTCGGTCATCAGCGTGTGAATCCGGGCTGTAGCACTGGGCTAACAGGACTCCGGGGAACCCGGGCTGTAGCAGGCTAGGCAGGACTCCGGATGTCACCGCGTGACATTTCCCTGAAGGGACAGACATAGGAACGAAGTGAAACACATGCCGACCAGTCAAGTGTCCTGAGTAGTAGTGCTGGGCTAGCAGGACTCCGGTGAACCGGGCTGTAGCGGACTACTATGGCTCGAGGAACACTAGACTACATTTCCCCATAAGAAAGGCTGCCAAGGATAAACAACTAGATTGTCGGATCCCACACATACCAAGCATTTCAATCATACACACAATATGCTCGATATGTGTAAATACAACATGGCATCACAACAAAACTCTACAACTCAAGTACTTTATTTAAAAGGCTCCAGAGAGCCATACATAACATGTTCATACAGGTAGGGGTCACATGACCCGACACTCAAGTCATACAAGCATACAAGCACGTGCGGAAGCAAATAGTCTGAGTATAGACACTATAAAGAAAGAAGGCATCTCGAAGCCTGTCTATCTACATACGGCCCTCCATGGCCAGGATCACCACCTGGGTGGCAAGTCACTCATCGACATCAAGGTCTATGAAGAACCCATCGGAGGGGGCGGTGTTGTCGTCTGAAAACAGTAATTAAGCAAACATGAGTACAAAGGTACTCAGCAAGTCTTACATCAGAACCTACTATACATGCTCATTCTCAAGAAGGTGGTGGAGTTATTGCAGCAAGCCAGCTTTGACTCTTGGCTAAGCTATCCTACGAGACTCCACTAGTAAAATAGTTTTCGCACACGAGTCCACTACTCACCAACACAATACTCCACCGGGGATCCTCCCTCGTCATCCTACGAGAGGGCCATCCTCGGTACTCACACTTATCTTGAGTCTTTTAGTAGTATCCATTAACTTGTCTATGAACTGTATAGGCAACCAAGTAGTCCTTTACCGCGGACGCGGCTATTCGAATAGATGATGTTAACCCTGCAGGGGTGTACTTCTTCATACACGCTTTCACCACTTACCGCCGTTTACACGACATGTACTCGGCAACCTTCAAGCGGAAGCCCAACGAGGGTGTCGGCCACGGCCTACCTAAACACTCAAGTCTCTAGTCCAGGTTTATCGCCTATCCAGGTTCCATCCGCAGGGAGTCCGGCCGAGGTTTCCACATACGGCCCCGAACGATGTGAACAGGGTCCCGAGACGCCAAACGGGCGCCCAGCATACCCGGCCATGGTGTATCTACCGCAACATAGCCCACCCCTAGGGTCAGCGCTACGCACGGCCGCCAACACATGGACAGAGTACTAGGGTGATTAAGAAGCCGAGAGGGTCCATTGGTTTCGGGCCCAATGTATGGTAGTAACTGAATCTTAAATCACACATACAGATCTCAGTTCTTAGGGACGGCCTCAATGAAACAACCCACCATGTACTCCTACATGGCCTCTCATCGATACCTTTACCAAAACATGTTCAACACATCCCTCACATTATCGACATAATCATTTCACTCTAGCCCATCACCCAGATGAACCAGACCTGACACAACTCTAAGCATAGCAGGCATAGCAAGGTAGGAAACACAAACATGGCTCAATCAACTCCTACACATGCTAGTGGGTTTCATCTAGTTACTGTGGCAATGACAGGTCATGCAGAGGATAAGGGTTGAACTACCGTAGCACACAGCAGTTTGAAACGATGTTGTCTTAATGTAGTAAATGAGAGTAGAGGCGAGAACATGGGATTGTATCGATATGATCAATGGGGCTGCTTGCCTGATGTAGTGGTAGTAGGGTACTGCCCTTCAGTTGGATACTCGGAGATATCCTCGGAGGCAGAACCTACCACGAAGGACACACAACACATAATCAACACATGACAATATGCAACAATATGATGCATGCTATGACATGGCAAAATGATGTGTCCTGCCTAATGCAATGTGAAACAAGTTGAAATGGGTCCATTTGAATCAAAGATTCAAATGAAGGTTAAAGTTCTTATGCATAAAAAGTGTATTAGCTTGTTTCACCTAAACAGCAAGGTTAAAGTGGTTTGTCATGCATGAGACCAATACAGATGGATAGATTGAATTTTCCTAATCATTTTTCATATATAATTTGTTTAATTTGGAGCTATGGTTGAGTTTCTATGATTTTTAGATGTTTTGGCTATTTTCTGGAATTTCTTGTATAAAAATAAATCCAGAAAATGAATAATTGCGTCAGCACTGCGTCACTGTGACGTCAGCAAGTCAAAGGCGCCAGGGCCAGTCAAACCTGACTGGTGGGCCCTGTCTGTCAGTGACTCAGCTAACTAACAGGATTAAATTAGTACTAATTAACTGTCAGTGGGGCCTGGGCCCACATGTCAGTGTCCTAAACTAACTAAAATTAGTTAACACTAATCCTAAACTAATTAACAGGCCAGCCCCACCTATCATAGGCTCAGGGGGGAAGTCAACCTAGGCCCACACGTCAGTCCACGGTCAAAACATGGTCAACTCGCCGGCGGCTTGACGCTGGCGACAACAGACGCGGCCGAGGGGCTCGGGTTTTGCCCACAGTCGATCAAATCGACTACGGTTTGGTCCTACGAGTAGCTGGGGGCAAGCCGCGGCGTTTGGTGGTGGAAGTGGAGCTCGGGGAGGCCGGAAACAACGCCGGCGTCGAGCCAGGCGGCGGCCAGAGTTCGGGCGTGCACGGAAACGGCGTTAGGAGGCACGGAGGGGGCACAGACGGGTTCTACGGCCTCCTGGGGGTGCACTGAGCACAGTGACACACTCAGTTGGGGCTATAGGTGACGGTGGCCACAGCGGCGGCATGGCCGGCGGAGCCAAGCTCTCGGGCTCAACGGAGCCCGCGGTTCGAGGGAGAAAACGACAAGGAAAGAGAGGGAAACGGAGAAGGAACTCACGGGGAGTGTAGCGGTGGCCTCAGCGTACTCGGGGAAGCACCGGAGCGAGCGGAGCGGCGAGGGGGATCTCCGGCGACCGAGGTTGAAGACGAGCTCGGTGAAGACGCTCGGGGGCCTCCGGCGGGGCGTGGCTCGGTGGGACGGTCGAGGAGGGAGTGGCGGAGCTTCAGGACACGGTGGAGCGGCGCGTTGACGATGGTGGGCACGGTTATGGCGGCAGAACGGCGGCGGTTGCGTCGGCCATGGCGAAGGGGAGCGAGGGAGAGAGGCAGGGGGAATGGGCGTGTCCAGGGGGTTCGGTGCGCGACGTGGAGGCATTTCGAGGCATCACGCTGGCGCGGGCGACGGCAGGCAGGCAGAGAGGTGGCGTGGCGAGCTCCTGTGCTCGTCGTCGAGCACCTGCTTGCCTCGCTGGCTAGGCGAAGCAGCTGCGTGGAGCAGCTGCTGGGCCGGGCCAGCTAGGTGGGCCGGCTGGTGGGCTTCCAGGTAAGCTCTAACTGTCTCTCTCTTTTCTATTTTGCTTTTATTTATTTCCTGCTATGTGTATTGAAATAGAATAAATACTATTTCATTTCCAAAAACTCTGGAAATATTCAGAGGCACATTTGGGAATATTCTCAACTGCCTAAAAATGCTTCCAAGATTATTTGAGCACTTCAAAATATTTATAGCATTTAAAATGCCCAAATTCAAATACTTATGGCTTGTTCAAAAATCCAGAATGGCTCCATAAATTGCAAGACCATTTTTGGCAGAGGTTTTAGTCAAGACCAAAAATGGTGGGCTTTTATGAAGGGCATTTTGGGTTCATTGAAATTCCAATTGTTGGAAATTAGCATTTTCAGGGGGGTGTTGGGGTTGATTAGGCCCCATTTCAAGTTTAAAAGAAATTTAAACATGATGCACACGTTCATCCAATCCTAATGCATGACTAAAAGCAGGGATGTGACAGTAAGGCACCAAAACACAGGAGCCGGGCAAACCCAACATTTGACCAAAGACAATGATTCGGAGCTGATGCATATAAGGCCAAACTCGCGACGCCGAACACTCCCTGAGGTATTCGGTCTTTATGGTATAAACCGGGCCTAAATAGTGCCCTTCGTAAGAAGCCCCTTGTGTCCAGGTACGTGCATTATTCTGACATGGCCACATGCCAAGACGTCAGCATCCTCCTCAACTGTGCTGAGAATTCGGTGGATATGTATCAACAAGAGACAGTAAAAAAGGTTTACGCAGGGTCTTAATCTAAAAAGAATCCTTGGAGCGGGTCCCTGCTACATGTCTGCGCTTGTGTCTCCGTTGTGCCGTATCTTGGACGGGTGTGGCATGATGATCATCTGTAAAAGAGAGGAACTTAGGTGAAAAAGTTGCTGTGCCAAAGGATAGTTTTTAAGGGAACCAAGTATAATTCAAGATGAGTAAAAACTGCTACTTGTCTGCACGCGTTGAGCCCCTTGTATAGGGGTGTGACCATTGATACGGTATGAATTACATATAGCTGTGTCGGACTCGTCTAACCGTGTCCGAGGTCTTGACGACCTGTTAAATGGTTTAGTTGGTGAGGCCGTTTTTAGTGTGCGGCTGCATAGGCAGCCGCACTCTCTTCGGCGTGCAAAGATCGCTTAATACTTCTGTGTACTGTAATGATGCCACGTGGGCCGGGCATCTTGAGTGTGAGGGAAGCATAGTGCGGTATTGCATTAAAGCGAGCGAAAGCTTCGCGTTCGAATAGTGCTTGATAGCTGCTTTGGAACGAAGCGATGTGGAAGGTTAAATGTTCGCTGCGGAAGTTATCAGGGAAGACGAATATAACTTTTAGTAGCAGGGAGCCCGTGCAATGAGCCCCTGGGCCTGGCATTACTCCTTTAAAGGTAGTATTGCTATGGAAATTTTTTGTTGGGTCTATCCCACTTTCACAGATTGTATCCTGATATATTAGGTTTAGACTGCTGCCACCGTCCATCAGGACTGGTGTGAAGTGATATCCGTCAATTATTGGGTCTAATACCTGGGCAGCCCATCCTGCACACCAGTACTTGCTGAGTAATCATGATGGTCGAAAGTGATCGGTTGAGACGACCAGTGGCAGGACTCCGTGGTGATAGGCCCTTGGGCATATTTTTCTGGGAGTGCCGTTTTGTTTCTTCCCTTGATCACATGTAACACGTTTATTGTTTTGACTTCCGTTGGAAATTTCTTTTGTTCCCCAGTGTCTTGCTTGAGAGGCTCATCCTCGTCTTCGCTTGGTGTATCCTCCCCCTTGTGTACGGCGTTGAGCTTACCGGACTGCTTGAAGACCCAACATTCTCTGTGGGTATGATTAGCAGGTTTACCCGGGGTGCTATGGATCTGACATATTTGGTCTAGAATTTTGTTTAGGCTGGACAATTCGTCTCTGGCGCCTTTAGAGGGCAGCTTTTGCTGACCCGGCCGAGGGCTTTTGAATCCGGCGTTTACTGTCGTGCTCTTCGTGCCGTCTTCTTTATTCCGGCGTTTGTTACTGCTGTTGCGCCGTGATTTCCCGTTTCCATCTGTTACTTCAGATGTACTGGGGTCGCTGGTGCTGCATCTGGCTAGCCAGCTGTCCTCACCCGCGCAAAAGCGGGTCATGAGGCTTGTTAATGCTGTCATTGTTCTTGGCTTTTCTTGGCCGAGGTGTCTGGCGAGTCATTCGTCACGGACGCTATGGTTAAAAGCTGCCAGGGCTTCGGCGTCCGGACAATCGACAATTTGGTTCTTTTTAGTAAGAAACTTGTTCCAAAGTTTTCGGGCTGACTCTTCGGGCTGTTGAGTTATATGGCTCAAATCGTCCGCGTCCGGAGGTCGAACATAAGTTCCTTGAAAATTTGCCCGAAAAGTGTCTTCGAGCTCTTCCCAGCTTCCTATAGAGTTTTCGGGGAGGCCTTTAAGCCAGTGACGAGATGGCCCTTTGAGCTTGAGGGGTAGGTACTTGATCGCGTGGAGAGCATCTCCTCGAGCCATATGGATACGGAGGATATAATCCTCAATCTGGACCCCAGGGTCTGTTGTTCCTTCGTATGCCTCTATGTTTACGGTTTTGAATCCCTCTAGAAATTCATGGTCCAGCACCTCATCGG
The DNA here is from genome assembly GCF_018294505.1 of Triticum aestivum. Lineage (NCBI taxonomy): Eukaryota > Viridiplantae > Streptophyta > Magnoliopsida > Poales > Poaceae > Triticum > Triticum aestivum. The sequence goes on from NC_057809.1 coordinate 30,835,694, forward strand.
TGAAACATAGGGGGTGTGCGGCACCCCTGTATCTGGGTGTACCGCGTTGTTTGGATGTTTGTTGTGTTACGTTGTATGCTGGGGCGCGCTTGCGTGGTCCATAGATGGATCTGGTTGCGCCGTCCTTTTGGTGCGAGCCCTCGCGTGGATCGCGTATTGGCTTGTGACTGGTGTTGTTTGCCGCTCGATGTTGGTCGTGAGGTCGTCTATCTGGCCAGGTGGCTGTTTTGATTTTTGGTTGTGGGGGGTCTGAAGCCTCCTCATCGAATTCAGGTAGCAACTTCCGCTTTGGGTAGCTCTTGGTGGGGTGATTGTCGCCGTACCTCGCTGCTGTGTTGAGTACTTTACTCCATCTGATTTGGAGTGTGTCTTGCGCAGCCTTGAGCTTTTGCTTCTGCTTTTTCAGACTCCTCGTGGTGGCAACAAGCCTTTGACGGGCATTCTGCTGCTCCGAGTGCCTGTCCGGCGTTATGTCGTCCGGACTACTATCTTTAACAGAATTGGTTTGTTCGGTTTGATTCTCCGTATTGCCATGGTCCGACAGTGGTTCGCCCTGCTCCAACGCTGGGTTTGTATGATTGTTATTTCTGCTGAGGTGGGATTTGGGGCGGCGCTTGCGCCGTCGCTTTGACTGCTTCTCGAGGGAACAAGCCCTCGATGCGTCCTTACGTTCCTCGCCGTCGTCTTCTTTTGGTGTGTCCACCATGCATATGTCATATGATGAAGTGGACGTCCAGCGCCCTGTGGGCGGTGGTTCCTCTTCGCCTCCCGCATCGTCGTCCAAACCGTCGATGTCTTCGGAGTCGAAGTCGAGCATGTTAGTTGAGTCATCGAAAGTGGCTATTAAGTGGGTGGTGGGTGGGCGTCGAATTTCTTTATCGTCCGAATCCTGATCCTGTTGGCCATAATCCGGCCAGGGCTCTCCTGACAAAGAGAGAGACCTTAGTGAATTCAGAATGTCGTCGAAGGGCAAGTGCTGGAAGGTATCCGCGGCAGTGAATTCCATGATCGGCGCCCAATCGGATTTGATTGGCAGGGGTGGGGGCGGTTCGGAGTCAGAAAAAGAGTATGGCACCTTGGAGCCACGGGCTGCGCAGAGGATTATGCTGGTGTTCGGCTCGGTCACCGTTGAGATTGCAGCCTCTGAGGCGGTGTCTAACCACCCGTCCTCGACTGGCGCAGTTGGCTCCGAACTAAAGGTCGGAGCCGATGCGGGCGCGGCTTCTGGGGTACTGTTCGGCGGCAGAGCTAGGTCATACCCATCGCGACAGTGCGGCGCGCCCGGCTGTGGCTCGAATCCGTCGAAGATCAAGTCTCCGCGGATGTCGGCCGTGTAGTTCAAACTTCCAAATCTGACCTGATAGCCAGGGGCGTAGCTTTCAATCTGCTCCAGATGGCCAAGCGAATTAGCCCGCAGTGCAAAGCCGCGGAATACGAAGATCTGTCCGGGGAGAAAAGTCTCACCCTGGACCGCATCGCTATCGATGACAGTAGGAGCCATCAAGACTAACGGCAACGACACAGAGGAAGTCTCAATGAAAGCACCAATGTCGGTGTCAAAACCGGCGGATCTCGGGTAGGGGGTCCCGAACTGTGCGTCTAGGCCGGATGGTAACAAGAGGCGGGGGACATGAAGTTTTACCCAGGTTCGTGCCCTCTTGATGGAGGTAAAACCCTATGTGCTGCTTGATTAATATTGATGATATGGGTAGTACAAGAGTAGATCTACCACGAGATCAGAGAGGCTAAACCCTAGAAACTAGCCTATGGTATGATTGTATGTTGTGATTGTTGTCCTACGAACTAAAACCCTTCAATTTATATAGACACCGGAGAGGGTTAGGGTTACACAAGGTCAGTTACAAAGGAGGAGATATCCATATACGTATTGCCTAGCTTGCCTTCGACACCAAGTAGAGTCCCATCCGGACACGAGACGAAGTCTTCAATCTTGTATCTTCATAGTCTAACAGTCTGGCCAATGGAGATAGTCCGGCTATCCAGAGACCCCCTAATACAGGACTCCCTCGCTTGGTGTAGCCTGCGTGGGAGGCAGCGGCGGCAGCCAGGGCATGGCATCGAGCTTGCGCAAATGGACAGTTGCAGCTCGCAAGAGTAGCATGTGCAACGAGCAGGTACATCACATCCCTCATTATATCTAATTCAACTCTTCAATTTCTGGCCAATAGTTAAACCTGACGATGTTGTAAAACTGCTTGTATGTAGGGAATCTATGAGAAAATGAAACCAATTTCTACTTATTTTATAACTCCCCCAATCAATACTAAACTGGCAGAATCTGATGTATCTAATCAAGTTTCCGGTGCAAACATACAAGCTCATGTTGTTCTTGAGCCTGAAGTGTCTAATGGAGGATTTGATGCAAACATTTTACATGCTCCTGGTGATGAACATATAGTGTCTAATGAGGGATCTAATGCAAGCATTTTGCAAGCTCATTGAAGGATTTAGTGTCTAATGATGATCTACTATGTTGAGAGAGACAGAGATTTGCAGGCATTGATGACAAGCAAATTATAGTGCATTTTCATAGCTTGAGGAAACGTCGAGGCCATCTACCAGAAAGTCCCCGTATCATGACAACATAGCATAAATACTTTTCTAATCTGTTGTTTGAAACTATTGGCATACTTGTGCAGGATAGATATATTGATATGCAGTTTGCGCACTGGTTATACGTGCAATTACACTTCAATATTTTCAGCCAGAGAACGAATAATTCAAGCAGGTACAGACCATGTTTGTAGTCCTTGTACACCATGTTGCATTTTGTGTTTTTTGGTGCTTGCATCATTTAGTGTTTATAATCTGAACTACTTTGGGTCATTAGCTGGTTTTCATAGTGCATGTTGCTTCACATTTCTCAAGTTATGTTGATTTCCGGAGTGCAAGTGCCTTCGTATTTTTTAAGTTAAATGTTCGCCCCTGGTAACTTGAATTCGTGGATCAGCCACTGCACACAAATCATACACGAATGCCCGTACGAATTAAATGAAATGCTGGGACTACGCTAGCTTGTTGTACAGGCTCACCGCAGCTCTGCTTGCACTTGGGATGTTCCCTGTACAAGTCCATGTTACCACTTGCTTGGATGTGCAGGCCTTGTGCTCCTTGCATCCCCCTCTGCATTTTTGACACGGCGAATGGTTGATCAAATAAGAGGAATCGACCTTGATGTTGTACCGAGGACAGATACTTACAAGGTTATATGGGTGTGCAGGATGTGTACCAGATCCCGTAGCGCCGTCATGCTTCGCTAAAAAATGGATTTGCTTGTTTCAGATGATATCTCCAGAAGAAATAAGAGTTAAAGTCAGAGTTGCATAGGCGTGTAAGCTAAGAGAGCAGTGAAAGGATATCCAAACATCGTCGGAACAGTGCACAAGGGAGTGATGTGTGGATACCTAGTTCGGGCCGGCGTTTGGGCATGCTCGCCTCGCTAGAGTGCGGGTCACTTCAGAGCCATTGAGGGTGATGCGCTGGCGTTGGCTGGTCGCGCATGGATGCAGATCTTGAGTGGCAGCGGAGCGCTATGATGCGGTGGACGAGACCGTTGTTGATGCCCCAACGGCCTCAGGGGGCGGAGGTGCGACGATGTGCTCGGTGAAGTAGCCCCGGTGAGCTGGGAGATGGCGTCGGTGAAGCGCACCTGATGCGGTGGATCCCGGTGTCTGTGAGGCACGTCGGTTGCGGCGGCCGACGTTGTCGGTGGACCACCCGGTGCGATGGACAAGGGCGTAGATGAGGTAGCTCCGGTGCGGTGGTGAAGCGCGACTGTCGTCTTCGTCGTCGTCGTCCGGCACAGAGGTGGGGAACGGTGGGAAAAGAGACGAGACGAGGGGCGATTCGAGGGTTGGCGGCGAATTAGGGGTTTGAGAAATCTGGGCGCGGAAGGGGACGGTGGAAAAGAGAGATTTTGCAGGGCTGGAATTGGGGCCGCCAGATATTTCAATCCAAAACATGGAAGCGCGAACTTATATTGTCGTCGTCCTTTTTTGGGGGGGAGGGGGGTGGGTGGTCGGGTGCTACGCGACCACCCCGACAGGACTATGCTTCGATGCCTTAAGGCACCTGCCTTTGTGTCCATGACATGTGGGCCCAATAGGTGGCTGGCCCACATGTCAGTGACCCAAAGGCGGTTGCCTTTAAGGCACCGAAGCAGTGTCCACCCCGACACGACCCTGGTTTGCCTGGTGCGCCTACGTTTTAAAATGGAAACGAATCTTCTTTCATTTGCAAACAAATCTATATGTATTATCATGCCCGTGTTTTCCTTGCAATAATTAGTCATTCTAAATGAGATACTCCATCCATTCACTTTTGTAAGTCGTTTCACACAACTTAAAATGAACTGTTTTGCACATTGTCTGAAATGTCTTCAAGGTCTTATAAAAGTGAACAGAGGGACTACTATAAGTTAATTAATGAGGAGTTATTTGAAAAAAAAATCGAAACGGTACCCACGCTAACGTGGATTAGAGTGTTTGTCACATAATTAGTTATTTGAATTAGAGTGAGTGGCACATAGTTAGTTATTTGAATTAGAGTGTGTGTCACGTAGCGATCTCCAATTCTAACGCAGATTTCGCATTTCACTATATCCACGCTACTTTTTTAATACAAATTCATATGTATATGATGAACACTGTGGTAGTGAGAAAACTTTTGGATGGATTCAAACATATGACCTACAAAATAGCACAACAAACTGAGTCAATGTCAACTTTTCGAAACATAGTATGGCACGAATTCGAAATAATTACCCGTATGCCTGGTCCTCGGTTCAAATCTTACAATGTACACCGAATTGAAACATCAATGTTAAGTCTCGTACTATGTACATTCAAATGTTGTTTTTAGCCCACCCCCCCTGCACAAACGCTACATACTTCCTGTATCGGTCAATCTTCCTCTCCTAACCACCTTACGAAGCTATCGGTTTCCAACACATGTTCATTCTTTCTCTCCATGTTTCGATCTCTAAGTCTCTCAACTACACAACCCCTTTTTCCACTCTGTTACCAAATGTATTTACCTCACACACCCGCCATTGCACCCCATGCCGAGCTCTCTCTCTCTCTCCCCTCTCCCTCTCACCCTCTCGTGCTAAATACATGCATTGCCTATCTAGCCCCCCAACCTCTCGTGCGCACGCACGCACGTTGTATATCTAGGTCACTCCCTCAAGACTGTCTCACTCTTTCTTCCGCACGGCGGGCCACACTCGCTCAATCTCGCTCTCTTTATCTGAGTCTCGTTTAACCTCGTTTTCTTTCACACACAAATGATATATCTCCCTGTTCGGGCCTCGATCGACACACTCTATACTCTCTCACGCAGATTGTCTATCTAGGTCAGTCCATCCAAGCCACTGCCACTCTTTCGACCTCATGGTGGGCCACGCTCACTAAATCTCTCTCTCTCTCTCTCTCCGTATGTCTCGATTGACCTCGCTCTTTCTCGGACAAAAACGATATATCACCATGTTTGAGCCCAATTCGACCTATTCACAATTGTATACTCTCTCACGCATATCGTCTATCTAGGTCACTCTCTCCAACCCGTCTCACTCTTTCAATCGCACGGCGACCCTATGCGATCGGTTGACCTTGCTTCCTCCCACGCACAAAATATATCTACACGTCTGTGACCGGATCATCTCTCAAGCTCTATCTTACAGCCCTCACCCTTGGCGAAAAGCTCAATCAGACAATATCTCTGCAGAGCATATATATTTGTTCAATGAATGGCGGACCACACTCACTTTGTCTCTCTATCTATATGTCTCTCGATTGACCTCGCTTTCTCACACCGTATCTTCCACGCGTTGAAGCTACTACCTCTCCATCCCTCGCAAAGCCGGAGCTATTTACATTGCGAGGGGCACTCCAACCTTGGATTAATTTGTGTAGGCATTTGTTCCGGTCGGTTTAGATTATATTTTCGTAGCCTTCGGCCCACAACTACTCCAAACACCGTTACAACCCACGCAACTCCCCTAGTTGATTTCCCTCTGGCTCGGTCATCGCTCCCTCGCGCGTCCTTTCTCGCCTTCAACGTCGCACCATGGTATTGTTGGAAAAACTATGTTGTCCTCTTTAATTATTATAAATAAGCAACAAAACTACACACCGATAGTCCACTTGGAATGGAATAAATTCGGACCCATGATACGTCTCCAACGTATCTATAATTTTTGATTGCTCCATGCTATATTATCTTCTGTTTTGGATGTTTATGGGCTTTATTATACACTTTTATATCATTTTTGGGACTAACCTATTAACCCAGAGCCCAGTGCCAGTTTGTCTTTACCTTGTATTAGGCTTTCGAAAAAAGGAAAATCAAACGGAGTCCACTTGACCTGAAACTTCACGGAACTTATTTTTGGATCAGAAGAAGCCTAGAAGACTTGGAGTGCAAGTCAGGGGATCTACGAGGAGGCCACGAGGCAGGGGGGCGCGCCCACCCCCTCTGGGCGCGTCCTCCACCCTCGTGGGCCCCTCGTGCCCCCCCCTGACATACTTCTTCAGCCTATCTTCATATACCCTAAAAACATCTGGGAGCATAATAGATCGGGAGTTCCGCAGCCAAAAGCCTCCGTCGCCACCGAAAGACAATCTAGACCCGTTCTGGCACCCTGCCGGAGGGGGCAATCCCTCTCCGGTGGCCATCTTCATCATCCTGGTGCTCTCCATGACGAGGAGGGAGTAGTTCTCCCTCAGGGCTGAGGGTATGTACCAGTAGCTATGTGTTTGATCTCTCTATCTCTCATGTTCTTGATTTGGCACGATCTTGATGTATCGCGAGCTTTGCTATTATAGTTGGATCTTATGTTTCTCCTCCCCCTCTACTCTCTTGTAAAGGATTGAGTTTTCCCCTTGAAGTAATCTTATCGGATTGAGTCTTTCAAGATTTGAGAACACTTGATGTATGTCTTGCCGTGCGTTTCTGTGGTGACAATGGGATACCATGTGATTCACTTGATGTATCTTTTGGTGATCAACTTGCGGGTTCCGTCCATGAATCTATGCATAGGGGTTGGCACACGTTTTCGTCGTGATTCTCCGGTAGAAACTTTGGGGCACTCTTTGATGTCCTTTGTGTTGGTTGAATAGATGAATCTGAGATTGTCTGACGCATATCGTATAATCATACCCACGGATACTTGAGGTGACATTGGAGTATCTAGGTGACATTAGGGTTTTGGTTGATTTGTGTCTTAAGGTGTTATTCTAGTACGAACTCTAGGGCTGTTTGTGACACTTATAGGAATAGCCCAACGAATTGATTGGAACGAATAACTTCGAGGTAGTTTCGTACCCTACCATAATCTCTTCGTTCGTTCTCCGCTATTAGTGACTTTGGAGTGACTCTTTGTTGCATGTTGAGGGATAGTTATAAGATCCAATTATGTTATCATTGTTGAGGGAACTTACACTAGTGAAAGTATGAACCCTAGGCCTTGTTTCCTATCATTGCAATACCGTTTATGCTCACTTTTATCACTTGTTACCTTGCTGTTTTTATAATTTCAGATTCCAAAAACTCTTATCTACAATCCATATACCACTTGTATCACCATCTCTTCGCCAAACTAGTGCACCTATACAATATACCATTGTATTGGGTATGTTGGGGACACAAGAGACTCTTTGTTATTTGGTTGCAGGGTTGCTTGAGAGAGACCATCTTCATCCTATGCCTCCTACGGATTGATAAACCTTAGGTCATTCACTTGAGGGAAATTTGCTACTGTCCTACAAACCTCTGCACTTGGAGGCCCAACAACGTCTACAAGAAGAAGGTTGTGGTGTAGACATCAAGCTCTTTTCTGGCGCCGTTGCCGGGGAGGTTAGCGCTTGAAGGTATATCTTTAGATGTTGCAATCGAGTCTTTTAGTTTCTTGTTTTAGCACTAGTTTAGTTTATAAAAGAAAACTGTAAAAAATGGAATTGAGTTTGTCTCATACGCTTCACCTTTTTAATATCTTTCGTAAGTATGGTGGAAAGGAAAATTGTGCTCAAGTGCTAGAAGAAGAAATCTATAAAATGTTTGGCACTAAATATGTGAATGATGAGCATGATTGCAATGTTGTTAGTACGAATTCTTTGAATACCCTAATGATGATTGGACTAGTTATGATGAAAATGCCTCCTATAAACATGTCAATTTTTGTGGAGTGTATTGAGTTTGTAAGTACACACCAAATAGGGAAGATAGATATTGCAAGAGGCATAAGTACTTATAAACTAAATTGTTGCAAGAAAGTCTTGATGATTGTGCTGAAAAGTTCAATATTTTTCGCGCCCCTTATGAACTTTGCAATGAACATGGTCATTTAAATCTCCAATGCAAATTGTTTCATGACCGAATCTTATCCAAAAATTGTGATAATTTGATTACCCTTGAGCATCATAAAGAGCTTAGTCTTCTTTTGGGGTATGAGGAAATGAAACGTATAACTGAGGGTGTTCCAAAGTTTAATCTTGATAGATTTCTTAATTTTGATCTAGAGAAAATTTATATGTATTGTGCGGTGAATTGTATTGAAAATCCTTATATGGCCAACTACATAAAGAAAAGAAAACAAATAGAAAATGAAGAGAATACTAATGAAAGGGAAGAGGCTTCCCAATACCCTCCTACAATTTCTTATGATGAATCAGGTAACGAGGAGGAGCCTCCTACTCAACCAATCTCACTAATAAGGAGCTCTAAAAACAGGATTGAACACACACATGATGTGGTGAAGAAGAAGAAAAGAAAAAGGAAGAGAGGTAAAAAGATATCTCCCCCAAATAATGCTGCTCCTATTACTATTGTGCCTAATGAAAATATAATTGTGGAAGATAATGATACTTCTTATGATCTTAAAAATCTTTTTGGCACTTGCTTGGAAGAATATGATAATTGTTAGACTATTGGTGCTATCCATACAATTAATGATGAGAGTGATTATGATTATGATATAAAAAGGCCCAAGCTTGGGGATGCTACGTTTAATGAAGATGATATTTTTAGTCTCCCAAGTTTTGATATGCAAATTTATAATGATGATAGCATGCCTCCTACTTATGATGATTATTGTGATGATACTTATGATATAAAAAGTAGTGATTATATTTATAAAACTTGTCATGATTATGGTTACCCATTTTCTGAACATTACACTTTTAACGTGGAAACAATTTATAGTATTCGAGTCTCTTATGATACTCCCACTATTCCGAATGAGAAGAATTTTGCTTATGTGGAGAGTAGTAAATTTGCTATGCTTATAGATCATGAAAAGAATGCTTTAGGTGCTGGTTATATTGTTGAATTCATTCATGATGCTACTGACAATTATTATGAGGCAGGAATATATGCTTGTAGGAATTGCAATAATATCAAGTTTCCTCTCTATGTGCTTAAATTTTGAAGTTATGCTTATTTTACCTTCCTATGCAAGTTGATTCTTGTTCCCACAAGTTGTTTGCTCACAAAATCCCTATGCATAGGAAGTGGGTTAGGCTTAAATGTGCTAGTCATATTCTTCATGATGCCCTCTTTATGTTTAAATTCTTATCCTTTATGTGAGCATCATTGAAATCATCATGCCTAGCTAGGGGCGTTAAACGATAGCACTTGTTGGGAGACAACCCAATTTTATTTTTGTTCCTTGCTTTTTGCTCCTGTTTGGTAATAAATAATTCATATAGCCTATGTTTATATGTGGTTTTTTTCTTTTAATTAGTGTTTGTGCCAAGTAGAACCTTTGGGAAGACATGGGGAAAGTCTTATTGATCATGCTGTCAAAAACAGAAACTTTAGCGCTCACGAGAATTGCTGCCATGTTTATTTTGAAAGTGCTATTTAGTTAATTCTTTTTGAAGATGATTAATAGATAAATTCCTCAGGTCCAGAAATTTATTTGATAATTTTATGAGTTCAATAAGTATACGTTTGATCCAGATTACTACAGATTGTTCTGTTTTTGACAGATTCTGTTTTTCATGTGTTGTTTACTTATTTTGATGAATATATGGCTAGTAAAATAGTTTATAAACCATAGAGAACTTGGAATACAGTAGGTTTAACACCAATATAAATAAAGAATGAGTTCATTACAGTACCTTGAAGTGGTGATTTATTTTCTTATACTAACGGAGCTTACGAGTTTTCTATTAAGGTTTGTGTTGTGAAGTTTTCGAGATTTGGGTAAGGAATCGATGGACTATGGAATAAGGAGTGGCAAGAGCCTAAGCTTCGGGATGCCAAAGGCAACCCAAGGTAATATTCAAGGATAGCCAAGAGCCTAAGCTTGGGAATGCCCCGGAAGGCATCCCCTCTTTTGTCTTCGTTCATCGGTAACTTTACTTGGAGCTATATTTTTATTCACCACATGATATGTGTTTTGCTTGGAGCGTTATTTTATTTTATTTAGTTTTGCTTTCTGTTTAAATAAAATACCAAGATCTGAAATTCTTAAATGTGAGAGTCTTCAGATAGTTGCATAATTATTCAACTACTCGTTGATCTTCACTTATATCTTTCGGAGTAGTTTGTTGTTGCTCTAGTGCTTCACTTATATCCTTTTAGAGCATGGTGGTGGTTTTATTTTATAGAAATAGATGAACTCTCATGCTTTAGTTATATTATTTTGACAGTCCTAAATAGCATGGTATTTTTCTTAAATAATCCTAATATGCTAGGTATTCAAAGTTAGTAAAAAAAATTAAGAGTGTTTTGAATACTAAGAGAAGTTTGATGGTTGATGATTGTTTTGAGATATGGAGGTAATAATAGCAAAGTCGTGATAGTTGAGTAGTTGTGAAATTGAGAAATACTTGTGTTGAATTTTGCGAGTCCCGTAGCATGCACGTATGGTAAATGTTATGTAACAAATTTGAAACATGAGGTGTTATTTGATTGTCTTCCTTATGAGTGGCGGTCGGGGAAGAGCGATGGTCTTTTCCTACCAATCTATCCCCCTAGGAGCATGCGCGTAGTGCCGAGGTTTTTGATGACTTTTAGATTTTTGCAATAAGTATGTGAGTTCTTTATGACTAATGTTGAGTCCATGGATTATACGCACTCTTACCCTTCCATCATTGCTAGCCTCTTCGGTACCGTGCATTGCCCTTTCTCACATTGAGAGTTGGTGCAAACTTTTCCGGTGCATCCAAACCCCGTGATATGATACGCTCTTTCACACATAAACCTCCTTATATCTTCCTCAAAACAGCCACCATACCTACCTATTATGGCATTTCCATAGCCATTCCGAGATATATTGCCATGCAACTTTCCACCATTCCGTTCATCATGACACATTCGTCATTGTCATACTGCTTAGCATGATCATGTAGTTGACATAGTATTTGTGGCAAAGCCACCGTTCATAATTCTTTCATACATGTCACTCTTGATTCATTGCATATCCCGGTACATTGCCGGAGGCATTCATATAGAGTCATATTTGTTCTAGTATCGAGTTGTAATCATTGAGTTGTAAATAAATAGAAGTGTGATGATCATCATTTTCTAGAGCATTGTCCCAAGTGAGGAATAAAAAAAGGGATAAAGGCCATAAAAAAAGAGAGAAGGCCCAAAAAAAGAAGAAAAAAGAGAATGCCCAAAAAAATGAGAGAAAAAGAGAGAAGGGACAATGCTACTATCCTTTGCCACACTTGTGCTTCAAAGTAGCACCATAATCCTCATGATAGAGAGTCTCTTGTTTTGTCACTTTCATATACTAGTGGGAATTTTTCATTATAGAACTTGGCTTGTATATTCCAACAATGGGCCTACTCAAGTGCCCTAGGTCTTCGTGAGCAAGCAAGTTGGATGCACACCCACTTAGTTTCTTTTGTTGAGCTTTCATACATTTATAGCTCTAGTGCATCCGTTGCATGGAAATCCCTACTCCTTGCATTAACATCAATCGATGGGCATCACCATAGCCCATTCATTAGCCTCTTTGATGTGAGACTTTCTCCTTTTTTGTCTTCTCCACATAACCCCCCTCATCATATTCTATTCCACACATAGTGCTATATCCATGGCTCGCGCTCATGTATTGCGTGAAGGTTTATGATTTTGAGATTACTAAAGTATTAAACAATTGCTTGGCTTGTCATCGGGGTTGTGCATGATGAGAGCATTCTTGTGTGACGAAAATGGAGCATGACTAAACTATATGATTTTGTAGGGATGAACTTTCTTTGGCCATGTTATTTTGAGAAGACATGATTGCTTTGTTAGTATGCTTGAAGTATTTTTATTTTTATGTCAATATGAAATTTTATATTGAATCTTTCGGATTTGAATATTCATGCCACAATTAAGAAGAATCACACTGAAGTTATGCCAAGTAGCACTCCGCATCAAAAATTTAGTTTTTATCATTTACCTACTTGAGGACGAGCAGGAATTAAGCATGGGGATGCTGATACGTCTTCAAGGTACCTATAATTTTTGATTGCTCCATGCTATATTATCTTCTGTGTTGGATGTTTATGGGCTTTATTATACACTTTTATATCATTTTTGGGACTAACCTATTAACCTAGAGCCCAGTGCAGTTTCTATTTTTACCTTGTTTTAAGGTTTCAAAAAAAAGGAAAATCAAACGGACTCCAATTGACCTGAAACTTCACGGAACTTATTTTTGGATCAGAAGAAGCCTAGAAGACTTGGAGTGCACATCAGGGGATCTACGAGGAGGCCACGACGCAGGGGGCGCGCCCACCCCCTCAGGGCGCACCCTCCACCCTCGTGGGCCCCTCGTGGCCCCCCGGACGTACTTCTTCCGCCTATATATCTTCATATACCCTAAAAACATCTGGGAGCACAATAGATCGGGAGTTCCGCTGCTAGAAGCCTCCGTCGCCACCGAAAGCCAATCTAGACCCGTTCCGGCACCCTGCCGGAGGGGGCAATCCCTCTCCGGTGGCCATCTTCATCATCCAGGTGCTCTCCATGACGAGGAGGGAGTAGTTCTCCCTCGGGGCTGAGGGTATGTACCAGTAGCTATGTGTTTGATCGCTCTCTCTCTCTCTCTCTCTCTCTCGTGTTCTTGATTTGGCACGATCTTGATGTATCGCGAGCTTTGCTATTATAGTTGGATCTTATGTTTCCCCTCCCCTTCTACTCTCTTGTAATGGATTGAGTTTTCCCCTTGAAGGAATCTTATCGGATTGAGTCTTTCAAGATTTGAGAACACTTGATGTATGTCTTGCCGTGCGTATCTGTGGTGACAATGGGATACCATGTGATTCACTTGATGTATGTTTTGGTGATCAACTTGCGGGTTCCGCCCATGAACCTATGCATAGGGGTTGGCACACGTTTTTGTCGTGATTCTCTGGTAGAATCTTTGGGACACTCTTTGAGGTCCTTTGTGTTGGTTGAATAGATGAATCTGAGATTGTGTGATGCATGTCGTATAATCATACCCACGGATACTTGAGGTGACATTGGAGTATCTAGGTGACATTAGGGTTTTGGTTGATTTGTGTCTTAAGGTGTTATTATAGTATGAACTCTAGGGCTGTTTGTGACACTTATAGGAATAGCCCAACGGATTTATTGGAAAGAATATGAGGTGGTTTCGTACCGTACCATAATCTCTTCGTTCATTCTCCGCTATTAGAGACTTTGGAGTGAATCTTTGTTGCATGTTGAGGGATAGTTATGAGATCCAATTATGTTATCATTGTTGAGGAAACTTACACTAGTGAAAGTATGAACCCTAGGCCTTGTTTCCTATCATTGCAATACCGTTTATGCTCACTTTTATCACTTGTTACCTTGCTGTTTTTATAATTACAGATTACAAAAACCTTTATCTACCATCCATATACCACTTGTGTCACCATCTCTTCGCCGAACTAGTGCACTTATACAATTTACCATTGTATTGGGTGTGTTGGGGACACAAGAGACACTTTATTATTTGGTTGCAGGCTTGCTTGAGAGAGACCATCTTCATGCTACGCCTCCTACGGATTGATAAACCTTAGGTCATTCACTTGAGGAAAATTTGCTAGTGTCGTACAAATCTCTGCACTTGGAGGCCCAACAACGTCTACAAGAAGAAGGTTGTGTAGTAGACATCAACCCACAAATTAAAGTGCTACAAACTACACATCGAGGGGCCCACATGTCATGAAACAAATTTGGACCCATATACAAATTAAAAAATAAAGGACGAGGATCGAACATGCGACCGGGCCTTCAAGCCACACGTCAATAGGCAACATACATAGAATATCAATGCTTGTTGTACCCCCTTTGTTCACATAATGTTTTTATATTACCACAACCTAATTAATGGATAACATGTAATATTATTTTTAGTACTATTCGCCTTCACTTACTAGTGGGTTCCATGTGTGCTCTCTCTCTCCTCCCCTTCTGCGTTTAGATGCACGGGCAAACAGGAAGAACTCGCGGGCGATGTTGCCGTTGACCATATCTGGACGCGTTCACAAGTCACGGCACCAGTTTCACGTACTAGCAGCACTAGTCAGTGTGTACGTGCAATGAACGTTAATTTGGAAGTATATTAAGTGCATGCGGATATTAACTACTAGGATATTTTTTGCGTGTTGTCATGTGATTAGCACTATTTTTGGCATGAAATTAACTGCACGCTAAACTTGTTGAGTGCTCGACATTGAAGCAGTCTAGGTCGTTGGATGACAAGGAATACATGTGGCTTGATGACGTTTTATATTTAATTTGATACGGCTCTAGCAGAACATTCAATCGATCAAACGATACATTTCGTTCAGTCTGACTCCGACTTTAAATTATACAACGATCGATATAAAATAAATGGAAATGATAAACATTCGGATTTTACGCATGGCAATCCGAACGTTTTTCATGGAAAATTTAGATTACGCGGCGGCGGCGGGGGCGTCTCGCGGTGGGAAGCGGCTCCTCTGCCATGCTCTGTGTGTTGTCGGGCCACTGACCGACGGCAACGGCGGCGTCTTGCGCCGTTGTTGGTGTACTCCTGCACATTGGCCTAGCTTCAAGGAAGGCCAAAATGTTCTGCACTTCGGAGCGAGTCAACTGGCGGGAGGAGGCGACTGGCGTTGGTGCAAGGAAGCGGTCGACGGTGGCCATCCATGCCGCTGAGGGGGGCACTGGCACCTGCGCGGGGACATGCGCTGTCAACGACGCGGCGAAGACATTCGTGTGCACGGGCACTGGCACGGGCGCACACGTCATTGCACGCGCAGGCGCATGCACTGGCAGGTGCACGGGCACGTGAAAGTCGGTGGGGACCTCGTGGAACCCCGTGGGATCAAGCTCGGCGACAATGTGCGGCTCCCAGCCCATCAATGCCGTGGTGATGGGCGCTGGTGCAGTCAGGGTGACGGGAGCCGTTATGGGAGCGGGGACAGGCGCGACGTCTTCCCGCAAGGCCAGTTCAAGCTCATCCCAAAGCGCCTTATGTAGAGGAAGAGAGAGGATTGTAGCGATACCGGGTAGTGCGAGTTGATTTTAAACTGTGGCGCCGGTGACATTAAAAGTGGGAGCAGTTGGGACGACGGTGGGCGGCGGAGCCTGGTCAAAGGGCTCGCCTCTCGGTGAGCCTGCACAGCGGTCTGCTCGCACGCCTCCCTGACAGCCGGCGTAGCGGTCTGCTCGCACACCTCCCGTCGACTCACACGCTTGCTCGGATGGCACCTGCCGATGAGAAGCGGAGACTCGTGGCGGCACGTAAACGCCCACGGTTTCAATAGTGAAAGCATTCGCCTTAACATGACAGGTCTTTGTTCCAAAATACCTTGGCTCTTCATTTGTGCAACTTGTCATAAGAAGCTTGTCTCAAATTGAAGAAAAAACTTACGAAGTAATATTTGTGGCATATCACGTGACCATGCTTAGTTTCAAGAATTTATGCTCACTTTTGGATTTTCTGAAATTTAAGATCCAGGATTCGAAACAATATCATAACCTGCATCATGCAATAAATTTTCAAACCGTACATCTGTCCTGTTGTATTTCTTAAGAAAGGATTTGGTCAAACATTTTTCTTAGTTAGACTTCAGACAAGTTATATATGCACACTAAAAGGATAATCCCTCCGTACCAGTGCATTGCCTGATATATTAACTCAAGTACTAGGCACGAACAAACGGGCTCAATTCTGTGCTCATCCTGGTGTAGTAGTAGTAGTACTAGGCAATGCAGTTGACGGGTGACCTTGACGAGCGGCGACCGAGGGAATTGAACCGTGCTCGGCACAGTAGGTAACACTGTCTAGTTACTAGAGCATCCCTCCATTGTTCATCGGTAGTCATTATGGACCGGGGATATGAGGAGAATTTAGGGCCGGAATTCTGGACGCCGGATATTTCGACTTGAAACGCTGAGGCTCGACCGATTGGGGTTGCCTAATGTGCGTTCCACGCACGCCACCGAAGGACACGAGCCCGGTTTTTTAGGATCAACACGAGCCAAGGTCCGGTTAGTACGCCGTTGGGTCCTACCATTCGAGAATACGAAAGGAACCTTTTAAATTGCCGAATGAATCTATGTGTATTACAATAGCCGTATTTTCCTTGCAAATACTAATCTCAACGTGGTAATTATTTATGACGAGTTGTTGAATTAGAGTGACTTTGTGATATAGTGATCTCAACGTGGATTTCACATTTCATGGTATCCCTAGTAAGTTTTCCAATGCAAATTCAAATTTAAAAGATGAACAATATGGAGGTGAGAAAACTTTGTATGTATCAAGCATATGACCACACACACACACACAGACACACACGCACGAACACAACAACAATCCAATAAGTATAGTGCATCTATTTTTCCAAACCATGCATGTATGACATGAATTCAAAAATACTCCTTCTATTCCTAAATATTAGTCTTTTAGAGAGTTCAACAAGTGACTACATACGGAGCAAAATGAGTGAATCTAGACTCTAAAATATGTCTATATACATCCATATGTGCCAGTCCATTTGAAGCCTCTAAAAATACTAATATTTAGGAACAAAGGGAGTAAAATGTAAGACATCCATGGTCCTCAGTTCAATATTTAAAATGAACATGAAACTGAAACATGAATATTAAGTCTAGTACTACAGTACATGCAAATGTTGTGTTTAGGCGGAGCTATGATTGTCGGGGGTTAACCCCTCGACCTTAGATAAAATTGTGGAGCTCTATTTAGGGTTCTTTAGATTATATTTGTCCCCACCCTCCAAATCACCGATTGGTTGTGCACCCCCACCCCTCCTCCCCGGGAGAATATCATGTGCCCCCATACCTTAGATGCTATATGCCAATACGAGTTGCTTGGAGCTTGTAGATCTGAGATATAGCAGCTCACATGATGTGTCTTAATATTTTTGCAGGAAACCTTGATGAGTTTGAGAATTGCACACAATTTGTACAATAACTACTTAGATGCCCTTTGATCCCATATCCAACGACCTCGAAGCTCGTATCACCGTAGCATCTAAGATGAAGGAGGACATCATATTCTCCTGTATGTAAGAATATCATGTGCTACCACACCTTAGATGCTTTGGTCATACAAGCTCTTCGGAGGCGTTGGATTTGTGACCCAACACCTCCTCGGTGCTTCGAATGATTTTTTGCAGAAAAGCCCCAAAAAAGTTCGGCCACTGCTTACAAGCACAAAGACTACTCAGATGCCATTGGATCTCACATCAAACGACCTCCAAGCTTGTATCACCGTAGCATCCAAGCTGCGATAGCACCTTATGTTTTCTCGCACGGGAGAGTATGAGGTGCTCCCGCACCGTATATTCTATGGTGCTACAAGTTCACTAAGATCTAACGGCCCACAGTAGAAGGTTTGAATCTTTTTGCAATATATGGCTGATAGAGTTTGGGAAATGCGCAGAAAGTACAAGTACTACGCATGTGCCACCTGATCACTGATCATACGACCTAGATGCTCATATCACCGTAGCGGTTAATTAAGCTATGGGGAGCACCTAATATGAGCACCGGGGAGCCATTGGATCAAAGATGCAGTGGCACACATGAGGCCTGAATGTTTTATTTGCAAAAAAAATCTTTGGAGAGTTTGGAAATTGCGCATAATTACAAAGACTACCCCAAGCCATTGGATGTCACTTCCAACGGTGTAAAAACTCGTATCACCATAGTATCTAAGCTATGGGGTGGATGTGATATTCTATGCCGCTGTCATTTTTGTTCGTAAACTTGCAAAATTCGTGTAACTCGTGTCATTACTTGTCTAACCGCGCAAAGTGTTTGTTCAAAAAAACCGTCCTACACTAAAATATCGGAACAACACACGGGGTCCCACTTGTCATGAATCAAATTTGGACATAAAACTAACAAATCTGAAAGACGAGATTCGAACTGGCAACCTGGACTACAAAACGTAAGTCGATAGCCTGAAAAAATGAACGGTTGTTGGCTTTGTCCCATAACTTGATTTTATACAATACTTGCATTGAGTAGAGTAGAGGGAGTGCTTCGTCAACACGTGCATGACCGTTGTCTCACTTACTGGGTCCCAGGTGTGCGATCTCAATCTCTCTTCTCTCCATCGTCTAACCTTTGCACGGGCACACACGAAGAGCGGCGCTAGCTTGCCGTGGTGTTATTACAACTAAAAAAAGCTTGGAAAATAGAAGAATCGCCTAGAACAAGAGACGTTGTGGCTGGTCGAAACAGAGCTAACCACATCTACCCTCCGTGCCACGTTTGCATGATGAAGCTGTGTGGCTAGTGGGGTGTTTTCGACCGACTGGCTGGGTCCCGAGGTCGAACCATAGGTACTACGTCTGATACAGTATATTTTTACACGCACATTTTTCCTCCGCGCCGAGACGTGGCACACCCTACCGCGCGGTTTCGGGGTCCTCCCGGGTGGTGCACACATATATAGTTCCTGATGTGGGACGCCCTACCGCGTGTTTTTTGAGTCCTGCTCGGTCATAGCGCCGAAGCAAGTAAATGAGTCGTCAAATCACGAAAGACCACCTTACCCGCCGAGTACATTAGTGAAGCACGGTGGCTAGCTAGTTGGGCTAGTTCGACCGATTAGCTAGGCTGCCACCACATTTGTTTTTTCACCCCTTTTTTAATCTACTTGCCGGCAGGTAAATTGAAATATCCATCACGGCGCTGCTCTGGTGTTTGGGTGCGGCATGATTTTTAATTTTTTGATTGACGGGAGCAGGCGCGACAGGATTTTTAATTTTTTATTGACGGGAGCAGGCGCGGCAGCAATTAGTCACGATGACTCTGCCTGTAAAAACCCACTGCTCCCTGATGTGCGAAGTCGTCGACTGGTGTTTTACCATGGTGAAAACCAAAAGATTCCCCGCTCCCTCCGCCTTCCCGTAGATTGCATTGCCTTTCAGCCGTTTCGCCCCCTTTGCTTCCTCTCCCCATTGCTTCTACCTAGTGCCATGGCGGCGCAGCAGATCACGGAGTCCGAGGTGAGGCTCCTGACACAGGAGCTCCATGCCAAGGATGCGGAGCTCAGGGCCAAGGACGTGGAGCTCCGTGAGCTCAAGGAGGAGAGGAGTGCCATGCTCCTCCGTTATGTACGGGAGTTCACGGAGCTTCAAAAGCAGCAGTCGTCCACCACAAAGATGCTCGAGGCATCGGCGGCGTTGCTGCAGAAAGCGGGAGATACGATAGGCCGTCAGGGGAGCCGGCTGGAGCGCGAGCGGGCTGATCGTGACGAGGTCCAGGATCGTCTCAGCCACTTGGTGAACCAAGTTGCCATGCACGTGTTGCGGCTGCGCGATGCCTACCGTCGTGCCGGTGCGATGATGCCGGCCGTCTGGCTAAACCCGTTCGACCACCCGGTAAATTTCAACGAGATGCGGCTTCCTAACCTGGTCTCCTTCTTCACCTATATCTCCGAGGAGCTGAGCCGTCTCCGCGGGATGGTGGGGGCTGAGCTGGACAAGGAGGGGTTGCAGGCTACCGTCACCGTTGCCGGGCGAATCCTTTCAGGGCTCCGTCACTGGAATCCATTCGTGCCATTGGACACCGTCTTTGACGAGCTAGCTCCCGTCGACAGGGAGCGGGCTCTGCGGGCGGTTGCACCCTACATGACCAACATCGTGCGCCTCCAGAAGCAGAGGGACTTCGGTGGTGTTTAGGCGCCCTCTGCATGGGCATATCCATGTCTCGGTGCAACATGACCGTTGGATCAAACTCAGACGGTGCAGATCAGTCACTGTAGCACAAAGCGTGTGGGTGTGTTTGGTTGCATTCTCATCTCAATATAGTTGTTTCCTCTTCGTGTATTTTTGTCAACCTACTAGTGTGGACTCATGCACCCTTCATGCACTCTGCCAAACACCCAAAAGTGGGTCTAGAAGGGAACTTTTTCTCCCATCCCGTGCACCCTTCATACACCCTGCCTAACACTATTAGTGCTTCATATGGTTCGTGTTTCGTGAGTACTGTAGCTCCGTACTCTCTGTGCGCTGTGGACCTAGTTCTGTTAACATTGATCTCACCGTTCATTCTCGACCGGACAGTCGAAAAAGCGATACTATGTTACATATAGGAGTAGTTGACATGCGCACAACATCATTTGTTATCGTCATATCTTACTACACTAGCAACAAGATTGTGTAGTACTGACGTATGAACCACTGCACATGCCTAGTAGTAGGAGCACTGTGTATGTTCAAGTGGCTGCCGTGTTTCGCACTCCTCCGTCGTAAGAGTGGAAACGCTTGCTGTAATCATTTTCTCTTCTTCAGAAAAACAGTGGACACGCTCTACCGTGCGGATCCTCCTCCAGCCATGCACTAAATTACTCACTTTCGCCGATGTGTGGGACAGCCAGCACCTGGGTCCACCAGCCATGCACTAAATTACTCTGTAGTAGAGTGACGGTAGACTACCCCGATCGAACTGTCGCAGTAATGCCCAATGAGCCGTCAAATCACAAAACCCCCTCCTTTCCAGCAGTAAGTTGGACGGATGAAGCAACCATCATTTCACTCTTCTCTCTCTTGAAGAAAACCCCCACTCACTTCGCTTCTCCCTCATCTCGTTCCTCCTTTCGCTCTTCTCTCTCAGCTTCCTCTCTTGGATGGACGCCGGAGCACCGGCCGACGTGATGTCTATGGCTCTGGCCAAAACCGTCGAGGCTCATGGTACGAAGAAGGGCAAGCACCCCGTCGAGACTACCACAGACAAGCTCAAAGCCATCGCCCTGTCCAAGCCCCCCACTCCGGGATCCCTCATTAAGCAAGTCCAGGTAATGTCTCTTGTTGATGATCTTTTTCTCGATCCTGATTGTGTTTTTTCATCTAACACGCAGTACTAGTACTGGTAGTACAACTTTCTGGGTGATCTTGCATGTGATTTTAGTGTGCCAAATGACAGTTCTAAATTCCTCTTTTGACCAAAACATGCGAGTGGTTGACACTGATTTCTTACAGATTACTTTCAACTACTCCCTCTGTCCCAAATTTCTTGTCTTAGATTTGTCTAGATATGGATGTATCTAGATACGGATGTATCTAATACTAAAATGTGACTTGATACATCCGTATCTAGACAAATCTAAGACAAGAATTTTGGGATGGAGGGAGTACTTTATGAACATCAATGCTACATTTTAAGAGGGTATATTTGCCTCAGTAACTTGTGTTATTGATATTGCATGTAATCCCTGTGCTCTCATGCCTTTGAAGACATGTTCCAGTGTCTTTGTTCACTCATTTCTGTGCGCATATGTAGTCATATATGGAGTATAATATCGAAAATCATCTTATATTTCTGAACGGAGGTAGTAATAAAATATGGTTTCTGTTTGAATTAGAACCAGGTCCGCGGTGGAGATGAAGTTCTCAAAGTCATGCGTGTGAACTGGAAAACCTGATGATGAGTTCTACTGCTGAACTGGAAAACCACGGGTCCTGAACTAGTGTTTTCCTGTAGCATTGTTGTCAGGCGTGTTCTCGTGGATGTACTTGACCACAACAATTTCCTGGCTGTGCCTTCGATTACAAATGGTGTGGTTCTTGTAAAGCTTCCCAACAAATCTGATGCGGCATGTCTTCATCATCATGTTTATGAGTGGAAAGACCACTCTGTTAGGTTCTCCAAGGTTGATAAGATGGTGATGGTGCATGTAGACATCTCACACGAAGTCCATGGCCTAGTCAGTTATGCGGGCTTCATCCCGTAGGTCGGTGGCAAGAAATAGTCTGCAGAGTTTAGTTAGTGCAACTTTGCTTGTCTGTAGTAAGTACTATTGTTTAGTACTTGATTTGTGTTTGTGAACCTTGTATTGTTTATTAGTACTGCCGCTTTTGGTGTCTGGTCAATCCTGAGAACGGTCTATGTTAATGTCTGCCCACTCAATTCAGTCTGTATATTTTGAAGTATCCAGATCATATTTTTTGTGAGGACGGTTTATCAATTATGGTTACACTCCAATATTTGTATGCATTGCAGGGTTTATCGCACCCAGCAGGATTTCCAGTCCCATGGATGTTCGGTCCATACGATTTGTCACAACCTTTGGACTGTCCTGCTTGTGGGAGTAGGCGGGGGCCCTGCATGCCACGCGTAGTTGGACGATCAATCTTGTGTTTAGTACTTCAACATAGTGATTTCCTGGTAAGGATTCACTCGTGTCACATCAAGTAAATCTTATTGATTTATTGTCTAAATCTTATTGATTTAATGTCATGTTTTCTTTTCTTTCCTGCAATTTTACGATGCAGGTTTTGCCATGTGACATTCATCACAGAATAAACCGTTTGGTTTGCTCTACGATGGCTATTTTTGCAGGTTTCACTTCTTATGTCGTGTCAGTAATGAAGGCACTGTCCATCACTTATATTACTGGAAAAATTGATCAGTCTGTTGTCTGAGTACAAGCAGAATCCCTATGATGAACTGTAGTTTGGTTTAACAAAAACGCCACAATTAGTCCTTCTCGCGTTTAAAAGAAATGAAGAAAAAAACCGGATCATGGTCACGGATCCTAGTCAAGTTAGAAAGCTGATCATAGCAGACTAGACACAATCGCCGCTGTCTCGCACAGATCGAGCATCGGCAGTTGCTCTAGCACTGACAGTGGCAGCAGCTCAGTCTGATCCAGCTGAGGATTGGGCACCGACCGCGTCAGCGAATCAGTCTGATCTATCGGGCATCGACACCCACACCGGCACCTGCTCCGACACCGGCACTAGCTCTACAAGGAGCACCATCTCCGGCAGCAGCAGCGGCTTCGGTACCTGCACTAACACTTGCACTGGCATCTGCTCCGGCCCGTGCAGTTGCACTGGCAACAGACTGGGCTGCAGTTCGCACTTCATATACCAAAGTCCTTACAAAAACCGACATGTCCAACTTCTTGGTAAGCATTGGCCGCCCAAGTGCTTCGTTCTTTTTTCTTTCCATGTTGTTTCACATGATTCACTGTGTTGATCTAACTGTTTGGGTATGTCTTCTTGTTTGCAAATAGAGAATTCCTAGAGCAACGAGGGAGTTGTTCAACAATCTGGGCGACCGCGGCCAAGTTTCTCTTACCATGCGCAGCCTTGGTGTGAATGAACCTGCTCAATATACCGTAAGTACAAAGGATGGTCGCATGATGATTGATGCTAAAAGATGGTCAAGGTGCAAATCTAAATCATATCTTGCGGTAGGGGATGATGTCAAAATCGAACTTTCTCGGCAAGGAAAGCTGGTCCAAATCAACTTTAAATTCTTCAGTAGCAGCACGCAACTGCCGAACTGATCTATCCTCCGAGAGATTTTGATGTAATAATTTGGCATGGTGAAACAAGTGTACTATGTGTATAAGTAGTATGGCAGTATTATTTATCACATGGTATATCGTTGATAGAATTGCAACTCTGATTGCTGGTTAGGAACTGTCATTCGATTTCATTCCAATAGTTGCCGTGCTTTATTCAATTTTGTGTATTCGCCTTGCGACAGCATCTAAAACCAGCGCCTTACCGATCGTTTGCAATATGACAAGCGTTGAGGTAGAACACATGGGCCCCCAAACATGTAGGGTCGGCCTACGGCCCAAAGTCCAGAAACGTGAGCCTATCTGAGTATTATATTCTCTGCTAAACCCCCATAAAAAAAGCTGAACCCCCATAATGCCCGTGCGTTGCAGAGGGAGTATATTTCTCGGCAAGGTGAGCCTATGATATAAAAGATTTGTATATTTCTTTATAGAGGGAGTATCTCTCTGTCAAAAAATATATTTATGTGTAACTAGTTACTCCTGTCTTTCTACTTCCTTTCGCTGATATGTGGGGCAACGGGCAATGGGGTCCATGTGCCATATGCACAAATTAGAGTGCGCAACTTCACGGTAGACACACCCCGGTCGTAGCGCCGCAGTAATGCCCAATGAGTCATCAAATCACAACCCCCCCCTTTCCAGCTGTAGTAGTAAGCTGGACGAACGAAGCGGCAATATTTCACTGGGCCTGAATCCCCTTCTCCCTCGTCTGCTTGTTCAGAGAAAACCCCCTCTCGGCGATTCCATAGGGTTTTCTCATGGAGAACCAGGTACAAATTCTTCATCCATCCCCAATAAATCCAAGTCCCTTGGTCACAGGTAATCCTAGGTTGGCAGCCGCCGCTGTTGATGCACTTTTCTTCCTACTGAATCTAGTGTGTTTCATTTGTAGTGCCCAAAGTGCGAGTACCC
The DNA here is from genome assembly GCF_018294505.1 of Triticum aestivum. Classification (NCBI taxonomy): domain Eukaryota; kingdom Viridiplantae; phylum Streptophyta; class Magnoliopsida; order Poales; family Poaceae; genus Triticum; species Triticum aestivum. Next base: position 30,860,406 of record NC_057809.1, read on the forward strand.
TTCAGGTTTCTGCGCCCTTGGCGAGACGCCGCACTTGTTCCTTCTCATCCTGACACAACATTTTCAAACACGCACAGTATGTTCCCAGAATCCTCTTTTCTATCCGGGAGGGTGTGGGTTTTTTGAACATGCTGTGTTCTCATATTATTTTTCCTGTAGTGTATTATTTGCTCTACCAAAACACATGTACTCAAGATGCTCGGCCTTGCCATAAATGAATACACTAGTTTAATGGTCATAGTGAAGACAAGCCATGGATATAAGTTCCGAGTTGGGTTCATGAACCAAGAAGATCGCTGCTTTTTTATGGCCGAACTTGGATAAACTTTCTCAAGTGTTACAGACTGAAAGTTGGCGTACGAATGTTGATGGAAATAGCAGAACCTGGTCTTATCTTCACTGCGATCTTCCACACCAACGTTGTTCCAATTGTTCATCCATGTTAGTTTTGTATCTGGTTCTTGCTTGTTGCCTTGATTACTTCTTAATCCACCTATTCTGTCTAACTAATCACAATTTAACTTTAGAAGTAGCAATGAATCTCTCATGAAGATGCTACATCTAACTAATATTTTCTTATAATTGGTGGCACGTGTAGGTTTTTTCAGAGTTAAGCAGTCTGCTCGTTTGTTACTCTGTAATAACTCGGCTGTTACTAATGGCACTGAGGTTGACTGGATCGACATCCACAAGTTCCTACACTTTATTGATCGTCTTGAGGTCCTTGTGGGGCGTTTCAATGCACTACACCACGACACCATGATAGCGACATGCATCTGTTGGCATAAGTTCACAAGGCCGGCACTCTTTTTGACTCAAACTATACCGACACACTAACTGTTAGTATTATGTAGACTTTTTGACACATTATCTGCCGGCAATGGCTCAACGACCACTGACGTAAAATGTGTCGGCATATACCACCTATACTAATACATCATGTGTCGGCGGTTCGGTTGCATAGAAAAAGTGTCAGCGTTTCTTAGACCTGGCCCACCAATTTCTATCCTCGCGCCCACACCAAAAATATCAAGCGGCAAGAGCCCGGCCGCACGGGCTCGGCCCAAAATCCAGATCCAGATACTTGTAAGTCACTCCCCAATGACCCAAACCCACTGTCCACCTCTCACGCCATAGACAAACCGCATGAACCGACAGCACAACCGGCATGGCTTGCTCGGATGTGGATTCCACCAGCAGGCACAACTGCAAAGTTAAATACAGACAGCGGCCTGTCCCAGCAAGGTGATCGAGGTGCAGCGGGGGTTGTATGCAGAGATCATATCGGACAGTCTCTTGGTGCTTCTATTACAGTCTATGATGGTCCTGTGGATGTTGCATCATCGGAGGCACATGCGGTTAATGAATCCTCGGCGTTAGCTAAAGACCTACGCATCCAAAGCCTGGTTATTGCTTCAGATTGCCTTGAGGTGGTGACGAGTATCAACAAGGGAGCAGCCACTGTTTACACAATGGTGATCAGTGAAATGAAGCATCGGAGCAGCGACTTCATGGATGTTTGTTTCAAGTTTGAGCATAGAGAATGTAATTTTGAAGCTCATGATTTAGTTAAGGCAGCTGTATCACTGCCAGTAGTTCGCCACATGTGGCTAGGGTGCTTACCATACATTATTTGTATTCCAAACGTCATTGAGTTCTAATAAAGTCCCTAGTTCCCCTAAAAAAACGTCATAGACAAACCTAAACAAAATCCCCACCTAGACCTAGCCGCCACCGCCACCAGGCACCACCACCGTCCTCTTGGCCGATTCGGTCGCGCCGCTGCCCCTCCCACCCCCGATGGCGCCTCATGAAGCTCCCTTCCAGCTGCGGCTCCCCACTGTCCGCAGTCCAAGGTATCGCCCGGCTGTTCGCTCATCTAGCGGCGGCTGCCGCCCGCTGGTTCCCTAGAGTCGCCCCTTACCTGCGGTTGATTTTCTCATGCCACAGCGTCCTCCGACCCTAACCTGCCTCGCGCCGCCACCTCCCCCGACTATCTACCTCGTGCCACGACGGCCTCTGGCCCTGACCTGCCTGCTGCCGCTGCCTCTGAGGGGACGTACTGCCCGGTCTGAGGGGCCACCCCACAGGCTGCAGCGGAGGAGACTCTCCGCTGCCCCTCTTCCACCACCGGCAACGTCTCCCCCACCCTCTCTGTCCAACCCAGTTTCCAGATTTGGTTGCTGCAGGTAAGATTCTTCTCATTTTTTTCCTCCAAAAGTGTGATTGCCCAGTAGATCTATCTAGGTTGAACAAGTTTATGTCTAACCTGTCATATTTATTCACAGATTTTATCTGCTTGCTTCAAAAATGAAATGTGGCGTTTGCTTGCTGATAAGTTCGGTTATGGTGTGGGCGTGTGAGCGTCTATTACTCAAGATGATTTCATATCATATCATCAATTTCAGGAACCTTATCTCATCTGTCGTTGAGTTCAGAACATATCATTGGCATTGTAGCTTCAAGAGACATGTATGTTGCTTATCGTTTTGCCTACTGAGCACACAAAACAAATGTGTATATCAATATATTTAAGTGAAACAACATGCTCCCATTTTTGGTCAATCAGTGGATCTGACTAATACATAATTACATATATGTGTGAGATATTATTCATGTGTTATTTTTCATAATTCGAGTGCTGATAATGATGGTCTCAGATGGTTTGTGTATTAACTTGCATCTACAAATACTGAGTAGAGGGTTGCCTTTTGTGTAGGAATTTGCAGCAGGTCTGATCCCTTGCCTTTGCTCTCTGCTTGTCCTCACTCCTTAGACCTCCCCTTTGCTTGTCACCATACATTTTATTCAGAGCAGTGTCCAGATGCATCCCCTCTGCCTAGATGATGGGGAGAGGGCCTAAGCGGTAGGTGAGCTCCTCCGTTGAGGAAGGGTTGTATATTGCACGATGTTTTCATTTTAAATGTCTGCAATGTAATGCCTTCCTTTGCTATTTCAATTTTTAATCTCAACATTTCCAATTTGATCAGTTGGAGATTACTTGAATGATTCAGTTTTGGGGGAATGGTATAGTCGAGAATGTATGGTCTGCATTGTGTATAACTAAAATATGTGTAGTTTCCTAATATAAAAACATGCATGTTTACATATTTGCCTTTCTTTTAGCATTGCTGAATGCATGAAAAACATTAACATGGGCACACATGACCCAAACTTAAAAAACTAGGAGTTGGGTTTTCATCTCTCTTAGAATTGTTACTTTTCGTCCTATTATCATTTCTTTTGAAGTTTAGAAAATTCTTTTTCCTCAATTGTTATTGGCAGCATAATCCATGGATTTGCATTGCAAGAAATTACTAAAGATCTGTATTTTTGGCGATTCCTATGTATTTCTGGGTGTGCATGATTACAAGGAAGACAAGCTTTCAATGTCCATCTGTATGTGTTAGGAAAGGTGAACCTTAGAGATTTATGTTGTAGACTGGTGGCATGGTGCTTCAACCAGAGTTCAAGGGCAAAACACATGCAACTCCCCTGCTTGATTCAATCTCTTTTTCTATTGTTAGAGTATTGCTACATGTTTAGTATTCAGCTAAACATTTTGTTTTGGAGCTTGGATTCAATGCCTCAAACTAGTTCCAAGATAAGGATTTGACACAGTTTTACACGCAGACACAAACTTAATGTTTAACTAAAGGTGTCTTTATTTTTTAAAGGGTTCAAAGTATTGTTCGGACTACTAAGCCTTCACACTTTACTGATCTTTACACTGATCTTTGCATGTTTGCTGAAATGTAGAACCCTGGCAACAAGTGTTGGGGCAAAAGTATTGGCTATCACATAGTTTGCTGGCATAGCTCAGTGTCAGATGAACTATCGGCATAGCTATGGACGTCGCAATATCTGTCGCATACCACATTGTCAGATGATCTGTAGGCATAACATTGTCTGTCGTTGTAGAAATGTCCGTCGGCGTAGACCTCACCTACACTGTCATATTGTCTGTCGCCATAGATTTATCTGTCGGCAAAGACCTACCCCGGTAGGACTATAGGCGACAGCTCCTTTCTGTCTGCATATGTCTTTGCCGACACTAAATGTGTCGCCTTAGGTGACCTATGCCGACAGATTGTTCAACGCCGCTTTGAGTGTCGTGGTGTAGTGATGGTGGAAGGCCACGTGGGATATGTGTGCCACTGCTACACTCGTTGAACAGGTCCAACCGTGTCGAGAAACTTATGGTAAGAGCTGTTTTTTGTTATATATGTTGTTAATAAACTACTGCTTATACATAGTTTTACAGCTGTGATCTTCTTCAAACAGGAATTGCCGAGTTCTATTGTTCCTATACAAATGCCTGACCATGGTCGGGTAAGACTTGTGCTTGGTCACAACATGATGTTTATGTCGACCTACTCAATTCCCCTTGGAGATGAAAAGATACTTATTCATGGGTGGTCTCAAATAATGAAGGCCCGTCCATCTTGGGGAATAGGACAGAAGATTATGTTCATGCTTTTCCATGGCTCTAAAGCGAATATCATGTTTATTGACCACGTTGCGAGATGAAGCCACTTTCAAAAGGTTGTGGATGCGCGGGGTGGCGCCTGGGCCTTGTCCTGGGGCTTGGCGGTCTCACCCTTGGTCAACTGTAGGCAAAGTAGCACTTTTCGAGACGTGCTTTGTACGGTTGAACCTATATAAGTACTCATACTGCTTTCAGCTTTGATTGTTAAGTGCCCCTGCTGGTTTCAGTTAAGATTGTTAAGTACTCCTGCTGCTTTTACAGTCTATCGTGTATCTTCACAACTGTCTTCCTCCAGCCGCCAAAACCAAACCAGCGCCGCGGGGCCGCTTGCTTCCGCCTCCCACGGCTGGCTGCGCCTCAACGCACGCATCGCCACCCCACCGTCTCCTAAATCGTTAATGCCGACGTCCTCCGCGTGCTTTGGCACGCTCACTGCGACGCCGCCCTCTCGCATTGTCAACATGGTCAACAAACAACAGGAATAAGTAGAAGTACGTGGAGAGGATGACAGTAGGGGCCCACCACGTCAGCGTATGGAAAAATAAAATGCTTCCTCCTAGTGTTTTCCTGACATCTGGGACCCACGACATTGTGAGCGTATATAGTCAATAGACAAGAGAACAACACAAGATCGGCTGACACCTAGGACGTAGCTACTCGAGCAGTATTTTTTTGTTTGGTATTGTTGAGACGGAGCAGGGTTTGAACTGGGCTATGGCCCATCTAGCCCAGGCCTATATTTTATGTTCACCATGTGACCAGCCCAGCTATTTTTTCTTTGTGAAAATGAGCCCAGTTTATTTTTTCTGAAGAATACCCAATCCAGGCCTACTTATTTTTCTATGCCCTGATGGGCTGCAACTCTTTCAAGACGCCTGCAAATCTTGAAAGTAATATGAAATGGGTTGTAAATATAAAAACAGATGACAAATTGACAATTACTTTATAATTTCTGAATTTTTTCACATTTTCAGATTCCTATTTCACTGGGCATTAACCTAATTTGAATATATCTTCAAAGTACTTTAAATCTGGCTCGACATTTCGGTATTAAAAATAGTTTGGACCCACAGAAATATGCGAAATTGGCCCTGGCCAACCAAAAAAATGACTACAATAAATTGCATAAGAAGTTGCCATGAGCTATATATAATTTATTAAAAAAAGAGGGTGTGGTCTGACTTGTGGGCCTATTTAGTTGACGTGTATGCAAGATTTTTTTAGTTATTATATACATCAACAAATGATTCTAGCAGACGTAACCGTTGGATGTCAATCCAACGGCCGTCATGTTTCTTCAATCTCTGATCTTCTTGCTCCAGCCGCCAAAGCAGCGCCAGTGGGACCGCCTACTCCCGCCTCCCGTGGCCGGCTGTGCTGCCGTGCGGGCCTCAGCGCCCAATACTACTCCCACTGCTGGCCAGCGCATCCCTCTACTCAGCCACACTAAAAGTGCGTTATATCGACTAGAGGGGGGGGGGTGAATAGGCGATTTTTATGAAATTCTTCACTGAGGAATTTGCCGGTGAGGAAATTCCTTAGCGAAGAACTACTAGCGGCAGAATAAGTACTCAAAAGTAAACATAACAGAATACAAGCATAATCATCATGATGAAATGAAGACAGGCACAGAGTACAGGAACCGTAATCACAGGATAACACATGATGAAGACCAACAGACTGAAGAAATTAAACTGAGGAAATTGAGAAACTCTTCAGTCAAAGTCTTCAAACATAGATATGAACAAACACACAACACAGTTATGAGGAAATGAAAGAGTTGAGGAAATAGAACTAGTAAGCTTGGTGAAGACAATGAGTTGGTAGACCAGTTCCAACTGCTGTCTTAGTTGTACGTCTGGTTGGAGCGGCTGAGTATTTAAACTCGAGGACACACAGTCCCGGACACCCAATCCTGAACACGCAGCTCAGGACACCCAGTCCTCACCGTATTCTCCTTGAACTAAGGTCACACAGACCTCGTCCAATCACTCGTGGTAAGTCTTCAAGCGACTTCCAAACCTTCCCAAACTTGGTTACTCGGCGATCGACAATTCCTCTTGGATGCACTAGACCATGACGCCTAACCGTCTGGAAGAAGCACAGTCTTCAAAGGTAACAAGCGTCGGATCCACTCAGGATCAATCTCTTCAGTGATGCTCAATCACTTGGGGTTTGTAGGTGTTTGGGTTTTGCGTTTTTGGTTTTTCCTCACTTGATGATTTTCGCTCAAAGTCCTCATAGGATGGGTTGCTCTCAAATGACAAGTGTCAGTTTCTCTCGGAGTAGCCAACCAGCTAGTGGTTGTAGGGGGCGGCTATTTACAGCCTAGGGAGCAGCCCGACATGATACGACATAAATGCCCTTCAATGATACGACCGTTAGGTGGATAGATATTTTGGGACAGCTGGCGCATAGCGCAACAACGGTCAGAATTTTGAGTAGCAAAATCCTCAGTGCAATCATCTTCCTCACTGTGAAGGTAATCCGCACTGGCGAATTCCTAACTCCTCAGTCAGGACAAATTCCTCAAAGACTAGAAGAACTTCGTGTCTGTCACTGAAGAAATTGACTGAACTGTATGAGATTTCCAATGGCTTCACTCGAAGGGATTGGTAGGTGTAGGATTTTGAGTTGAGCATCACATGGAAATTTTTCTTTAGTATTTCCTCGACCCCCTTTAACAGTATGGTGTTTCCTATGACTCAAGAAAGAGAGAAACAAAACTATTAAAACGAAATTTTTCAAGCTTCATATTCCTCGCATGAATATCAAGTCTTCATGGACACACCAATTTCTTCACTATCAAAGTCTTCATGAAAGTCTTCAAAAATACCAAAAACTTCAGTCGAAGATACTCATTTTTAGGGGTCGACTTTTCCTGTAAATATCAAACTCCTCATAGACTTATAGACCTGTGTACACTCACAAACGCATTAGTCCCTTAACCTATAAGTCTTCAATACACCAAAATCACTAAGGGGCACTAGATGCACTTACAATCTCCCCCTTTTTGGTGATTGATGACAATATAGGTTAAGTTTTCAACGGGGATAAACATATGAAGTGTAACTATTGATATTGAGGAATTTGATTGCAAGATATAGAAGAATTCCCCCTGAAGATGTGCATAGTGAGGAATTTTCCTTTGAAGCAATGCACACTTGAAGAGTTGAATCATGGAGATCTCCCCATATATCTTGTAATTCATACACGCATTTAACATATAATATGACGAATTTGAAATGCAAGATGAAATATGATGCCTGATGAAATTCAGCATGCGTGCAATAATATTAATGAGGAATCAGCATGCAGAATAGTGCATCAAAAGTATCAGAGAACAGTGCATCAAAAGTATCAGAGCACCATCGGGTTTAAGATTACAACTCGATCCAATAAAGTTTCAGAAGAACAAGAGTTGTAACTTAGCAAATAAAAAATGCGCATATAGTAGACCCGCTTGAAGACTAACTCATATTTCTCCCCCTTTGTCATCGAATGACCAAAATGATCGAAAATGAGGACTAACGCCCCTGAAGATAATCATGTTGATGAAGGAGCACCGGCGTTGTTGGGGTCGTTTGTTGATGTAGGGCCTGCCGCAGTGTCGTCCAAATCTTCATGTTCATCAGTGTCGCGCGATGAAGAAAATGAGCTGGCCACCAGAGAAGGAACCTGGACCTTCCTGAATTTCATCGGTGGAGGTGCAGACCAGTCAAAATCTTCTTTGAGACCCATGTTCTTCAGATCTTCTTCACCATACAGATGTGACAGGATTGCCTAGGTGCGACCGAAGACTTGATGGAAGTAGTAGTGGTTTTTCTTCACTGCATTGTGTGTGGCAGTCATGTTGTGAAGAAGTGAACCAAACTGACGCTTAACCCATTTGTGATTTCGATCCACCTTCTGGTGAAGACTAAACAGAAGTTCATGGTCAGTCATCACGCGCGGAGCTGTGGCTTGAGGAGTGGACTTAGGTGCATTGGCAGAGTCATGTGTGGCAGAGTCATCATTGGTGGAATAAGATGCAGCTTTGCGAAACTGACCATCCAATGGACGAATGCCTTCATCTATTACAGCTGGTGCATTACCCTTTCCATCAACTGAGGAATATGTCTGCCTGAGGACTTCAATTGGGGGCAAGTAGCTGAGGTGATTCTAGAAATCAGCTTTGTAGTTGAGTGAAGACCTTGTCCTGAGGAATCTCATAATCCAAGGTGCATAAGGCTTCAGCTCAAATGAAGACAGTGCAACATTGGTCATAGTCCGCATGAAGAAATCGTGATAATTGACAGGAATGCCATGAACGATGTTGAATACCAGATTCTTCATGATGCCAACAATTTCCTCATCAGATGAATCGTGGCCTTTGGTGGGACTGATTGTCCTCATAAGAATACGATAGACAGTTCTGGGCACGTACAACAATTCCTTCATGAGGAATTTGGTTCTTGGTGCTTGATCTGTCTTCAAAGGTTTCATCAGCACCTGCATGTAATGATGTGTGAGCTCAGGTTCACTCTAGATGCAGCGAGCTTCTTCAAGGGGAGGACTGAGTGGTAGAGCATGAAGCAATTCAGAGGCTGGTGCAGTGTAGTGAGTGTTTTCAGACATCCAGTCCAGCACCCATGAATTCACATCTTCAGCATGTCCGGTGATGTGCAGCGTTGCATAGAATTGAAGAATCAGTTCTTCATTCCAATCGCAGATGTCAGAGCAAAAGTTGAGCAGTCCAGCGTCGTGAAGAACACTGAGGACTGGTGCGAAGCACGACAGAGATTCCATATCCACGTGAGGAATATGCTGAGGAATAGAAATTTGCTTGACTGGCAGTCCAGGAACGCCTCTTCCTAATGCGAGCAGAGTCATATGGGTTGTAATCTTCGAAGAATACGTGCTCGCCAAAGAAATCATCATCCTTGAAATTTTGCTTGCGTGAGAAAGGATCCTTTGGCTTCGGTAGAGGAGTGTCGGTGAGTTGCATCATGACCTCAGGAATCTCAATCGCAGGTTCTTCAGGCTGAGGAATTTCTGGTCCCTCCTCAGTGGCAGTCTGCATCATTGGTTGTTCAGCAGCAGCAGTTTCTTCAGCGCTAGTGGCTGGAATTTCCTCATGGACAGATGTAGTGGGATGAGTTTCTTCAGAGCCCATGTGAACAGTTTGTGTGGGGGACTGAGGAATTTGCTGTAGAGGGGTGAACATTGGAGAATTTGGATGCTGACCTTCCTAGAATTCATCACTAATTACGGGTGTAGAGCAGCCAATGTCCACATCTTCATCTTCCATTTCTTCAATGCCAGCCTCTTCAGCTATGAACTGAGGCATAGGCGAGGAGATGATACGTGTTGAAGGGATCACATCCACTTCAATTTCTTTTTTTTTTGAACCTATCACTACTAGGAAAACGGCTATAGATGAAATTGACACTAATGGCGCACCAGACATGTGGTGCGCCACTACTATATAGCAGTGGCGCAACAGATATGGGTGCGCCATTAGTGTCCATATTACTAATGGCGCACCTGGTATACTTGGCATATGAACTGTAGGAGAACCTCCCACTATTATGTTGGGGAACGTAGTAATTTCAAAAAAAATCCTACGCACACGCAAGATCATGGTGATGCATAGCAACGAGGGGGAGAGTCTGATCTACGTACCCTTGTAGATCGCAACGGAAGCGTTGACACAACATAGAGGAAGTAGTCGTACGTCTTCTTCCCGGTCCGACCGATCCAAGCACTGTTACTCCGGCACCTCCGAGTTCTTAGCACACGTTCAGCTCGATGAAGTTCCTCGGGCTCCGATCCAGCAAAGCGTCGAGGAAGAGTTCCGTCAGCACGATGGCGTGGTGACGATCTTGATGTACTACCGACGCAGGGCTTTGCCTAAGCACTATAACGGTATGATCGAGGTGGAATTTGGTGGCAGGGGGCACCGCACACGGCTAAGGAAAGATCTCAATGATCAATTGTGTGTCTAGAGGTGCCCCCTGCCCCCGTATATAAAGGGGCAAAGGGGGAGGGGTGCGGCAGCCATAGGAGGAGTCCTACTCCCGCCGGGAGTAGGACTCCCCTCCAATCCTATTCCAAATAGGACTCCCCAAGTGGGGAAAGAGAGAGGGGTTGGCCGGCCACCTTCCCTAGTCCTAATAGGACTAGGGGAAGGGGGGAGGTGCGCAGCCCATGGGGCAGCCCTTTCACCTTTCCACCAAGGCCCATGTTGGCCCATTTGCATTCCGGGGGGTTCCGCTAACCTCCCGGTAATCCGGTAAAATTCCCGATTTCACCCGGAACACTTCCGATGTCCAAACATAGGCTTCCAATATATCAATCTTTATGTCTCGACCATTTTGAGACTCCTCGTCATGTCCGTGATCACATCCGGGACTCCGAACTTCCTTTGGTACATCAAAATGCATAAACTCATAATAACTGTCATCGTAACGTTAAGCGTGCGGACCCTACGGTTCGAGAACAATGTAGACATGACCGAGACACATCTCCGGTCAATAACCAATAGCGGGACCTGGATGCCCATATTGGCTCCTACATATTCTACGAAGTTCTTTATCGGTCAGACCACATAACAACATACGTTGTTCCCTTTGTCATCGGTATGTTACTTGCCCGAGATTCGATCGTCGGTATCCAATACCTAGTTCAATCTCGTTACCGGCAAGTCTCTTTACTCGTTCCGTAATACATCATCCCGCAACTAACTCATTAGTTGCAATGCTTGCAAGGCTTAAGTGATGTGCATTACCGAGAGGGCCCAGATATACCTCTCCGACAATCGGAGTGACAAATCCTAATCTCGAAATACGCCAACCCAACATCTACCTTTGGAGCCACCTGTAGTACTCCTTTATAATCACCCAGTTACGTTGTGATGTTTGGTAGTACCCAAAGTGTTCCTCCGGTAAATGGGAGTTGCATAATCTCATAGTCATAGGAACATGTATAAGTCATGAAGAAAAGCAATAGCAACATACTAAACGATCGGGTGCTAAGCTAATGGAATGGGTCATGTCAATCAGATCATTCAACTAATGATGTGACCTCGTTAATCAAATAACAACTCTTTTGTCCATGGTTAGGAAACATAACCATCTTTGATTAACGAGCTAGTCAAGTAGAGGCATACTAGTGACACTCTGCTTGTCTATGTATTCACACATGTATTATGTTTCCGGTTAATACAATTCTAGCATGAATAATAAACATTTATCATGATATAAGGAAATAAATAATAACTTTATTATTGCCTCTAGGGCATATTTCCTTCATATTATACTTGTATTAAAATGGTGATATACAATTTACATGGTGTATATACATGTGTCAACACCCCATTTGGGGTGTGAGAGGGAGCTAGACTACAGAAGAAAGGATGATAGGGATGAGATGTTTATGTTTTTCCTTGACCCTATAGGTTAGGAGAAAGAAATCTTTCTTAAATCTGTCTATCCAAGAAAGTTTTGTTGGGACAATCCCCCTGAAGTGTTTATTGTTGCGTTCCTTCCACAAGCTCCATGCCGCAAGCAGGAACATCTCCATGAATATAGGTCGATTCCAGTGCTGTTTGGCCATAGCCACATTCTGAAGGCATGACATTCCTTGTGGCTAGGAGAGTCCCATACTTGTCCAACATTCAATGCTGAATTGGCATTCGAAGAATAAATGCTCCAGGGTTTCCTCAATTTGCAGTCCACAAAGGATACAGTTGTGGTCTTCACCAATGTTGTAATGACGTTGTTTGAGCAATTCCTGGTATTAAGGCGATCAGTCAAAAGCAGCCACCTGAAAACCTTAATCTTCATGGTGGATCTTGACTTCCAAATCTAGCCAAAGGCCTCATGCGCTCGAACATCTCTGAAGTAGAATGTATAGTATCTATGAGCTGTGAATTGATCTGATCCCCATGCATATATCCAAACATCTGCATCATTAGATAAGGTAATCGTAGCCAAGTCAGATTGCATTTGTCGAACTTCAGCGTGAGAGTGGAAGGTGAAACGCCTCTCGCAGTGCCGTGATGGACAAGAAATCTTTGACCGACACGTCTTCATTTATGGCGTAGGAAAATGCGCGGGGATAGTTTTCAGGGATGATATTGTCTGTCCAAGAATCCTTCCAGAAGAGAACATTCTTAACATTCGCTACCTGGACAGTAGAGATCCCCCTATAAATGGGCATTAGTTTTGCGACATCTCGCCACCAGACAGATCTACATGTGTCTGAAGCATGTGGAATTCGGTTAGAGTAATATGTATTCCAGATTAGCTGGACCCAAGGAACATCCCACCTATTATAGAATTTATGTAGGTATTTGAGTAAGAGGGCGTTTCCTTGAGTTCTGAGGTCAATTACACCTAGGCCACCGCATTATTTGGGTTGGCAGACCATGTTCCAGGCGGCTAGGGAGTTGCATTTGTCACCTTACTTAGTTTTCTTAGTCCACAAGCACTTTCTTCTAATCTTGTCCAATAGTTCAATGATCTTGGTTGGTAGTCTGAGTGTGCATAGAGCAAAAATTATCAATGAAGTTATCACAGAGTTCAGCAGGGATAATTTGCCACCGTAGGATATCATGTTTGGAGTGGCAGTTAGTCTTCCTTCCATGGAGCAAACCAGCGGCATGAGCTCAATAATTGTTGGACGTGTAGTTCCAAGTGCGAGGCCCAAATAGGTAAATGGTAACTTGCCAATGACACATCCAAAGATATTTTCTATTTCCTGAGTTTTTTCTGGGTCAAAATTCATTGTGATAAGAGTGGATTTATGAAAATTGATTTTCAACCCAATGGACGTGGCCTAGTCATTTAAGATGTCCTTGATGGTAGTAGCTTGTTGGGTGCATGCGGGCATGAGCAAGATGGTGTCGTTTGCATATTGAATTACTGGGTAATCCTTTTGGTGTGGGGATGGGAACGGCAGGTGGATCAAGTGGCGCGCAAAAGCATCATTTATGGCCGCTTGCAAGAGGTCAGCCGCAAGAACAAAGATTAGTGGGGAGAGAGGGTCCCCCTGCCTCATGCCACATTTACAGTAGAATTGCCGACCAGGAGTGCCATTAACCGCTTCAATTTCTTCATCTAACGGTTCAGATGAAGCAGCAGAAGGAGTTTCTTCATCAGATCCGCTAGGTATCACATATTCTTCATCAAAAGGAACAAGGTCCTTTGATGGCCTGGTTGAGATGGGAACAACATCAATCGGATTTGCAAACGAACTTGTCATAGGCTTCATTTTCTTCGGAGCTGAAGAATCTGAAGCAGCTGATGCTTTCCTTTTCTTCACTTCAGCACGCTCTGCAGCCTTGGTCTTCTTCACATCTGATGTAGATGTAAGGATTGGAGTTGAAGTTGGTGCAGGAGCAGCTGAGGAATGTGGCTGATTTTCTTTAGGCACAACTGATGCAGTTGCCCTGAGTTCTTCAGTTTCTTCAGGCACACCATTAGTGGGTGCCCTGGCAATTTCTTCAGTGGCTGGAATGCAGTCATCAGCCCTGGAACTCACATTATCTTCAGTAGCCTGATTGTCATCAACGGTGCTGGCATTTTCTTTAGTAGGCCGAGCAGATGCTTCAGCCTCAGGAATTTCCTGTTGCATTGGGGCTGCAACATTGGAAGTGAGGTTATTCGCAAGTTTCACAAAACGAACCTTGGCTCCAAGCCAATCAGAGCGATATGCGTCAAATTCATCACTGAGTTTCTTAATCTCAGTCTGAATAGTGACAAGTTCTTCAGTTGTCATAGAGACAACGTTTTTCTTCAGATAGCGCTCTTTCTTGTACTGTGCTTTCTTGATCTGCCTGGCCTTCTCAAATTTCCACTTTTCTTCTTGAATGAAGTGGGTCAGCATGTGACTCTGGCCAGGAGTCAGCTTGAAGTCGGGCAAGGGAGTGTTGGGGTCCTTGTGCCAATCATCAATGTAGTCAAGGATCAGCTTGGGATACAAAAGCAGTGGCACTTCTGATCCTTTGGCTCTAGCGTCCCTGACTTGCCTGTCTCTGATGATTTCTACAAGTTCATCATCATCAGCTTCGTCTTCATCAGACAGCACTTGGAAAGCGACTTGCATCTTTTGAGGACTTGGGCGAGGACCTCGTCCAACAGTGGCCTTTGTCTTCAGCAGCGAGGGGCCAGCTGAGGAACTTGGTGCAGCTGAGGAACTAGCTGAGACACCTGAGGCAATGGAGATGCTGGCAGTCCTTTGGCACGAGGCGAGATGCACAGGTGCTGAGGATTTGATCGGAACAGTTGAAGGCTTTGGCGGAGGAGCTGGGGACTTTGGAGGAACAGGAGCAGCATGAGGAATTTGCCGTGAGGGCTTTGATGATTCTGGCGGTGAGGGCATTGCTGAGGAACTTGGCCTGCATGTAGGCTTCTTAGACATAGCCTTCTTTGGCTTGACAGCAGAGGCAGCAGTAGCGGCAGAGTCTTCATTGAATTTCCTCACTGCTTCTCTGGCTTGCTTAGCCAACTTGGTTTGGCGCTTGGCCCATTCATCAAGATAGTCCTCACCGCGCTTGAGGCTGGTGGGATCTGCTATTTTGCCAGGTGTGAATGGAGCTCTTGGGCATGGAGGATTGAGTGCGAATTTCTTCATGTACTTAGGAGTGACATATCTGTACTCCCTCCATTCTCTTGCCCATCTCCTCTTTATCATCTGTTTGCGCACTTTGCGCTCATTCTTGGTTTCCTCAGTAGGTGTGTGGTACCCAGCATATATGTCATCAGGGATCTCAAACGTTGTATTTACCTCAGGCCTCTTTCCTCCCTTCTATGGCCTTTTACCATCAGCCATTTTCTTCAGTTGAGGAATTTGAACAATCGAATTCTCTGAAGAAGTATGCAACTTTTCTTCGAGGAACGCTGCAAATGAATTAAGTTGATGAGAACCTAGTGATTCAGCAGCTGACATGTGTACCTGTGAACAGATTATAGTTGCGAGGAATTTGGAGAGGTCATATGCGTTCTCAGAAGGTTTTTCAAAAAGAACAAGTTTGAGGAATTTGACCAGATGAGTCTTGAAGATTTTCACTAAGCGTTCTTTTTCTTAGGTTCCAGAGTTGTATAGATCGAAGATCCACACAATTGAGGAATCTTGAAATGATGCTTAGAGAAACGAATCAAGAACAGATGACTTGTGAGGTGTTTAGTGTGTGAAGATATGAAGAAAAACACTTTTGAAGATTTTGTAGATAATCATTCGAATCAACGAGGGCAGTAAAAGTAACTTTTAATTACCCCAGATGAAGAACACGATGAACTGGAGTGAGGAGATGTGAAGTTCGTCTGTGCAGATCTTCCATGCCCTTACTTGGCGGAGGAAGACGGCTACGGCGGCGGCGGAGTGGAGATGTCCGCGGTCGGCGCGAGTACGTCGGCGATGAGGTCGAGGCAGTGAAGCTCTTCCTCACCGGCGGCGATGAAGTAGCGGTGGCGCTAGGGTTTGAGAAGCTCGAGCTGGAGAGAGAGGTCGAGCGGAGTAAAAGAAGTGAGGAAGGGAAGGAGGGGTATTTGTAGCCACGGTGAAAAACTGCTCGCCCGAAGAAATTGGACGAACATGCCCCTAACCCTTCTCATTCGCATGACATGTGTCACCCATGTAGTGAGAGGTGGACATCGTGTTAGATCGTGGGTGAGTGGATAAGTGTATCGTGGGATGCGGAACGGTTTGAGCGGCAAAGCCGAAAATTTAGATAGGATAGGTTTTAAAGTTCCGTTCGCAATTTCTTCAGCTCACAAGGACACAGTGAGGATTTTGAACGAGTTCCAAATAGAACGCACACGAAGAATTTGTGAATAGATTGGGTTGAGTATAGCATAGAGGGGAAGGGTCCGATCACATTCACTTAGCAGAAAACCAACTCGAAGAAATAGCAATAAGTGAATGTTGTAGAGGACATAAACTCATATATATATATATATATATATATATATATATATATATATATATATATATAGCCAATGAAGAAAAATGACGGAACCAGTGAAGACTATGCAAAGTTGAAGAATATGAATAATTTGAGGAATTTCAACTTTTGGTGGTGGCGTGACCCACCGTATAAGAATGATGATTTCAGACACCGCGTACAATTATCGTAGGGTTCTGAGAATCAAATTCTTCATCAGTTTCTTCACACTAAGAGTGTCATTCTTCATTGATTGAAGAAAAACGTTTCTTCATGTGTTGCACATCTAAGTCATCAATTTTGCATAAGTGTTAGGATGAGTGTCCTTTTCAAAGAACATTCGAAGATTATAGGATATTTAGCTCACACCGCAACTTGCTAAGTCTCTTCTCATCCAAGGGCTTTGTGAAGATATCGGCTAGCTGTTCTTCAGTCTTCACATGCTCAATAGAAATGTCGCCCTTCAACACATGATCACGAAGAAAATGATGATGAATCTAAATGTGCTTTGTCTTCGAGTGCTGAACTGGGTAGTGAGCAATCTTGATGGCACTCTCATTGTCACAGAAGAGAGGCACATTCTTCATGTTGACGCCGTAGTCCTTGAGAGTTTGCTTCGTCCATAGCAATTGGGCACAACAAAAACCAGTGGCAATGTACTCAGCTTCAGCAGTAGATAGTGATACGCAGTTCTTTTTTCTTCGAGGACCAACAGACCAAAGATCGTCTGAGGAAATGACATGTACCTGATGTGGACTTGCGATCCACACGATCACCAGCATAGTCAGAGTCAGAATATCCAACAAGATCAAAAGCCGAGCCCTTGGGTACCATAATCCAAGTATTGGTGTGTGAGCTAGATATCGAAGAATATGCTTCACAGCCTTACGGTGTGATTCCTTCGGTGTAGCTTGAAATCAGGCACACATGCAAACACTAAGCATTATATCTGGCCTAGATGCACATAAGTACAATAAGGAACCTATCATGGAGCGGTATACCTTATGATCGAAGTCAATACCATTTTCATCAGTGCACAGATGGCCATTTGTGGGCATAGGAATTTTGACGCCTTTGCAATCTTGCATGCCGAATTTCCTCAGTACATCCTTGAGGTATTTCTCCTGAGATATGAATATGCCATTGTGTTGTTGACAAATTTGAAGACCTAAGAACAATTTCAACTTTCCCATTCTAGAGATTTGATATTCTTCACTCATCATATAGGCAAATTCTTCACTATAACGTTGGTCAGTACAGCCAAAGATAATGTCATCAACATATATTTGGCACACAAACAATTCACCATCATAAGATTTATTGAAAAGAGTAGGGTCGAGTGAACCGGGTTTGAAGCCTTTCTTCATGAGGAGGTCCTTCAAGGTATCATACCAAGCCCGTGGGGCCTGCTTGAGGCCATAGAGGGCCTTGTTGAGTCTGAAGACTTTGTCAGAATTCTTTGGATCTTAAAAACCTGGGGGTTGAGCAACATATACTTCTTCCTCAAGCTTACCATTGAGGAATGCACTTTTCACATCCATTTGATATAAAGTGATATCATGATTGTTAGCATAAGCAAGTAATATGCGAATAGCCTCAAGTCTAGAAACAGGTGCAAAAGTTTCATCGAAATCAATTCCTTCAACCTGTGTGTAGCCTTGAGCTACAAGCCGTGCCTTATTCCTCACCACAAGGCCATTTTCATCTTGCTTGTTGTGGTAGATCCACTTTGTGCCGATGATATTGTGCTTGCGAGGATCTGGATGTTTGACTAGTTCCCAGACATTGTTGAGCTCGAACTGATGTAATTCTTCTTGCATGGCCTGAATCCACTCAGGCTCCAGAAATGCTTCATCTACCTTAGTGGGCTCTCTAATAGAGACAAAAGCATACTACCCACAAAAGTTAGACAAATGTGAAGCTTTTGAGCGTGTGAGAGGACCTGGCACTTTGATTTCATTGATGATCTTTTAAACTTGCACTTCTTTTGCAATGCGAGGATGAGCTGGTTGTCGTTGAAGAGTTTGATCAACGTTTTCTTCAGCACCATTTTCTTCAGGTGCATTAGCTCGACGTTCTTCATGTTCTGGAATGAATTCTTCAGCGGATTCTTCAGTAGGAATGACATCCTCAGTAGCCTTGAACTTGATAGTTTCCTCAGGTGCTGGTTCATCTATCACAGTAGGTAGGTGCTCTCTTTGCGAGCCATTAGTTTCATTGAACCACACATCTACAGTTTCAACAACTTTGTGAAGAACGTTGTTGAAGACTCTGTAGGTGTGCAAGTCCTTTCCGTAACCAAGCATAAAACCTTCATGTGCCTTCGGTGCAAATTTTGAGTTGTGATGGGGATCTCTAATCCAACATTTAGCACCGAAGACTTTGAAATAACTTACATTGGGTTTCTTATCAGTGAGGAGTTCATAGGTAGTCTTTTTGAAGAATTTGTGAAGATATACTTTGTTGATGATGTGGCACGCAGTATCAATTGCCTCAGTCCAGAAACGACGAGGCGTTTTGTATTCATCAAGCATAGTGCGAGCCATCTCAGCAAGAGTCATGTTCTTGCGCTCCACTAAGCCATTCTGCTGAGGAGTGTAGGGAGCAGATAACTCATGAGTAATACCAAGTTCATCAAGATAGTCATCGAGACCATAATTCTTGAACTCAGTGCCATTGTCACTTCTGATGTGCTTGATCTTCACACCAAAGTTGGTTGAAGCCCTCGAGGAAAATCGTTTGAAGACTTCCTGCACTTCATGTTTGTAAGTAACAAGGTGTACCCATGTATAGCGAGAATAATCATCAACAATAATAAAGCCATATTGAGATGCTTCATTTTAAATAGCAGAATAATGATTAGGACCAAAGAGATCCATGTGAAGCAATTCAAACGGGCGAGTGGTGGTCATGATAGTCTTTGCTGGATGCTTGGCCTTCATCATCTTCCCAGCTTCACAGGCTCCGCATAGGTGATCCTTGAGGAATTTTACATTCTCGATGCCAATGACATGCTTCTTCTTCGCAAGCATGTGCAAATTCCTCATGCCTGCATGACCAAGTCGTCGATGCCAGAGACAGATATAAGGTTGTATCCTATGGACTCAACAAGCATGACCTTGTCCATGTGTCGATCCTTTGTAATCGCAACCTTACCTAGACCCAATAACTGACTTTTGCCTTTGTCAGCAAAGATGATATGCTTCAGATGCGACGGAGATAATGGAGCATCCATCAATAGATTTTTGTCACCAGTCATGTGGTTTGTACATCCACTACCGAGGACCCACTCAGTGGCTTTAGGTTGATCATCCTGCAGACGAATTAGTGCAGCTTACAAACTCATATACTTCATTAGTGAAGAATATGACATCAATTCATGAGATCAATTTCATCAAGTAAAAGAACTGATAAAGCAATATGAGGACGTGAGAAATGAAAGTTCATTTCTTCATGATTAGCCTGCGTCCTATCAGGCATGCTCAGGTCTCCAGCAAATTCTTCAGACGATTACATGCGTCTGGAGACCTGACCCTGCAGAAGATATTAGTTCCTTTTCTTCACCACCCACATCTGAAGGGGTGGCAAAAAGTTCATCATTCTGCGAGCTCCATACGAAAAGGATGGCATAGAAGCCAGTCCATTTCGTTTCACATAAGAGGGGTTAGAGTAAGCATAAGAGTATGCAGAGAAATTCTTCGAGGACTTATGGACATAATGATTTGAAGAATAATGCACATATCCATAATCCTTAGATCTTCCCTGTGAAATAGATGGGTTAGCATGATGATGTTCATATGAGGACTTTGATCCTTCTGAGGAATTTGATCCATGTGAGGAGTTTGGTCCGTATGAGGACTTGGATCCATATGAAGAATTTGGTCCATGTGAAGAATTTGATCTGGGGTTCCTATTCTTCACAGGTGGCGTCATGATGACATTCACCTGAAGATTTTCAAGGCATCTTTCGGGAACCCAGATTTTCTTCATAGGGGAGCCATTCCTGCAGTTAGTGCCAACATATCTAGCAAATACTTCACCATTCTGATTTTTGAACAGTTTATAGTTGGAGTCAATTGACTCATCATCAGAATGATGAGTTTCACATGCAAATCCAGATAAGTTAGACGGATCAGCTGTAGGTCCCTTTGCAGCAACCCATGTAGTTTTGGGGTACTGCTCAGGCTTCCAATATGTACCATCAGCATTGAGTTTCCTCTCAAAGGTGATACCCTCTTTCCTAGGGTTCCTGTTGAGGATCTGCTTTTTAAGCACATCACAAAGAGCCTGATGCCCTTTGAGGCTTTTGTACATGCCTGTCGTGTACAATTCCTTCAGCCCTGCATCGTTAGTGATACTAGCAATGTCCTCAGATGAGGAATTAGTGATAGCAGAGGCATGTGAAGAATTTGAAACATTAGCAGCATTTGAACATTCAGGTGAAGAATTAGCAGATTCACGTTCAATGCACTTTAAGCATGGAGGAACAAATTCTTCCTGAGAAGCGCTGATTTGTTGAGCAAGTAATGAATCGCGCTCCTTCTGAAGATCTTCATAACTCACTCTTAGCTTTTCAAGATCTTGCTTTCTTTGAAGAAATTCATAAGAAAGCTTCTCATGATCGGATAAGAAAGTGTTATGATGACTTTGAAGATTGTCAAACCTAGTCTGAAATCTCTGAAGATTTTCAGTCAGGGCTTTAGTGCGATCCATTTCTTCACCCAACATATCATCACTTTTGTCTAGCATGTTTTGGACCTTTTCTAAAGCCCTTTGTTGTTTTACAGCAATCTTAGCAAGTTTAGAATAGCTGGGCTTAAGATTTTCATCAAATTCATTCTCACTTGATTTAGATGAGGTATATTTGAGTACCTTGGCACCCTTTGCCATGAAGCAATAGGTGGGAGTGTAGTCATCATCCCCTTCATCAGCTTTGTTGGTGAGGTTATTTTCTTCAGTGTTGAAGATATACTTGCTGATGAATGTAGCAGCGAGAGCTAGGCTCGTCACTCCGAATTCGGACTCCTCAGATGACTCCTCTTCCTCATTTTCTTCAGATTCAGCTTCAGAGTCCATTTCCTTGCCAATGAATGCCCTGGCCTTCTTGGAGCTGCTCTTCTTGTGATATGAAGGCTTTGAGGATTTTTGAGGATTTCTTCTTTTTCTTCGCATCATCAGAACTGTAATCCTTGTACTTCTTATTCTTTGATTCCTTTTCCCATTGAGGACAGTCTTGAATGTAATGTCCAGGCTTCTTGCATTTGTGGCAGAGCCTCCTCTTGTAGTCACTTGATGAGGAATCATTGCTCCTTGAGGGTCTTCCAAGGCGACCACGTCTTGAGAACTTTTGGAACTTCTTCACGAGCAGAGCCAGATCATGGCTCAGTTCTTCAGGATCACCAAGGCTGCTATCAGAGTCTTCATCTTCGGACTCAGATACTGCCTTGGCCTTTAGTGCACGTGATCTGCCATAGCCTGAACCATAGAGATCTCTCTTTTTAGCAAGTTGGAACTCATGAGTATTTAGCCTCTCGAGAATATCGGCGGGATCAAGTGATTTGTAATCAGCACATTCTTGTATCATCAATGCCAGAGTGTCAAATGAGGAATCAAGCGATCTCAGCAATTTCTTCACCACCTCATGATCGGTGATGCCCGTGGCACCAAGTGCTTGAAGCTCATTTGAGATGTCAGTGAGGCGGTCGAAGGTTTGTTGAACATTTTCATTGTCAAGTCTTTTGAAGCGGTTGAAGAGATTGCGAAGAACATCAACTCCAGAGTCATGGTGAGTTGAGACTCCTACATTCACTTTGGACAACCTGTCCCAGATAAGCTTTGCTGTCTCCAAATCACTCACTCTGCCATACTGTCCTTTGCTCAAATGGCCACATATGATATTCTTCGCTTGAGAGTCGAGTTGCTTGAATCTCTTCACATCAGTAGCATTCAAAGAAGGTGTTACCAAGGGAACACCATTTTCCACAACATACCAGAGATCATTATCAATTGCGACAAGATGCATTCGCATCTTATTCTTCCAGTAGGGGTAGTCCGTCCCATCGAAGGTAGGACACCCAGCAGAGACCTTGATCATACCTGCAGTCGACATAACTAAAACTCCAGGCGGTTAAACCAAAATCACACAGAACAAGGGAGTACCTTGCTCTGATACCAATTAAAAGTGCGTTATATCGACTAGAGGGGGGTGAATAGGTGATTTTTATGAAATTCTTCACTGAGGAATTTGCCGGTGAGGAAATTCCTTAACGAAGAACTACTAGCAGCGGAATAAGTACTCAAAAGTAAACATAACAGAATACAAGCATAGTCATCATGATGAAATGAAGACAGGCACATAGTACAGGAAGCGTAAGCACAGGATAACACAGGATGAAGACAAACAGACTGAAGAAATTGAAACTGAGGAAATTGAGAAAGTCTTCAGTCAAAGTCTTCAAACACAGATATGAACAAACACACAACACAATTATGAGGAAATGGAAGAGTTGAGGAAATAGAACCAGTAAGCTTGGTGAAGACAATGATTTGGTAGACCAGTTCCAACTGTTGTCTCAGTTGTACGTCTGGTTGGAGCGGCTGAGTATTTAAACTCGAGGACACACAGTCCCGGACACCCAGTCCTGAACACGCAGCTCAGGACACCCAGTCCTCACTGTATTCTCCTTGAACTAAGGTCACACAGACCTCGTCCAATCACTCGTGGTAAGTCTTCAGGCGACTTCCAAACCTTCACAAACTTGGTCACTCGGCGATCCACAATTCCTCTTGGATGCTCTAGACCATGACGCCTAACCGTCTGCAAGAAGCACAGTCTTCAAAGGTAACAAGCGTCGGATCCACGCAGGATCAATCTCTTCAGTGATGCTCAATCACTTGGGGTTTGCAGGTGTTTGGGTTTTTGGTTTTTCCTCACTTGATGATTTTCGCTCAAAGTCCTCAGAGGATGGGTTGCTCTCAAATGACAAGTGTCAGTTTCTCTCGGAGCAGCCAACCAGCTAGTGGTTGTAGGGGGCGGCTATTTATAGCCTAGGGAGCAGCCTGACATGATAAGACATAAATGCCCATCAATGATATGACCGTTAGGTGGATAGATATTTTGGGACAGCTGGCACATAGCACAGCAACGGTCGGAATTTTGAGTAGCAAAATCCTTAGGGCTATCATGTTCCTCACTGTGTAGGCAATCCGCACTGGTGAATTCCTAACTCCTCAGTTAGGACAAATTCCTCAGAGACCAGAAGAACTTCGTCTCTGTCACTAAAGAAATTGACTGAACTATATGAGATTTCCAATGGCTTCACTCGAAGGGATTGGTAGGTGTTGGATTTTGAGTTAAGCATCACATAGAAATTTTTGCTTAGTATTTCCTCGACCCCCTTTAACAGTACGGTGTTTCCTATGACTCAAGAAAGAGAGAAACAAAACCATGAAAACAAAAGTTTTCAAGCTTCATATTCCTCGCATGAATATCAAGTCTTCACGGACACACCAATTTCTTCACTATCAAAGTCTTCATGAAAGTCTTCAAAAATACCAAAAACTTCAGTCGGAGATACTCATTTTTAGGGGTCGACTTTTCCTGTAAATATCAAACTCCTCATAGACTTATAGACCTGTGTACACTCACAAACGCATTAGTCCCTTAACCTATAAGTCTTCAATACACCAAAATCACTAAGGGGCACTAGATGCACTTACACACACCCCCTGTTATTCTGCGGCGATGGCAGCCTCACACCGTAGCCGAACCGGTGAACCCTCATACTCCTCGCCGCGCGGGCTTCCACTACCGCATCTTCCCCGGCTCCGCGTCGTCCCCTTCCTAGGCCTCGCCGTCGTCCACCATCGTGGTGCTCTCGGTGCGGCGTGGTTAATGTGGTCAACGACCGACATCCATCGGAAGAGTACTGTACATGGAGAGGCTGACAGCTCAGTCCACGGCAGCTGCAAGGAAGTGCCTCTTATTACGCGGAAAATAATTATTCCTCCACCTGACAGCAGGGACCCACCAGACGGGCCACCAGTATTTCGTGAAAAAAAAAAACGTTTCCCCCTGACTGCTGGGACCCACAGGACGGGCCACCGTATTTCATGAAAAAAACGTTTCCCCCGCTGTCACCTCGGACCCACCAGAAGTGCCTCCTTATTACGCACAAAAAAATGAATACCCCCTGCTAGCTGGGACCCACCTTGGTGGGAGGCTGACTTGTGGGACTACTAAGTTGACTGGGACGAAGGCCTTTGTCAACTTTAGTCAATATATGAACGATTCTAGCTCAAGTGACCGTATGATGTCCATCCAACGGCCGTAGTGCTTTTTCAACCTCTGGTCTTCTTACTCCAGCCACCCAAAGTAGCGCCGGTCGTGCCGCGGAGGCCTCACTGCCCCTACTACTCCCACCGCTGGCCAGGCCATTCCTCTACGCACCCACACCCCCTGAAGGAGTCCTGGATTAGGGGGGGTCCGAATAGCCGGACTATATCCTTTGGCCAGACTGTTGGACTGTGAAGATACAAGATTGAAGACTCCGTCCCGTGTCCGGAAGGGACTTTCCTTGGCGTGGAAGGCAAGCTTGGCGATACGGATATGAAGATCTCCTACCATTGTAACCGACTTTGTGTAACCCCAACCCTATCCGGTGTCTATATAAACCGGAGGGTTTTAGTCTATAGGACAACGTACCCATCAACAATCATACCATAGGCTAGCTTCTTGGGTTTAGCTTCCTCGATCTCGTGGTAGATCTACTCTTGTACTACCCATATCATCAATATTAATCAAGAAGGACATAGGGTTTTACCTCCATCGAGAGGGCCCGAACCTGGGTAAAACTTTGTGTCCCTCGCCTCCTATTACCATCTGGCCTAGACGCAGAGTTCGAGACCCCCTACCCGAGATCCACTAGTTTTGACATCGACATTGGTGCTTTCATTGAGAGTTCCTCTGTGTCGTCGCCATCAAGAAGGATGCCTCGCCCCGTCTTTAAAGACGGCACCATTGCTAAGGGAGCTTTGGCTGTCGGCCAAACCCTCCAGCTAGGTGGTTTTCTTATGACCGCCTGTTCGGCTTCTGCGCCGACGATGACCTCTCGAGCCATCGAAAACAATCTTCATGTCAGCTCGAAACTTGCCGAGCAGTTAGATCCATGGGAGCTCTCCTCCATAAACGAGCTCTTGGATCGCTTCGCCGCCCTGGGAGTCGCCACGGATTACGACCAGATTGGGTCTAAACCCGATCCGAGAGAGATTAACTCTCCCCAAGTCACCCATCACGTTGCCGTGGTGGAGGGACAGTGCGGCGACCCTTCATCTATCTTAAAGACTCGCTACGTTCGGATTCACGATCCCTCCAAGCCGGATACCCGCGGAGGGGAGGATATCACTCAAGACCTGAACTTAGAGTCAGGCGACGGGCTGGATTCATTGGACAACATCCAGGAATCCAAATTTTCGAGTTCGGAAATTCCTCGGCCTCTGAGCCTCAGAGGGGGTGAGGCTTCGGATTTAATTCCACCCACCCACCCCAACATAAGTGATCTATCCAAAATCAGGCAAAAGCCCGATGAAACAGTACATCATTACTGGGCCAGATTCCTCCTGGTTAAGAACAGGCTAAGGGACTGCCGCAAGGAAGACGCGATCACAATCTTCTGCAATAATTGCACGGACAAGGGAATACTCAACGCCATAAGTCGCCGTGATATTACACGCTTTGCTGACTTGGCGTCCATTGCACGAAAGTACTGTGCGATGGAAAGCGCCTGGAAAACCAAAATAAAATTTTGGGACAATCCGGCCCTGAATACAAACCCAGTCCGAAATAAAAGGGTGCATCATCACCAGACACCTGGGTCAAGCACTAAAAAGCAAAAACCCTCTACAAAGCATGGAACCGTACTGGAAGGATGGCTTAATGGACCCTGTAAAATTCACAGTACAGAGGACGCCACACCAACTCACAGCCTTAGAGCATGTTGGATACTCCGGCAGGTGGCCAAAATTGGCAAAAATCTCCCAACTCCGGAGGCCACAGAAAGCCACCCCAGAGACACCAATGCGGTATTAACAGTCTTCGAGACTTTCGCATCAAATAATATGCGAAAAAGGACACTCCGCAGCCTTGCCGAAGTCTACCAAGTAGCAACAATAAACCCATGGAGTGACACGACTATTACCTTTAACACCAGTGATGAACCTAAATTTCGAACAGCCCGAGCACCAGCCGCATTGGTCCTTAGTCCAATAGTGGACGGCTGTCGTCTTACCAAGGTACTCATGGACGGCGGCAGCGGATTGAACCTCATTTATGAGGAAACCATTCAAAAAATGGAAATAGACCGGAACCACATTGAGCGAAGCAGCACAACCTTTAAAGGAATAGTCCCGAGTCGGGAAGCACACTGTACAGGAAAAATCACACTAGATGTGGTGTTCGGCACGCCGGACAATTACAGGTCCGAAGAGATCACGTTCCATGTGGCTCTATTCAGCAGCGGTTATCACGCTCTGCTAGGGCGGGAAGCGTTTACAATCTTCCAAGCAATACCCCATTACGAGTACATGAAGCTCAAGATGCCCGGGCCTAACGGGATCATCACTCTCGCTAGTGATCTGGACATAGCACTCCGCGCCGAAAACAAGACAGCCGCACTGGCCCTCGAGGCACTATCCGAAGCCCTAGCGGCTGAGGAACTGACTGTGCTGCGCTCTATGGTGAATAGGGACGATGCGGTACTCGACAAAAGATCCAAGTCCAACTCCTTTAAACCGGCGGACGAAATAGTCGAATTCCACGTCCATCCAATGGACCCCAATAAAACAGCTTCCATCGGGGCACAGTTAAACCCTTATGTAGACGCCGCACTGCGAGAGTTCCTACGAGAGAACTGGGACATTTTCGCCTGGCACCCTTCAGACATGCCAGGAATCCCACGCAGGCTGGCCGAGCACAGCTTAAATATCCGAACAGGATTCAAACCTGTCAAACAGGCTCTTCGGCGTTTTTCCGAACCTAAGAGACAGGCCATGGGAGAGGAGCTAGCAAAGCTATTGGAGGCCGGATTCATCAGAGATATAAAACATCTGGACTGGCTAACAAACCTGGTGATGGTACCAAAGAAGGACAAATCCCGGCGCCTGTCTGTTGATTTTAAAGACCTTAACAAGGCTTTCCCAAAGGATCCCTTCCCCCTCCCCCGCATCGATCAAATTATCGACGCTACCGCATGACACGATTCGTTGTGTTTCCTAGATGCATATTCCGTCTACCATCAAATCAAGATGGCAGAACCATACCAAGCCACAACGGCATTTATCACACCATACGGCCCATTCTGCTTCAACGCGATGCCCTTCGGGCTCAAAAAAGCCAGCGCAACATATCAGCGCATGATTCAGACATGTCTGGCAAGCCAAATCGGCAAAACAGTGGAGGCATATGTAGATGATGTGGTCGTCAAAACAAGACATGTCGAATCTCTAGTAGACGACTTGAGGGTCACATTTGATAACCTCCACACATACGACATCAAGCTCAACTCGGAAAAATGCATCTTCGGCGTTCCAGCCGGAAAGCTCTTGGGCTTCATCGTATCCGGTAGAGGAATTGAAGCAAATCCAGCCAAGATCCGAGCTCTTTCGCAACTGGATATCCCAAAGGACCTCAAACAAATACAAAAGTTAACCGGATGCGTGGCGGCTCTAAGCCGCTTTATCTCCCGCTTGGGAGAAAAGGCCCTACCCCTTTACTGCCTCCTTCGGTGCACCGAACACTTCGAATGGACGGATGCAGCCACGGCCGGACTCGACAAAATAAAATCCATACTGGCAACAAACCCAGTCCTGGCCGCGCCAAATATTGGCGAACCAATGCTATTATACATTGCAGCAACACATCAGGTTGTAAGCGCAGTGCTCGTCGTCGAACGAGAAGCGGACGAACACAAATTCCCCCTTCAAAAGCTGGTCTATTATGTGTCCACTGTCCTCACTCCCTGCAAATCACGGTACCCGCATTATCAAAAGATCGCGTACGCGGTATTCATGGCATCCCGGAAGCTACGACACTACTTTCAGGAGTGTTCAATAATAGTAGCCTTGGAAGTACCACTTAACAATATTATAAAGAACCGTGACGCAACGGGCCGGATTGCAAAATGGGCCATTGAGCTCCTCCCGTTCGACATAACTTATAAGCCACGGCGAGCCATCAAGTCGCAAGTCTTGGCCAACTTCGTCACAGAATGGACAGAGGCCGAACTCCCTAAAGAGTACGGCACATATTCAAATTGGATCATGCATTTCGACAGCTCCAAGATGTTGGCCGGACTAGGGGCTCGCGTCGTTTTGACGTCCCCCACAGGAGACACAGTTCAATATGTACTCCAGATTATGTACACGGACTCCAACAATGCAGCCGAATATGAGGCCCTTTTACATGGTTTCCGGATGGCAGTATCCATGGGCATTCAACGCCTAGAGGTGCGCGGGGACTCGAACCTCGCAATATCCCAAATAAATGGAGACTTCGATGCCAAGGACCCAAAATGGCAGCTTACTGCAACACCATCCTAAAAATGTCAGCTTGGTTCAAGGGGCTTAAATTTCACCATATAGCCCGGGATAATAATCAGGCGGCAGATGTCCTGGCACGCATCGGTGCAAAACGCGATGTAGTCCCCCCCAACATCTTCTTGGAAAGGTTGTTCAAGCCATCTGTAGTATGGGAAGGGGAGCCGAACAATAACAGCCCAGACCCAACCGCACTGCCCGACACCGAACATTCTGATACAATCGGAGGCTCTGCGAATGAAATAACACCTTCAACCCACGTAACAATGGCCGTCATCGCCCCATGGACAGAACCATTCCTCGCCTACCTTATTAGGCAGGAACTCCCCGAGGACCAAAATGAGGCACGCTGCATAGTGCGGCGATCCAAAGCCTACAGAGTCCATGAGGGAGAGCTTTATAAGAAAAGCACTACCGGAGTCCTTCAAAGGTGCATCTCCGAAGAGGAGGGGCGGAACCTCCTGGCTGAAATTCATGCCGGACTGGGCGGTCATCACGTTGCAGCTCGGTCCCTTGTAAGCAAGGCCTTCCATACAGGATTTTATTGGCCGACGGCCCGGGCAGACACTCAGGACTTAGTCCAACGATGCACCGGTTGCCAGCTCTTTGCAAACCAAAGCCATATGCCACCCACCGCCCTCCAAACTATCCCCATTACTTGGCCCTTCGCGGTCTGGGGGCTTGACATGGTTGGACCCCTTAAAGGCGGAACTAGGACTGGAATTTGAGCCGAGTCGAGCCAGCTCGGCTCGACTCGCTAGAGCTCGTTTCGTTAACGAGCTAGCTCGACTCGATTCATTATTATTAACGAGCTCAAATCCAAGATTGGCTCGACTCGTATAACTCGCGAGCTGGCTCGTGTAGCTTGTTAAGCTCGTTAAAGATATGAACATAAAACCCTCAAACATTATAAAAACTATTATGTATATATTAAACATATATATCACTAAACAATAGTAATTTCCTTGTAACGCATGAGTCTCCTAGGCAATTGGGCCTTCAACGGCTAGGCCTTGTGTCATGCGGCTGGGACATAGGGTGCTGAGTGGTTGTTCTTTTTTTATATTGGAAGTGGCTGATCTTTTGTACCTAGCCTAACGAGTTACACGAGTACTCGTGAGATTGGCTCGTTTAACTTGGTCTATAAAAGATCTTAAACTAATGCTCGGCTCGACTTGTTATTCTTCGAGTTCGAGTCGATTCGAGCCGAGTCACGAGCTACTCGTTTATCTCACGAGCTTCGAGCTTTTTTTCCAGCCCTAGGCGGAACCCACAAGCAAAAATACTTACTGGTCATGGTCGATAAGTTCACCAAATGGATAGAAGCCAAGCCTGTTAAGGCGGCTGAATCCGGACCGGTGATAGACTTCATATCCGGGGCTGTACACCGTTACGGCATACCCCACAGCATCATCACTGATAACGGCACGAACTTCACGGCGGACGAGGTAAAAACTCTGGTGTAAAAACATGGGCATCAAGCTCGATTATGCTTCCGTCTATCACCCACCAACTAACGGCCAGGTCGAACGTGCAAATGGCCTTATCATGAGCGGCATCAAACCCAGATTAGTGCAGTCCCTCAAGGAGTCTAACACGCACTGGGTAGAGGAGCTCGACTCCATACTCTGGGGGCTGCGGACCACATCGAATCGCACCACCGGATACACACCATTCTTTATGGTGTACGGCGCAGAGGCAGTTTTGCCTTGCGATATAATTCATGAATCACCTCGAGTGCGCATGTACGAAGAAAGAGAAGCCGAGCTCGATCGGCAGGACAGCTTGGACGCATTGGAGGAGGAGCGTGATGTGGCAAAAGCCCGTTCCGCATTCTATCAACAGCAGTCTCGAAGATACCAAAGTAGAAAAGTACGGGCCAAAAATTACAACATTGGCGAATTAGTTCTACGACTACCGGACAAGAAAAAGGACAAACTCAAGCCCAAGTGGGAAGGTCCCTTCATAATTGACCAAGTCATGAATGATGGAGCGTACCGCCTGCGGGATGCATCGGATAGCCGACTCGAGCCAAACCCATGGAACGCAGCCCGTCTCCGAAGATTCTATGCCTAGCGCCGGACTCCATGTTCGTCTCCTTCCTCTGTCCATTTTTTATATATTTTTTGTCTTACATTTATCTTCTTCTTCTCTCTCTCTCTCTTATAGCCTCTAAAGGCTCATAAAGTGACACGCTATCCACGCTCATTAAACCTGGGGGCTTCTTTAAAAAGAAGCTTATTCATACGGGCTTCATGCCCAACACATGTGTCACACTTCCGCATGTACCTTTTATTCACCATTATATGCATCGATATGACTTAAGTTTTGGCCAAGCTGGGTTGCCTGGCTCCTGTGCTTACCCCTATGTTCTTGATTGTTCGGCTAGGTGGTAAAGGGAGCAGCTCTGCGATTGTTACTGCCGGGTCAGCCGGACGTGTACCTCAGACTGGGTGAAGCCGAAAGCTAGCGTTCTTAAGGGAATATTTGGTCGGTGGACTAAAGATGATCTTTTTTATTTTTTTATCTATATGCTCCTAGATGTTTTTCCTGCGTTTCTTTTCGCAGCAAGGACATGCACCTTAGGGCATGCCTCCCAGGGAAAGGAACCCCTAACGGAACTATTCTCCCTGGAAGATGTTTCTTACTAACCATGTAATATAACATAACTAGTCGGGCACTTGTCTGTTCAAGGCCTAATGACCCCTTCGCCTGGTCTCCATGCATTCCCCGGTTCCTATATAACCGCATGGGAATTCGGACACACTCCGGACCGTCAGGTCCCGAGGCTGAAGCAAAAAGGTCGGCCATGACAAATGATCTACAATCCGGCTAGAAGGCATTATAAATGTCAATTAAATTACATAGTCATTTTGACTGGTTGTATTCCTCTTCAATACCATCTAACAGGCTGTCCAATTTACAGTCCAGCTGGGAATACTTTGCGGCCAACTCTACTTGGCCGTATACTAAGCTTACAGGGATCTCCTTCCCATCGGGCCCTACAGGTCCGACCTCGGCCATGTGGTTGGGGTCAGCCTTTGCGTACCGCATCTTCACCATGGCCTAGGCCTCCCTAGCGCCTTGACGGCAGGCTGATATCTTCCACAATCGGAAGCGTCGTCGTGCTCCCTTTAGCTTCTCCGCAAGCTCTCCAAGACCTTCGGGCATGGAGACGGATGGCCACAGGGCCTGGGCGACGCCTTGCATCGCCTACCGAACTCAATCGAGCTATTGCGAGAGCTCGGGAAGAAGGTCACCCGTAGAACCGGGCATCTCCTCTGCAGGACGACCTGTTAGCACACCTACAGATAGTGCGCTGTTAGTTGACTTCCCCTCCGAACTTTCTTTCAATGGTTCGTTCAAGCACTTACTAAATATGCCATGCCGAAGCCGCTAATTCTCCTTCACGGAGTCTGACAGCTGGGCACGAATATCTTTCAGCTCGACGCCCAGCTTGGTATTGGCATCTTGGAGATTGTTCTTCTCCCGCCTCACCTTTGTCAGCACCTTCTCACCATCTGGCGCCATCTGCAATTTCATTTGTCAGATTCGCACCAAAGTTGTGCTTCACAAAATACTTATCTTTCGAAGTGTATATAACCAGCGGGGGTCTCCTTGGGCTCCCCTGCCGCGGCTAGTGCGGCCTCAAGTTGGGCTTTGCACTCTTCCAGCTCCTTGGACAGTAGGGAATTCTTTTCCGTAAGAACTTGCATCACAAATGATCCTTAACTCAGTTATTCTAACTGTTTCAAGTCTCGGAGGCTACTGGTATATACATATAATTACCAGAATTTTCTTACCCGTATGTCATTTA
Organism: Triticum aestivum; assembly: GCF_018294505.1. Taxonomy (NCBI): domain Eukaryota; kingdom Viridiplantae; phylum Streptophyta; class Magnoliopsida; order Poales; family Poaceae; genus Triticum; species Triticum aestivum. The sequence goes on from NC_057809.1 coordinate 30,893,229, forward strand.
CATATTGCTCCGTGGCTCTGGCTAGACCATTTTGAGCGGCACGGAGATACGCATCTCCCGAGTTGAAGGCATCTAATGCCCCTTGGGAGAAACAAGTGTCGCGAAGAATTGTCCGGCGATGCCTGTGGTTCATGGCACTCTCCACCGCAGAGTTGGTGGCAGACAACCCGTCCACATCCTCCGTCGGAGGAGCATCTGGCGCACGCCTTGCGTTCCCCTCCGCCTCCTGACCAAGCTTTGGAGCCTGGCTGGTGGAGGCGCGATTGGCAGCCTCTCCGGATGTAGTCCGGCGAGGTCTCTTTGTCCTGAAAAGAGTGCGAGTGTCAATATACCTCGAAGGTATAACGCCTGGCATAAAGGGGGGGGCATACCTTTGCGCTGACGCCTCGGTTCGGACTGCACTTCTTTTCTGCCCGCGGGGCCCTACGGCCCCTCGTTGGCTTGTCGCCGCAGGTTCGGCCTTCCGCCTTAAATACCTCCCCTGCAAAGTTCGATTGCAATCAGGAAACTGAACACCAGTGGGTGGACACCTATTCGGGGTACTGGGACTTCGATCTCAGGTACCTGGGGAGTCCGGACTAGCCTAGGGTAATCGGCCGTAATGGCCACCAAGGCGTTGTCCTTGCTCAATTGATGGAACACTCCATCAATCAGCTCCACAGATATGTCCGGATCCTCTTGGGAGGCTGGGTCGAGGGACCGTCCTGGGTCCTCGGGTTGTGGAGGAGGGCTGCTTATTTCCTTAACAGCCCGGCGCAGTTCCTACGTTGAAGTCGTCAGACTAAATATTTAACAATGGGAATACAAAACGGATGGGCAAGTAAATACGGCCGCTTACCCAGCTTGGGGGATTATGCATGGAGAATCCACCCTGAGGGTTGATGCGGAGAAATTCCTCCTCTTCTCCCTTATACGAAGTGGACAAGATCTTTAGTAGAGCGGCAGCCGAATCCGGCCCCTTACGGCCGTAGCAGGTGGCGTCGTCCCCCCCGCATAATGCATTCGGCCATAACCCCGATCATGGTTAGTCCGAAATGGGCTAACAATCTTATTCGGCCCATCAGGTAAATGATGTCCCTGTCACCTCCCCTCTGAGGGCTCCGTGGGCGCCAGCTTAGGCGCTTCTTTAAGGGAGCACTGTTGAATTCAGGGAGGCCGATCCGGACAGGATCCGGCAGCAGGACGTCTTCTATATAAAACCACTCCGAGGGCCAGTCTTCGGAAGCCTTCTTTGGGGTTCCGAACAGATATCCGGTCTCGGCGATGCGCCACACTTCGGTTCCGCCCACTTTATAGATTGACCCCTTCTTGGAACAAGGCACGAGGCAAAACAGCTCCTTCCACAGTCCTAAATGAGCTTCAACACCTAAGGACAGCTCGCAGAGGGCTACAAAGCCCGCGATATGCAATACTGAGGCGGGCGTGAGATGATGTAGCTGGAGGCTGTAGAACTCCAGCAGCCCCCGGAGATATGGATGGATTGGAAATCCGAGCCCCCTTATTAAGTAAGGGACGAGGCACACCCGCTCTCCTTTGGAGGGATTAGGGGCATTCTCTGCTTGCTCTCCGCCGTTGTAGATGGCAAGACCGGCTCGAACCGGGACCATATAGGCTGGGGGAGAAATCTCTTGGTCTGGAGTGTCACTAGCTCGCTATGCGGGATGGAACATCTCTCCCAGTATCCAGGCTTAGGGCTGGAAGGGAGAGGGGAGGAGTTGCGACGGCTGGCCATGGTGGAATGGACCTTTGTCGGATGCGCTCTGATGAACACTCGCGGAGGGGAGAAGGTGTGGATTGGATCTAAATCCTCGTCCCCTTAAATAGGGCAGCTCATTTACGCGGCTACGGGTGTGAATGTAGAAACACTCAGACTTTTCATATTCGTTTGACACGTGAGAAGCGGCCATTATTGGGCGTAGAAGCCAAGGAGCGCAAACATCTACAAGTAACCGGACTTTATTCAAACATGTACACGAAATTTGGAGGAGAACCCGCCTTGCAATGTCGAAGACAATCTGCACGCCGGACTCATCGTCATTGAAGCCTGGTTCGGGGGCTACTGAGGGAGTCCTGGATTTCGGGGTGTCCGGACAGCCGGACTGTTGGACTGTGAAGATACAAGATTGAAGACTCCGTCTCGTGTCCGGAAGGGACTTTCCTTGGCGTGGAAGGCAAGCTTGGCGATACGGATATGAAGATCTCCTACCATTGTAACCGATTTTGTGTAACCCTAACCCTATCCGGTGTCTATATAAACCAGAGGGTTTTAGTCCGTAGGACAATGTACCCATCAACAATCATACCATAGGCTAGCTTCTAGGGTTTAGCCTCCTCGATCTCGTGGTAGATCTACTCTTGTACACTAGTAGAAAACCGGGCAATAGCACCGGTTCGTAAGGCCCTTTAGTGCCGGTTTCGGAACCGGCACTATTATTTCGGCACTAAAGCCCCCCCCCTTTAGTACCGGTTCAGCACGAACCGGTGCTAAAGGGAAACCACGTGGCACGAGCCAGCTCCGGGGGCCGGGAGCCCTTTAGTACCGGTTGGTAACACCAACCGGTACTAAAATGTTTGGTGGGTTTTTGGTTTTATGATTTTTTTTCATTTAATTTTGTGTTTTCCATTTTAATTCTTTTTCGTTTGCTGGTATTTTACGGTACTACACATTGTACATGTTATGCATATATATATATATATATATATATATATATATATATATATAGAATTTCTAGTAGAACCAATCATATATATATCATCAATCATGTCTCACAAACCACCATATTAATTCACACATACACACATGTATAGCTATATACAATTTCTCCTACATATGCATGTTGCCTTCGGAGCCAGTGGCATTAGCCTGATTGGTGCCTTCGGAGCACGATGACAATTGGAAGTGGTTCATGACTTGGTCGATGGGGGCGGTAGCGGGTAATAGTATTCTCCCTTCGGATTTATGACCTGGTCGAGCAAAAATTCCGCTATTTCCTCTTGAAGTGCTTGTACGCGCTCCATTGGTAGGAGCTTGTCCCGCACCTCTTTGAACTGTTAAGAAGGAGATCAATATGCATGTGTATTAGTTGTGTGACTAGATATCGATAATGGTGTAAAAATTTTGAATAGTGTTCTGACAAGCGTACCCATTCCTGTCTTTGAGATCTGCTCCTTTCGGACGCCATCATGCGAATGTTCTCGCAAACGCAGTATGCACACAGATCAGTCCCCTGCGCCTGCTTCAGGTCCTTTATTACGAGAATGGAATTTAATTTGATCAGATAATAATTAATCAAGCATGATAATTAAAGAGATGGAAGCTAGCTAGCTAGCTAGTACTACTTAATTACTTACCTTGGATCGAAGCCATTTCAGCTGTGGTTTCCATTCGCCTTCCGTGACGCTGATGAACCTTGCCCAAGCCCTGCCCGCCGACAAAGAAAATGAATAAAGGGGTTATTAAATAGTTCATATCATGAACTGATGAACTAAATAGGGCAAGATATATAGTTATAAATAATGATTGAAATTACTTGTTGACTATCCCATACAAGATGTTGTAGTCACCTTTTGCTGTGAGTAGCGAGTCCAGTATTTCAACTGTTCCAGCGTCAACTTTAGTGATACACAAGATCAAGTGAAATCTGCATGCACACACGTTTGCATGTCTTAATTAAGCGGGCATATGTAAGCAAAAACATGTAGCCAGCTAGTAGGCAAAAACAGAGAATTTGTAGTACAAGAAAGTGTGACTCCACTCAAAGTTGTAAGGAAGTAGTATATCTTCATTGTATTTGAGGCGCTTCAAGAACTCTAGCATGTTGTCCTCTACCTCTTTTTCATAATATGCATCTAATTTCCATGTGTATTCATTGACGGTGTTTGGGTCAATGAACCCAATGCCATAGCGTCCACCTTTTCTCATTTCATACATCTTCATCCTACATAATACCACAGAAAAGAATATAGTGAGGATAATTACACGTAATGATTGATCAAAAGGATCACTACAGCTAGCTTGAGACTTAAATTACAGAAAGAAATCACTTACACACAATAGCAACTGACGATAGATTTGTCGAGTGCGTCTTGATTGTATAACTGAAACAGTTCAGAATACTCAACGGCCACAGGTTTCTCATGGTAGTAATCATCCTTCTTGACATACACCATGAGGGACTCTCGATCGGATCTCTTGCTAATGTCCATGTACCATTGATGCAATTCATACATTCTCGTTGGGAGCTTCTTGACATCTTCTGGCTCGACCAAAGGTTGGCCCCGGACAAATTTCCGTTTTATTTCCTCCTCTCTAATCGGAGGCATGTCCTCGATCTCGAGGAGTTGTCCAACAGTGATCTTGAGTTCTTCAGCCTGGATTATATGCTCCTGGGTTATTACCACATCGCCCACCTCGGGAACGTAAACTGTTTGGCCACAATAATATTGGGCGCGTACTGTCACGTGTTGTTGGCGGCACAACAAGCGGGGGGATTGATTGCGCCGCCTGTTTTCCCAGCTGGGCAACGGTTTTCCCGCATTTTTGACAGCTGCTTGTTGTTTGCTCGAGCACGAGCTCGCCTCCTTCTGTAGAGGTTGTCGATGTAACTTCCTGATGTGGCGCTCATAGTCTGAGTCAAGAGGCTTAGGAGCTGGTGGTTGAGCCATACGAATGAAGTGGTCAACTACTTCCACAGGCACTTTCTCCCTTGGCGGCGGTGGCGGTTTCGGTCCAAAATGGGCGTCGACTTCTGCCCGCACTATGGCATTGGTTTGCTCCTCGGTCCTGTCGTAAGCCCTCACAGGAAAAGGAGTACTGAGGTTTGGACCATATTTATATCGCTTGCCTCCGCCTGTACTTCCTGTACTATGACCTCGACTCGTACCGCTACGCACCATAGCTGCGGGGTGTCTCTTCTGCGATTGCTGAGGCGGCGGAGACGGCTGACGGGGCTGAGTTGGACGAGGAGGAGTGGCCTGAAGCTGTGCGGGACTTGGAGGAGGAGTGGACGTCTGACGCTGTGTCGGACTTGGAGGAGGAGTGGCCTGACACTTTGCCGGACTTGGAGGAGGAGGAGTGGCCTCACGCGTTGGTGGACTTGGAGGAGCGGGAGTCTGCTGACTCGGTGGCGGACTTCGACGAGGAGTCGGGTGACGCGGTGTCGGTGGCCTTCGAAAAATGATGCAATCCTTTCTCCATAGGATGATACGATGTTTGGCATCTCCGAGTGTGTGCTCCTCGTGACCTCCAGGAATGTCAAGCTATAGCCCCGAATATTGGTCCGCCACCTCATCAACCAAGACACGAGCATAGCCCACTAGAATCGGGTTGCAATGTGAAGCTCGCAGTTAGTGTTCTCCGTGATGTCATCCACGGGGTATCTATCCAGCACTACTGCGTCGCCCGGGGCGGAACCCATGCTGCGTCTCGGCATGGATGGGGCGGTGGTATCCAATGCTGGATCATATCTGCTAGCTGTTGAGACCCCCTTTGCTGGCTAAGTGAGTCGATCTGCTCCTGCTGCCGCTGGAATTTAGCTGCCAATTCCGCTTGACTTGCTTCTAGGTCTTGAAGGCGTTCATAATCCCGCTTCCTCTGCTCCTCCTCCATCTTCTTCTTGTCCTCCGCAATCTTCTTTCTCGCACGGGTTCTGTAGTCGGCGTTCCAGTCCGAAAACTCCTCATACCACAGAATAGCCCCCTTGCCTCGTGTTCTTCCCGGGTGTTCAGGATTTCCCAGGGCACGCGTAAGCTCGTCGTTCTCTCTGTTGGGCTGGAACACCCCCGATCGAGCCTCTTCTATTGCAACAAGTAGCGCATCGTCGGCTCCGTTCAGACATGCCATCGTCGAAACATTGCCTGTCTTCGGGTCCAACTCCCCCCCATGCGCATAGAACCAAGTCCTGCACCTGGGGGGCCAGCTCTTAGTAACTGGAGTGACACTTGCATCCTCCATCTCTTTCTCAGACTTATCCCACTTAGGCATTGCCACCGCGTAGCCACCTGGCCCTAGCTTATGGAACTTATTCTTTTTTTCGGCATTGGCCTTGTTTATTCTCGATCGTTCCTTAGCTAATTCTGAATCCTTGAATTTCACGAAATCGTCCCAATCAGCACTTTGATTCTCTAGTATCCCCTCGAATACTGGAGTCTTCCTTCCTCCCTTGACGTACTTCTCCCATGTCATTCTCTTGTGGTTCTTGAATGCAACCGCCATCTTCCTAAAAGCAGCGTCCTTGACTTTCCGCACATCTGCTTCTGTGATATTATCTGGCAGGGTGAAATGTTCCATGAGAGTATCCCAAAGCAGTTTTTTTTATTCTCGTCGACAAAAGTAACATCTGGACGTGGCTTTGCTGGCTTTCTCCATTCTTGAAGGGAGATCGGGAGTAGGTCCTTCACAAGAACTCCGCACTGACGAACGAACTTGTCCGCAATCTTCTTAGGCGCTAATGGTTCGCCATTAGGTTTGAATGCCTCGATATTGTACTTTACGCCCTCCTTCAACTTTTTGTTCGGGCCTCGTTTCATCCTTTTGCCTGAAGATTTGCTCGATCCGGATGGCTGAAAGAACAAAGATCAATTCGTTAATATATCTTCAACTCATTTAAAACATGCGATGATCACCAGATTCCTGCTTATATAAATATATATACCTCGCCGGTGTTTGTTGTTTCAGGATCAACATGTTCTTCATCGTAGTTAATGACTTCATCTTCTCGGTTGTCGCGATCGAATATCATATCACCCTCTCCGGTGTTGTTTAGAAATTCGGAGCCGTCAAAATCTTCTTCATTCTGATCATCATCTGGCCCGCGCATGATATCGAACATGGTCTGTTCTCTCTCTCTCTCTGTCGGTATTGTCCGCCATAGCTTTTATTTAACTATGCCAAAAGAAATATAAAACAATTTATTATAATCTCGAATAATAGATATAATCTCGAATACATCGTCTCGAATAATAGATATAATCTCGAATACATCGTCTCGAATAATAGATTTAATCCCGAATACGTCGTCTCGAATAATAGATATAATCTCGTCGAATACATCGTCTCAAATAATATATATAATCTCGAATAAATCATCTCGAATATTATATATCGAATACATCACTAGCTAGCTAGCTAGCTAGCTAATAAAGATCGAATACTAGAGAGTAATCTAGGCGGTGGACACCCAAAGAGAAGGAACCATCATTGGATCATAGCTCGGGTGATCTCCCCAAAGAACCTGCCAGGTATTGGAGAACCTGACGTCCATAGCAGCCATGTAGCGATGGACGTGCTCGTCCTCCTCCCTGACACGGTGACGTACCACCTTCGGCGGGGCCGGCTCCCTCCGCACCGAAAGTGGCCCACACGAATGCCACCAAAGGAGATGAGGGTCGACGACGGGACCCGGGGCCGGGTTCCTCACCAAGCGTCGCGCCCCTGAAGATAGCACCTCCCAGTGCCAGCCCGGCAGAGCCCAGTCCCGGACATGGGTCCTCTGAAGTAGGACGTCGTCGCGAACGGGTCGACGGCGAGGATGCGGGCCGGGCATCGTCGACAACAAATACTATATGAAAATTAAATGTAACACTAATTATGCTATCATTGCATATGTCAAAATTCTATATGCTATTTCATACTAATTAAGCATCTAACACTAAAAACAGAAAAAACAACTTATATACATCCATTAAAAACAGAAAAACAACATTATATAAAAAAATTCCATACTAATTAAACACTAATTATATCCGGGCTCACTAAAAACACTAAGCATCTAACACTAAGCATTGCATATGTCAAAATTCTATATGCTATTCCATACTAATTAAACACTAAGCATCTAACACTAAAAACCGAAAAACAACTTCTATGTGCGTGTGTGTGTGTTCATCATGCATGCTTGTGCGTGTATATGGGCTCGGGGGGGGGGGGGGGGCGGCGCCCATGGTGGCCACCGGGGGCGAGGGAGAGGGGTTAGAGGGGGAGAGCTCACATCGACGGCGAGGCGACGGCGAGGCAACGGCCCGGGGCGGCGACGGGCCGGGGCGTGACGGGGCGGCGACGCGGGGACGGCGCAACGGGGACGGGCCCAGGGCGGCGACAAAGACGAGGGCGGCGACGGCGACGGGGGCGGCGATGGGGATGAGGGAAGTGACGAGGATGGGGGCGGCGACAGCAACGGCGCACGACGGGGGCGGCGTAGGACGGGGGCGGCGACGGCGTCGATCGATCGGCAAGAAACAGAGGGAGAATGAAATTTTGCAAAGTGTTGTATATATAGAAGGCACCTTTAGTACCGGTTGGAGCCACCAACCGGTACTAAAGGCCTGTTTTGGCCAGGCCAAGCAGCGGGAAGGGCAGGCCTTTAGTACCGGGTGGTGGTTCCAACCGGTACTAAAGACCCCCCCTTTAGTACCGGTTGGTGCCACGACCCGGTACTAAAGGGGGTGCGCTGCCAGGCGAGGGGCGCAGAAGTTTAGTCCCACCTCGCTAGCCGAAGGGCGCTTACACCTGCTTATAAGCCCCGCCGCCGCTGCTGTCTCGAGCTCCTCTCTAAAGCAGGCCTTCTGGGCCTACCTCTGCTACTCGGCCTTGTGGGGCCTATTGGGCTTGCGGGCCTGCATCCTGGCCCAACCACAGCTTGGGTTTCTAGTCGTATGCAGGCCGCTGTTGCCCGGTAGGTGGGCTTTTTTCATTTAGTTTTTTTTCTGCTCTATTTATTTTTTTTAGTTGTTTTTTGCTATATTTAGAGTTTCTTTGTGAATATTTTTGAAAGTTTTTAGAAACTTTCAGTTAGTGCCGGTAGTTTTTAAATTTGAATAGTTTAAATTTTGAAATATTTGAAATTTGTGTGAATCACTAGTTTGTGAATAACTTAACTTTAAAAATACATTTTTCAGTGATTCTTTTTTCTTATGTTTAATATTAGTGTGTTTTATCATTATATTCAATTTGGTAATGCTTAAGTTATTTAAAAAATGAAATGCCTTTGTAACGGATGAGTTTTTCTCCGAAACCCTGATACTTCGAAACAAATTGTCCATTTTGTACACGAAGTGCATCCAGTTTTTGCGGTAACCCTCTCTACTTTTTTGCACATGCTATGTGGGTGAAATTATGATACCATGCCAACTTTCATCCTTTTCTGAGTTCATTTGAAATGCTTTTCAATTTCAGGGTCATTTAGGTGAAAAAATCAGTAAATGCATGAAAGAATTTGCTTGCACATAAAATTTCTTCGCGTTTCAAATGCCAAAAGACATAACTAGCTACCCTAACTATTACAGAGATTCCCTCCTGGGTGTGAAACCCAGAAGAAAGTGATGATAGTTAAGCCGATCACATCCTAGATCTTTGGGTGTGAAACTTTTTCTTCGCGTGTGTCCCTTTGCGTCGTAGCCATGGAAAATCTTCATCATTTAACGGGATGCTCGGGTCAATATTCACTATGAATGGAGCAATTTCATCAAACTTTTCATAATCTTCTGACTTGTCTGTCTTGTCATCCACTCCCACGATGTTTCTCTTCCCAGAAAGAACTATGTGCCGCTTTGGCTCATCGTACGATGCATTCGCTTCCTTATCTTTTCTTTTTCTTGGCTTGGTAGACATGTCCTTCACATAGAAAACCTGTGCCACATCATTGGCTAGGACGAATGGTTCGTCTGCATACGCAAGATTGTTGAGATCCACTGTTGTCATTCCGTACTGCGGGTCTTCCGTTACCCCGCCTCGTGTCATATTGACCCATTTGCACTGAAACAAAGGGACCTTCAAACCACGTCGATAGTCAAGTTCCCATATGTCTTGTATATAACCATAATATGTTTCCTTTCCCGTCTTGGTTTCTGCATCAAAGCGGACACCACTGTTTTGGTTGGTGCTCTTCTTATCTTGGGTGATCGTGTAAAATGTATTACCATTTATCTCGTACCCTTTGAAAGTCATTATATTCGAAGAAGGTAACTGGGACAGCAAGTACAGGTCATCTTCAATAGAGGTGTCATGCATGGTACATGCTTGCAACCAGCTGGCGAAACTCCTGGTTTGTTCATGTGTAATCCAGTCATCAGACCGCTCCGGGTGTTTGGAGCGTAGCAAATTCTTGTGTTCATCCATATACGGAGCCACCAAGGCGGAATTCTGTAGAACTGTGTAGTGTGCTTCAGTGAGAGAATGTCCGTCCATACATATTATTTGTTCCCCTCCTAGCGTGCCTTTTCCATCCAGTCTGCCCTTATGCCGCGATTCAGGAACACCAATCGGCTTAAGGTCAGGAGTAAAGTCAATACAAAACTCAATGACCTCCTCATTTTGACGCCCCTTGGAGATGCTTCCTTCTGGCCTAGCACGGTTATGAACATATTTCTTTAAGACTCCCATGAACCTCTCAAAGGGGAACATATTGTGTAGAAATACAGGACCCAAAACGTTAATCTCTTCGCATAGGTGAACTAGGACGTGCGTCATGATGATGAAGAAGGATGGTGGGAACACCAACTCGAAACTGACAAGACATTGCACCAAATCATTCTGTAACCTTGGTATGATTTCTGGATCGATTACCTTCTGAGAGATTGCATTGAGAAATGCACGGAGCTTCACAATGGCTAATCGAACATTTTCCGGTAGAAGCCCCCTCAATGCAACCGGAAGCAGTTGCGTCATAATCACATGGCAGTCATGAGACTTTAGGTTCTGGAACTTTTTCTCTGCCATGTTTATTATTCCCTTTATATTCGACGAGAAGCCAGACGGTACCTTAATACTGAGCAGGCATTCAAAGAAGATTTCCTTCTCTTCTTTGGTAAGAGCGTAGCTTGCATGACCCTGATGTATGCCGTCTTTTCCGTGCATACGTTGCTGGTCCTCCCGTGCCTCAGGTGTATCTTTTGTCTTCCCATACACACCCAAGAAGCCAAGCAGGGTCACACAAAGATTCTTCGTCACGTGCATCACGTCGATTGCGGAGCGGACCTCGAGGTCTTTCCAATAGGGCAGGTCCCAAAATATAGATTTCTTCTTCCACATGGGTGAGCGTCCGTCAGCGTCATTCGGAACAGGTTGTCCACCAGGACCCTTTCCAAAGACCACCTTCAAATCCTTGACCATATCATGTACATCAGCACCAGTACGATGGCGCTGCTTCATCCGGTGATCCGCCTCACCTTTGAAATGCTTGCCTTTCTTTCTTACGGGATGCCTGCTCGGAGGAAATCGACGATGTCCTAGGTAGACATTCTTATTAGCCAAATATATAGTGTCGGTATCGTCCAAACAGTGCGTGCATGCGCAGTATCCCTTGTTTGTCTGTCCTGAAAGGTTACTGAGGGCAGGCCAATCATTGATGGTCGCGAACAGCAACGCCTTTAGGTCAAATTCTTCCCCCATGTGCTCATCCCACGCACGTACACTTGTTCCATTCCACAGTTGTAAGAGTTCTTCAACTAATGGCCTTAGGTACACATCAATGTCGTTGCCGGGTTGCTTAGGGCCTTGGATGAGCACTGGCATCATAATGAACTTCCGCTTCATGCACAACCAAGGAGGAAGGTTATACAAACATAGAGTCACAGGCCAGGTGCTATGGTTGCTGCTCTGCTCCCCAAAAGGATTAATGCCATCTGCGCTTAGACCAAACCATACGCTCCTTGCGTCATCTGCAAACTCCTTCCCGTACTTTCTTTCGATTTTTCTCCACTGTGACCCGTCAGCGGGTACTCTCAACTTTCCGTCTTTCTTATGGTCTTCTCTGTGACATTGCATCGCCTTGGCATGCTCTTTGTTTTGGAACAAACATTTCAACCGTGGTATTATAGGAGCATACCACATCACCTTGGCAGGAATCTTCTTCCTGGGGCGCCGGCCCTCGACATCACCAGGGTCATCGCGGCAGATCTTATAGCGCAATGCACGACATACCAGGCAAGCGTTCAAATCCTCGTACTCACCGCGGTAGAGGATGCAATCATTAGGGCATGCATGTATCTTCTGCACCTCTAACCCTAGAGGGCAGACAGCCTTCTTTGCTTCGTACGTACTCTCGGGCAATTCATTGTCCTTTGGAAGCATATCCTTTATCATTACCAGCAACTTTCCAAATCCCTTGTCAGATACACCATTCTCTGCCTTCCATTGCAGCAATTCCAGTGTGGTGCCCAGCTTTTTCTTGTCACCTACGCAATCCGGGTACAACAATTTTTTGTGATCCTCTAACATGCGCTGCAACTTCTTCTCCAAATCACTTGCGCAGTTCCTCTTTGCATCGGCAATGGCCCGACCTAGATCATCAACGGGCTCATCTGATGCCTCTTCTTCAGCTTCTTCCCGCATTGCCGGCTCAGCTTCTTCCCGCATTACCGGCTCAGCTTCTTCCCCCATTGTTGTATCATCGTATTCAGGTAACCCATGGCCAGGATAGCTGTCGTCATCCTCTTCTTCTTCATTGTCTTCCATCATAACCCCTCTTTCTCCGTGCTTGGTCCAAACATTATAATGGGGCATGAAACTGGACTTAAACAGGTGGACGTGAATGGTTCTTGACGTAGAGTAATTGTGACCATTCTTATAGCGAGCACATGGACAAGGCATAAAACCATCCGCCCGCTTGTTTGCCTCAGCCGCAAGCAGAAAAGTATGCACGCCCTCAACGAACTGGGGAGAGCATCGGTCATCGTACATCCATTGTCGGCTCATCTTCATTACACAACACCGAATAGACCAAATTAATACAGGTTCATACAATTAATACAAGTTCATACATAAAGTTCATACAACACTTAAATGCAACAAACAAATAACTCTCTAGCTAAAGCATTTAAATGCAACAACAAATATGATCAAGATCGCAACTAAGGTAACAATGGATCCAACAGCATAATGATACCAAGCCTCACTATCGATGGCATATTTTCTAATCTTTCTAATCTTCAAGCGCATTTTCTCCATCTTGATCTTGTGATCATCGACGACATCGGCAACATGCAACTCCAATTCCATCTTCTCCCCCTCAATTCTTTTCAATTTTTCTTTCAAGTACTCGTTTTCTCTTTCAACTAAATTTAACCTCTCGGCAATAGGGTCGGTTGGAATTTCCGGTTCACATACCTCCTAGAAAAAATGTCTATGTCAACTTGATGGGCATAATTTGTCATAAACACGAAATGCAACTAGTTTTAAAAGAGAATATACATACCACATCCGAATCATAACAAGGACTAGGGCCGACGGGGATGGATATCAAAACCATGGCACTATATGTATAACAAACAACGTACGGGTAAGATAATTATACGAGTAACTATATATCCAAATCACACAAACATCAATTTTTATATAAAATTTCATGAACAAGAGGCTCACCACAAGGTGGTGCCGGCAACGGGACGGTGCGGGCGATCGACGGTGGCTACGATGGAGATTTAGAAGGCACTAAGTAAACCACACCTACATATGCAAACTAAGTGTTATTTTTGACCTCAAATTGCATATAAATCAAATACTAGCACATATATATATCGTCCCAAATTACTAAACTCACAAATTAATCACTATATAAACCAATGCAAGAGCTAATCTAGCAATGAGAGATGAAAGGACAAAGTTGCTAACCTTTGTGATCATTTGAATGGATGAGGGCCTTCAAATCTTGACAAATTTTGGGCAAATTTTGTGATGAACTCGAGAGGAAGAAGGGAAGAACAGAGGAGAGGGAGAGGGGAAAGGGGGAAGAACAGAGTGCTGGTGGATGAAGGGTTTATATAGGACGACCTTTAGTACCGGTTCGTGGCACAAACCGGTACTAAAGGGGCTGGAGGGGCCCCATTCTGACAACATCCTGCCACCACTCTCATTAGTACCGGTTCGTGGCACGAACCGGTGCTAAAGGTTCGCCATGAACCGGTACTAATGATGGAGGCCTGGCTAGCCATTGGAACCGGCACTAATGTATACATTAGTGCCGGCTCAAATACAAACCGGCACTAATGTGCTTCACGTTTGACCCTTTTTCTACTAGTGGTACTACCCATATCATCAATATTAATCAAGCAGGACGTAGGGTTTTACCTCCATCAAGAGGGCCCGAACCTGGGTAAGACTTCGGGTCCCTCACCTCCTGTTACCATCCGGCCTAGACGCACAGTTCAGGACTCCCTACCCGAGATCCGCCGGTTTTGACACCGACACCCCCTGTTATTCTGCGGCGACGATAGCCTCACACCGCAGCTGAACGAACGAACCCTCATACTCCTCTACGTGTGGGCATCCACTACCGCTTCTTCCCCGGCTCCTCGTCGTCCCCTTCCTAGGCGTCACCATCGTCCACCGCCCTGGTGCTCTCGGCACGGCGTGGTCAACGTGGTCAAGGAATGGCTTCCATCAGACGTGGACTGTACGTGGAGAGGCTGACACCTGGGTCCACGTCCGCAGCAAGGAAGTGCCTCCTTATTACGCGCAAAATAATCATTCCTCCACCTGACAGCGGGGACCCACCGGATGGGCCACCGTATTTCACGACAAAACATTCCCCCCAGACTGCTGGGACCCACCAGCTACATCTTCGCACGCAAGGAAGTGCGTCCAAAAAAAACGATTCGCCCCCTGACTGGTGGGACCCACCAGCTACATCTTCGCACGCAAGGAAGTGCGTCCGAAAAAGACGATTCGCCCCCCTGACTACTGGGACCCACCAGCTACATCTTCGCACGCAAAGAAGTGCGTCACGGCAAAAAAACAAAACAATTCCCCCCTGACTGCTGGGACCCAGCAGCTACACCTTCGCACGCAAGGAAGTGCGTCCGGGCAAAAAAAAACGATTCGCCCCCCTGACTGCTGGGACCCACTAGCTACATATTCGCAGGCAAGGAAGTGCCTGACAGTCGGGACCCACCTTGTCGAAGCGTACGTAGTGTTGTCATTCTGGTCGCGAACGTTTATGTACATATATACTGGTCGATGTAGAGGCGTGCACGTGTCGTAGTAGAGGCGCGTACGTGTCGTAGTAGAGGCGCACACGTAGCATGTACACGTACGTACAACGGCCAGCGTGCAAGAAAGAAAATACGGCCACGTACGTACATACGGGCAGGGTCTCGAACGCCTACTCGCGCATACGTACAGCCAGGGCTCGTGTACGTGGCTGGGTCGGAACGGAGAAACAACGTCGTCGTTGTGTTCATGGGGAGGAAATGGAATGCGTCGTGTTCATGGGGAGGCACCGGAATGTGTCGTGTTCACGGGGAGGCAACAAAATGCGTCGTGTTCATCGGGAGGCAACGAAACGCGGGGAGCCAACCGGCTGGGTCGGAACGGAATGCGTGGTCGTGTTCATCGGGAGGGCTTGGACGGAACAGGCGATGGAAACGAGGCCTGGCGTACCACAAATGGAGGAAACGGCCTTGTGTTCGACCGGCCACGTTCGAAACGGGATCTTGTTCATCGGGAGGGGTCTGGCGTACCGCAAAACGGAGGAAACGGACCTCCTACGGTCGAAACGGGGGTCCTGTTGATCGGGACGGGTGTGGCATACCGCAAAACGGGACTCCACGGGATACTGTTCATCTCCACCGTCGACCTCCTCCAACCTCCACCGGCTACCGTCGACCTCCTCCAGCCTCCACGGGCTCCTGTTCATCCAGCCTCCACCGCGCGCTACTCCACCGGCCACTGTTCAACCACCCCTCCACGGGCTCCCCTCCACCATCTACTATTCATCCAGCCCTCTACACCATGGGGTCCTGTTCAACCACCCCTCCACGGGCACCCCTCCATCGTCTACTATTCATCCAGCCCTCCACACCACGGGGTCCTGTTTCATCCAGAGGCAACGCCGCCGCTCACTGTTCATCCAATCGACCGGCTTCAGTTAGCAGTAGTAGCGAAGGAATCGCTCGATCGGGTCAGTTAACAGCCATCGATCGATTGCTTGGGTTCAGTAACACGTAGCCTGCAGTGCAATCGCTCAGGTTCAGTTAGAGCCCAACGCCTCACTCGGGTTCAGTTAGAGCCAACGCCTCGCACACATGCGCGTACGTGTAAGAGAGAAACGCGCATCGCTGGGCCCCCGACCTCCCACCGTAACCGGGAACTCCCCAAAATTTTCATACCCCTCGCTTCTACCACGGTTTTTTCCGTCATGGACGGCCCAAAGAATGTCATGCAGCTGCGTCTCTGGCCCGCCCAGGACGAAAATCCCATTTTCTGTGATGATTTTTTGTCATAGAAGTAGGAGCCCATCACATCTATGATGATACCGGGTTTTCTCACAATTATCGTCATAGAAGTGCCATATGTATGACAGAAATTTTTTTTGTTCGGCCCAAAATGGCATAAATGTGTCTTTTTTGTAGCGAGCCCTAGAGTTCGTACTAGAATAACACCTTAAGACACAAATCAACCAAAATCCTATTGTCACCTAGATACTCCAATGTCACCTCAAGTATCCGTGGGTATGACTATACGACATGCATCACACAATCTCAGATTCATCTATTCAACCAACACATAGAACCTCAAAGAGTGCCCCAAAGTTTCTACCGAAGAGTCAAGACAAAAACGTGTGCCAACCCCTATGCCTAGATTCCCAAGGTCACGGAACCCGCAAGTTGATCACCAAAACATACATCAAGTGGATCAATAGAATACCCCATTGTCACCACGGGTATCCCACGCAAGAAATACATCAAGTGTTCTCAAATCCTTAAAGACTCAATCCGATAAGATGACTTCAAAGGGAAAACTCAATCCATTACAAGAGAGTAGAGGGGAGAAACATCATAATATCCAACTATAATAGCAAAGCTCGCGATACATCAAGATCATACCACCTCAAGATCACGAGAGAGAGAGAGAGAGAGAGAGATCAAACACATAGCTACTGGTACATACCCTCAGCCCCGAGGGAGAACTACTCCCTCCTCGTCATGGAGAGCACCGGGATGATGAAGATAGCCACCGGAGAGGGATTCCCCCCTCCGGCAGGGTGCCGGAATGGGTCTAGGTTGGTTTTCGGTGGCTATGGAGGCTTCTGGCGGCGGAACTCCCGATCTATTCTTCTCCTCGAAGCTTTTAGGGTATATGGGTATATATGTGAGGAAGAAGTGCGTCGGTGGACCTCCGGACTGTCCACGAGGCAGGGGGCGCGCCCAGGGGGGTGGGCGTGCCCCCCACCCTCTTGGGAAGCCCGAGACTCTCCTGGTCCAACTCCGACACTCCATGGGCTTCTTCTGGTCCAAAAATAAGTTCCGTGAAGTTTTAGGTCAATTGGACTCCGTTTGATTTTCCTTTTATGCGATACTCTAAAACAAGAAAAAAAAGGAACTGGCACTGGGCTCTAGGTTAATAGGTTAGTCCCAAAGATCATATAAAATAGAATATAAATGCATATAAAACATCCAAGGTTGATAATATAATAGCAAGGAACCATAGAAAATTATAGATACGTTGGAGACGTATCAGGATCCCCAGGCTTAATTCCTGCTTGTCCTCGAGTAGGTAATTGATAAAAACAGAATTTTTGATGTGGAATGCTACCTAACATATTCATCATGTATTTATCTTTATTGTAAAAAGAATATTCAGATCCATAAGATTCAAGACAAAAGTTTAATATTGACATAAAAACAATAATACTTCAAGCATACTAACTAAGCAATCATGTCTTCTCAAAATAACATGGCCAAAGAAAGTTCATCCCTACAAAATCATATAGTTTGGTCATGCTCCATTTTCGTCACACAAGAATGCTCTCATCATGCACAACCCCGATGACAATCCAAGCAATTGTTTCATACTTTAGTAATCCCAAACTTTTTTCAACTTTCACGCAATACATGAGCGTGAGCCATGGATATAGCACTATGGGTGGAATAGAATATAATGAGGGGGGTTATGTGGAGAAGACAAAAAGGAGAAAGTCTCACATCGACGCGGCTAAGTGGGCGTGCATCCAATGTATGAGCTATAAATGCAAGGAGTAGGGATTGCCATGCAACGGATGCAGTAGAGCTATAAATGTATGAAAGCTCAACAAAAGAACTAAGTGGGTGTGCATCCAAGTTGCTTTCTCACGAAGACCTAGGGCACTTGAGGAGGCCCATTGTTGGAATATACAAGCCAAGTTCTATAATGAAAAATTCTCACTAGTATATGAAAGTGACAAAACAAGAGACTCTCTATCATAAAGATCATGATGCTACTTTGAAGCACAAGTGTGGAAAAAGGATAGTACCATTGCCCCATTTTTGGGGCCTTCCTTTTTTTATTTGGCCTTTCTCTTTTTTTGGCCTTCCCTTTTTTTATTTGGCCTTTCTTTTTTTCTTTTTTTGGGACAATGCTCTATTAATGATGATCATCACACTTCTATTTATTTACAACTCAAAGATTACAACTCGATACTAGAACAAGATATGACTCTATATGAATGCCTCCGGCGGTGTACCGGGATTGAGATGAATCAAGAATGACATGTATGAAAAATTATGAATGGTGGCTTTGCCACAAATACGATGTCAACTACATGATCATGCAAAGCAATATGACAATGATGATGCATGTCATAATAAATAGAATGGTGGAAAGTTGCATGGCAATATATCTCGGAATGCCATAATAGGTAGGTATGGTGGCTGTTTTGAGGAAGATACAAGGAGGTTTATGTGTGACAGAGTGTATCGTATCACGGGGTTTGGATGCACTGGCGAAGTTTGCACTAACTCTCAAGGTGAGAAAGGGCAATGCACGGTACCGAAGAGGCTAGCAATGGTGGAAGGGTGAGGGTGCGTATAATCCATGGACTCAAAATTAGTCATAAAGAACTCACATACTTATTGCAAAAATCTACAAGTCATCAAAAACCAAGTATTACATGCATGCTCCTAGGGGGATAGATTGGTAGGAAAAGACCATCGCTCATCCCCCACCGCCACTCACAAGGAAGACAATCAAATAACACCTCATGTTTCAAATTTGTTACACAACGTTTACCATACGTGCATGCTACGGGACTTGCAAACTTCAACACAAGTATTCCTCAAATTCGCAACTACTCAACGGGCACAACTTTGATATCACTATCTCCTTATCTCAAAACAATCATCATGTATCAAACTTCTCTTAGTATTCAATGCACTCTATATGAAAGTTTTTATTATATCCATCTTGGATGCCCATCATATTAGGATTAGTTTCATAACCAAAGCAAACTACCATGCTGTTCTAAAGGACTCTCAAAATAATATAAGTGAAGAATGAGAGATCAATTATTTATATAAAATAAAACCACCACCGTGCTCTAAAAGGATATAAGTGAAGCACTAGAGCAACGACAAACTACTCCGAAAGATATAAGTGAAGATCAATGAGTAGTTGAATAATTATGCAACTATGTGAAGACTCTCTAACATTTAAGAATTTCAGATCTTGGTATTTTATTCAAATAGAAAGCAAAACTAAATAAAATAAAATGACGCTCCAAGCAAAACATATATCATGTGGTGAATAAAAATATAGCTCCAAGTAAAGTTACCGATGGAAGAAGACGAAAGAGGGGATGCCTTCCGGGGCATCCCCAAGCTTAGGATCTTGGTTGTCCTTGAATATTACCATGGGGTGCCTTGGGCATCTCCAAGCTTAGGCTCTTGCCACTCCTTATTCCATAGTCCATCGAATCTTTACCCAAAACTAGAAAACCTCACAACACAAAACTTAACAGAAAACTCGTAAGCTCCGTTAGTATAAGAAAGCAAATCACCATCATAAGGTACTGTAATGAACTCATTATAAATTCATATTGGTGTAATATCTACTGTACTCCAACTTCTCTATGGTTCATACCCTCCGATACTACTCATAGATTCATCAAAATAAGCAAACAACACATAGAGAACAGAATCTGTCAAAAACAGAATAGTCTGTAGTAATCTATATCAACCCTATACTTCTGGAACTCATAAAATTCTCAAATAAATTGGTGGACCTGATTAATTTGTCTATTAATCATCTGCAAAAATAATTAACTAAATATCACTGTCCAGTAAAAAAATGGCAGCAATTCTCGTGAGCGCTAAAGTTTCTGTTTTTTTACAGCAAGATCGCAAAGACTTTCCCCAAGTCTTCCCAAAGGTTCTACTTGGCACAAACACTAATTAAAGACATAAAACCACATATAAACAGAGGCTAGATGAATTATTTATTACTAAACAGGAACAAAAAGCAAGGAACTAAAATAACATTGGGTTGCCTACCGACAAGCACTATTGTTTAACGCCCCTAGCTAGGCATGATGATTTCAATGATGCTCACATAAAAGATGAGAATTGAAACATAAAGAGAGCATCATGAATAATATGACTAGAACATTTAAGTCTAACCCACTTCCTATACATTGGGATTTTGTGAGCAAACAACTTATGGGAACAATAATCAACTAGCCTAGGAAGGCAAAACAAGCATAACTTCAAGATTTTAAGCACATAGAGAGGAAACTTGATATCATTGCAACTCCTACAAGCATATGTTCCCCCCTCATAATAATTTTCAGTAGCATCATGAATGAATTAAACAATATATCCAGCACCTGAAGCATTCCTTTCATGATCTACAAGCATAGAAAATTTACTACTCTCCACATAAGCAAAATTCTTCTCATGAATAATAGTGGGAGAAAACTCAACAACATAATTATCTTGTGAGGCATAATTAAATTGAAAACTAAAATCATGATGACAAGTTTCATGGTTATAATTGTTCTTTATAGCATACATTTCATCACAATAATCATCATAGATAGCAACTTTATTCTCATAATCAATTGGAACCTCTTCCGAAATAGTGGATTCATCACCAAATAAAGTCATGACCTCCCCAAATCCACTTTCATAATTATCACAATAAGATTCAACATCCTCCAAAATAGTGGGATCTTTACTTCCTAAAGTTGACACTCTTCCGAACCCACTTTCATAAATATAATCATCATAGATATGAGGTATTCTGTCATCATAATAAATTTGCTCATCAAAACTTGGGGGACTAAAAATAGCATCTTCCTCAAACATTGCTTCCCCAAGCTTGTAGCTTTGCATATCATTAGCATCATGGATATTCAAGTAATTCATACTAACAACATTGCAATCATGCTCATAATTCAGAGATCTAGTGCCAAACATTTTATAGTTTTCTTCTCCTAGCACTTTAGCACAATTTTCCTTTCCATCATTATCACGAAAGATATTAAAAAGATGAAGCGTATGAGACAAACTCAATTCCTTTTTTGTAGTTTTATTTTACAGAATAAACTAGTGATAAAACAAGAAACTAAAAGACTTGATTGCAAGATCTAAAGATATACCTTCAATCACTCACTTCCCCGGCAATGGCGCTAGAAAAGAGCTTAGTTGACGGGGTGTGAGTGCCGCTTGCCTAGCCTCCCCGGCAACGGCGCCAAAAAAGAGATTGATGTCTACTACACAACCTTCTTCTTGTAGACGTTGTTGGGCCTCCAAGTGCAGAGGTTTGTAGGACAGTAGCAAATTTCCCTCAAGTGGATGACCTAAGGTTTATCCATCCGTAGGAGGCGTAGGATGAAGATGGTCTCTGTCAAGCAACCCTGCAACCAAATAACAAAGAGTCTCTTGTGTCCCCAACACACCCAATACAATGGTAAGTTGTATAGGTGCACTAGTTCGGCGAAGAGATGGTGATACAAGTGCAATATGGATAGTATATAATAGTTTTTGTAATATGAAAATATAAAAACAACAAGGTAACTAATGGTAAAAGTGAGCATAAACGATAATGCAATGATAGGAGACAAGGCCTAGGGTTCATATTTTCACTAGTGCAAGTCCTCTCAACAATAATAACATAATTGGATCACATAACTATCCCTCAACATGAAACAAAGAGTCACTCCAAAGTCACTAATAGCGGAGAACAAACGAAGAGATTATGGTAGGTCACGAAACCACCTCAAAGTTATTCTTTCCAATCAATCTATTGGGCTATTCCTATAAGTGTCACAAACAGCCCTAGAGTTCGTACTAGAATAACACCTTAAGACACAAATCAACCAAAACCCTAATGTCACCTAGATACTCCAATGTCACCTCAAGTATGCATGGGTATGATTATATGATATGCATCACACAATCTCATATTCATCTATTCAACCAACACATAGTACCTCAAAGGGTGCCCCAAAGTTTCTACACGAGAGTCAAGACGAAAACGTGTGCCAACCCCTATGCGTAGATTCCAAGGTCACATCACCAAAACATACATCAAGTGGATCAATCGAATACCCCATTGCCATCACGGGTATCCCACGCAAGACATACATATCAAGTGTTCTCAAATCCTTAAAGACTCAATCCGATAATATAACTTCAAAGGGAAAACTCAATCCATTACAAGAGAGTAGAGGGGACTAAACATCATAAGATCCAACTATAATAGCAAAGCTCGCGATACATCAAGATCGTACCACCTCAAGAACACGAGAGAGAGAGAGAGATCAAACACATAGCTACTGGTACATACCCTCAGCCCCGAGGGAGAACTACTCCCTCCTAGTCATGGAGAGCGCCGGGATGATAAAGATAGCCACCGGAGAGGGATTCCCCCCTCCGGCAGGGTGCCGAAACGGGTCTAGATTGGTTTTCGGTGGCTACGGGGGCTTCTGGCAGCGGAACTCTCGATCTATTCTGCTCCTCAAAGTTTTTAGGGTATATGGGTATATATGGGAGGAAAAAGTACGTCGGTGGACCTCCGGGCTGTCCACGAGGCAGGGGGCGCGCCCCCACCCTCGTGGGCAGCCCGGGACTCTCCTGCTCCAACTCCGATACTCCGTGGGCTTCTTCTAGTCCAAAAATAAGTTCCGTGAAGTTTCAGGTCAATTGGACTCCGTTTGATTTTCCTTTTCTGCAATACTCTAAAATAATAATAAAAACAGAAACTAGCACTAGCATTGGGCTCTAGGTTAATAGGTTAGTCCCAAAGATCATATAAAATATATAGCATATAAATGCATATAAAACATCCAAGGTTGATAATATAATAGCATGGAACAATAAAAAATTATAGATATGTTGGAGACGTATAAGCACCATGGTGAGCAAGCTCCCCAAAGTCAACTGGCCAAAGGGAGTCTTCGTGGACACCGTCAGGATATGGCAACAGGAATGGTTCTATATCACAGAACCCTATTGGCCCAAAGTAGGCAGGCGCTCCGGCCTTCAGATCCGGACCCCCGCTAAGGCTCACATCATGGATCGACAAGGGTCCAGACTGGGAGTCGATCAATGAGGTGCGGCTACTGCAGAAACGCGTCCAAGGCATGATAACGAAGGAAATTACCCTTGCTGATGTGATCCAAGTGATGTTGATCCGCCGAGCACTTCCCTGCCAGCGGCGGCCCCTCAAGAAGTGGGAGTTCAATCCGGAAGGGCCGCGGACCCTACAACGGTTCTACGACACAACTCATAAGAGGATCTAGAAGCTTCTATTTAAGAAGCAGAATTCGTGGACAAAGTCATCGGACGACACCAGCCTTGACTGCAATCATCTAACCTCCGAGGTAAATTCTAAAACCTCCGAACACCAATTGGTGCGTCCATCCGAAGGAGAAGTATTGAGTGGTCCATCTCCAAACAGGTCTGGACCAAGAAGGCGGAGCAGATCCGGTGTGTGGTCCGCTCCCCGAAAACCCAGCGATCCTCTACTAATGAGGATGCTGGTCCCAGCGCCATACCAGGCACCGGTAAAGAAGGACAAGAAGAAGAAGAAGAGAAGAGGAGGGTGCTTCTAACGAAGTGTCCGGTGAAACTGATGCCCATTCCTCTCACGAGGGCGATGACTACAACGAGGAGGAGGAGGAAGAAGAAGATCCTCCACGCAAGGGGAAGAAGAGGGCGGCCTCCGAAGACCTGGAGACCGAAGCATCCAAGAGGGACAAGATTACCCTCTATGAGACCTAGAGACCGAAGCATCCAAGAGGCCATCCCAAAGCACCGTCGCCGGACCAAGCCCCAAGCCGACTCGTAAGTAGTCCGGGATTTTTCCACATACATCCAATCTCTATGGACTATGATGATAACTCTAAGTTCTATTTTTTAGTCCGGCCAGCAATCTCCCCCAGCAATCCTCATCCTCGGGGGATCTGCCGCCGGAGATGATGGAGAGTGAATCGCCTCCACTTGCGTCCCCGCCACCTAGGGTGGATGACACCGAGGTGTCATCACATAGGCCCTCCTCGGGCCTCGAAGAGACATGGGGGGGGACTTAACGGCACCAGAGGGCAACACCTCGGCTACCGAAGGACTGGGTGTACGGCCCCTACGAAGACCGGCGACGGGGGCCGCGGTCAATCCGTCCCACAGCCGTATACTACTCTGGAGACCCATACGACTCCGGAGTCTATTGAGCGACCCCCTGTAGGGGAAGGGGGAGTGGCGTCCTCTATTAATCCGGAGGCGCCGAATACCATGATCGACGCACTGCAAAGCGCATCCGTCTTGGATGAGCACCGCATCCTGATGGGTACGGAGGCTGAGAAGATTCAGTCCGCCAAGAGCACGCTGAGCGAAGCCTTCTCTAGCCTGCTAGCAGGCTTCGAGGTACGCAATGTAATATTTTTGATTATGCCTATATATATAGACAGTAGCCCCTGAGACCCTGTTCGGTTCTTTGAAAGAAAAGCGAGTAGAGGATGAATAGTCAGTTGTCAGGTGGTAACATCCTGTTTTATTTGGATTAAAATAGGCCTCCCTGTTAGCAGCGACTACCCAATTAGCGGAAATTTCCAAACTCAAATGGAAACTAGAGCGAGCTGATGAGGACCTAGTCCTTATTAACAAGCGGTTCGACCAGGCGCAAGGTATGAGATACTATTATGTTATGCCTGTTTATGTCCGTATTCTGTGGGATTTCCAGAGCTACAATGTGTGTGGTTGTGCAGATGATGCTGCTGCGGTAGAAACCCTCAGGGGTGATCTTACCCAAGCCAAGGAGCAAGCTAGGGTAAGCAAGGCGGCCGCTGATAAAGCGACTGCGGACTTAACGGCCGAACAGGCCGCTCGGCGCCGTTTTGAGGAATGGGTGACCGAGGTAGAGCAGAAGCTCAAGGACACCGCCCATAAGTGCGAGTCCTTAGAAGAGGAAAATAAGGCAAAGGGGACCAAACTCGCCAAGGCCCTTCAAGATGCCAAGGAGGCGCAGTCCGAATCCCGTGCGGTGCACGAGGAAATCCATCAAGCCGGACAAATAGCGGCTGGTAAGCCCTTTTCGTTACAGGCTAAATTTGGGGATCGGGGGTATGCCTTGCTTAATCGACTATAGAGTTCTCCAAACGCATATGCGGATCTACCGAAGAGTGCTGCGGACGCCGCCCAATTCTTCTGGGCCTAGGAGGGGTACGTAATGGAGAAGCTTTTCTGGTTGCAGTTTGCGGGGCAGGAGCGTCCCGCACTGCTAAATGACCAGATGGCACAATGGGCGGAGCTGCATAAGATGTCCAGCGCGGCCATGAAGGACGTCATAGTCCGGTTGTGCGAATGGACACCGTCAAGAGGTCGTCCTGCATAGAAGGAGCGCGAATGGGCTTCGCCCGTGTGAAGATGCACTGGGCGAAGATGAAGGCCGAAAAGGTGGCAGTTGAGGGCCCGCCCGAAAGCAAGGACCATCGCACACCGCGGCGCTATTTTGAGGATGTACTAAAAGGTTCCCACCTTGTAGAAGCCCAACGCTCGAAGGATGTAGTGTTCGAGTGAACGAGTCCGAACTATTCGGGAGTTTGTATTATGAACTAAGGTTTTTGTAATATATTCATGCCTTTATGAAGGGTTTTATCCTCCTGTGCGGCCATTTTTATATCTGAGAGTTCCCAGTCATCGGCTTCACCCCCCATGTAGATACTACTGGGGTGTTCGGAATTGCGCATGAATACAGTTATCCCAGCGTCTTGGTCCATGAAGGAGGTGTCAACGCGGTGAACCAAGCAATCAGACTATGCGGTTTCATTGCTCTCACTTAGCCATAGGAGTTTGACGATGGGTCTACAAAGTAGCCCCTGGTGTGTACACGGCCATCCCAATGCGGATTTGTTGCATATGTGACCCGAAAACAGTCCTTCGTGTAATATGGAAAAAATCGCTAAAGATTTTAATAGGCCGTCGAGTGGCTGACCAGCTCTCGCCGCATCATGACAGTCAGTTTTCGGCTTTCTCTACTGAGGTGCTTAACTGAACGAACCGGAAACACAATCACAGTAGTTCTCCCTTTACTACCCTAGCCGATCAGACGAAACATAAGGTAGCAAACACAGGAGCCGGGTAACCCAACTATTGACCAAAGACATGATTCAGAGCCGATGCATATAGTGCCGAGCTTGGGACGCCGAATTATGCTATAAAGCTGTTTGGACTTTTTTTGGCAACACATGTGTTGCCATATAGAGCCCCTGGCAATTTGTGCCGAGGTGTGCGCGTGAGACAACTAAAGAGATGGAATAAAGTCTAAGTAAAGACGATACCGAAGAAGAATTTCGTTTACTGGAATCTGCTTGATACGTCCAAACATAATCTTACAGAGGGTACCATAATTACCAAGGTCATTTTACATGCCGGGGGTCTAAGGCTAAGGGAAAAAGCTTTATACAGGTTCTTGAGTGAAGTTGTGGTCTACGAAGTCCTTTGCACCTTCCTGCCGCACGTCTGCGCCGCTTTTGCCTAAGTAAGAGAAGATCCCTTGAGAGGAATGGTTTTCAACTATTTGTATGGAACTGGGCTCGGAGAGAGTCCTTATGAGTCTGTTGCATGATCAGGTTTTGATGCACCTATGGTAAAAGCTAATAAAAAATAATTAAAGAAAAGGGGAAGGCCGTATAGGGTCAAGCCGTACTATAGGCCTGCTCGTATTGTGCCTTCGCTGATGCCCCAGGTACTTTGAGTGCGTAATTATGCACGCACGGTACGACTTTTGCAGATATACATGGCGATCGACGGAGGCAAAGCTGCTAATCCATCTCTGGAATTTCCGAGATGTTAGCATGCAGAATTGGCCGGCCTTGTGTAATAGAGTCCGGCGGCTTAATAGCCGATGAGGTGTGCGGCTTGACAGGGTCGCTTTGTACTTCGGCCGCAATGGCCGTGGTATGCTCCTCAGTACGGAGGGAGCGTTCCGTGTTCCCATTGATTGTAATGACGCCATGTGGACCGGGCATCTTAAGCTTTAGATAGGCGTAGCGCGGGACCGCATTAAAGCGGGCAAAAGCGGGCCGCAATGGCCGTGGTATGCTCCTCAGTACGGAGGGAGCGTTCCGTGTTCCCATTGATTGTAATGACGCCATGTGGACCGGGCATCTTAAGTTTTCCGGCGAACCGAAGACGACTTCCAGCGTGATTGAGCCCGTGCAGCGGGCCTCTACACCAGGTATTACTCCATTAAAGGTAGTTTCAGTGGGCTTGATTCTTGACGGATCGATGCCCATTTTGCGGACAGTGTCTTCATAAAGTAGATTGAGACTGCTTCCGCCGTCCATGAGGACTCGCGTGAGATGAAATCCATAGATGATTGGATCGAGGACCAGAGCTGCCGAACCTCCATGCCGGATACTAGTTGTGTGGTCCTTTCGATCGAAGGTGATCGGGTAAGCCGACCATGGGTTGAATTTTGGGGCGACCGAGTCTATGGCGTAGACGTCCCATAATGCGCGCTTGTGCTCCCTCTTAGGGATATGTGTGCCATATATCATATTCACTATTTTTACCTCGGGGGGGGGGGGGGGATTGCTTCTGCCCCCCCCCCCTCCTCCCCCGTGTTCGGTTGACGAGGCTCTTGGTCATCGTCGTCGCTGGGCGAGTTGATTTTGCCGGCTTGTTTAAAGACCCAACAATTTATGTTGGTGTGATTGGCGAGTTTATCAGGGATGCCATGAATCTGGCAAGGCTGGTCAAGTATTCGGTCTAAACTGGACGGGCCATCTCTGTTTGCCTTGAATGGCTTCTTCCGTTGACCGGGTTTGGGGCCATTGAATCCGGTGTTGACCGCCATGTCTTGGGTCCCTTCATTATTGTTTCGACGCTTGTGCTTGTTGTGTTGTGTCTTGCCGTTGCTGTCCCTAGGTTCAGAGGTGCCAGGGTCGCTGGTGCTATTTCTTCTACGAGCAAGCCAGCTATCCTCTCTCGCGCAAAACCGGGTCATAAGTGCGGTAAGAGCTGCCATGGACTTTGGCTTTTCTTGGCCGAGGTGTCGGGAGAGCCACTCATCTCCGACGCTATGTTTGAAGGCTGTGAGGGCTTCAACGTCCGGACAATCCACAATCTGGTTCTTTTTTATTAAGAACCTGGTCCAGAGCTGTCGGGCTGATTCTCTGGGTTGCTGGATTATGTGACTAAGATCATCGGTGTCTGGGGGCCGAACATAGGTACCTTGGAAGTTGTCTCTGAATGCGTCCTCCAAGTCTTCCCAGCTACCAATAGATTTTTCCGGTAGTCTGTCCAGCCAGTGTCGTGCTGGCCCCTTGAGTTTTAGGGGGAGGTACTTAATGGCATGTAGATCATCACCACGTGACATGTGAATGTGGAGAAGAAAATCTTCAATCCATACTGCAGGATCTGTTGTGCCATCGTATGATTCGATGTTCACGGGTTTAAACCCTTCTGGGAACTGGTGCTCCATTACCTCATCGGTGAAGCATAGGGGGTGTGCGGCGCCTTTGTATCGGGCAACATCACGACACAGTTCGGATGAAGTCCGTATGCAATTTTCGGCCCTAGTGGGGTTGTGTTTGTTGCGCTAGGTCTGATGGCCGTCTTCTCGCGGTTGGGCACGCCCCCTTGATCCATAGATTGACCTGGTCTGGCCGGCTCTATTGTCCAGGTCCAAACGTAGGTCATAAGTGTATCCCCGAGCTATTGTTTCTCTGCTTTTATGGCGAGGTGGCGCAGGCTGGTATTCGGCTTGAGTTGCCGTTCTGTCCTGGCCATGTGGTGGTCGGTCAGGTCCGTCAGCCGCGTTACGCGCGGGTGGTATGGGCTCCAGAGCCTCATCGTCGAATTGGGGTAGCAGTTTGCGCTTCGGGTAACTCATTGTTGGGCATTCGAGGCCGTATTCTTCGGCTGCCAAGACATTAGTCCATCTGTCATTGAGCAGATCTTGGTCAGCTTGAAGCTCCTGCTGCTTTTTCTTTAGGCTTCTTGTAGTGGCTATTAGCCGGCGCTTAGAGCGCTCTGCATGATCGTCAGGGTCAATTTGCCCGTCCTCCCGATCATCCTATTCGGATGTTGGTTCGATGGGGTCTTCTTGGTCTTCGGCGTTCTCCGGAGTGTCTGAAGGAAATATGCCCTAGAAGCAATAATAAAGTTATTATTTATTTCCTTATATCATGATAAATGTTTATTATTCATGCTAGAATTGTATTAACCGGAAACATAATACATGTGTGAATACATAGACAAACTTAGTGTCACTAGTATGCCTCTACTAGACTAGCTCGTTAATCAAAGATGGTTATGTTTCCTAACCATGAACAATGTGTTGTTATTTGATTAATGAGGTCACATCATCAGTTGAATGATCTGATTGACATGACCCATTTCATTAGCTTAGCACCCGATCATTTAGTATGTTGCTATTGCTTTCTTCATGACTTATACATGTTCCTATGACTATGAGATTATGCAACTCCCGTTTACCGGAGGAACACTTTGTGTGCTACCAAACGTCACAACGTAACTGGGTGATTATAAAGGAGCTCTACAGGTGTCTCCAAAGGTAGATGTTGGGTTGGCGTATTTCGAGATTAGGATTTGTCACTCCGATTGTCGGAGAGGTATCTCTGGGCCCTCTCGGTAATGCACATCACATAAGCCTTGCAAGCATTGTGACTAATGAGTTAGTTGCGAGATGATGTATTACGGAACGAGTAAAGAGACTTGCCGGTAACGAGATTGAAGTAGGTATTGGATACCGACGATCGAATCTCGGGCAAGTAACATACCGATGACAAAGGGAACAACGTATGTTGTTATGCGGTCTGACCGATAAAGATCTTCATAGAATATGTAGGAGCCAATATGGGCATCCAGGTCCCGCTATTGGTTATTGACCGGAGATGTGTCTTAGTCATGTCTACATTGTTCTCGAACCGTAGGGTCCGCACGCTTAATGTTACGATGACAGTTATTATGAGTTTATGCATTTTGATGTACCAAAGTTAGTTCGGAGTCCCGGATGTGATCACGGACATGACGAGGAGTCTCGAAATGGTCGATACATAAAGATTGATATATTGGATGACTATATTCGGACACCGGAAGTGTTCCGGGTGATTTCGGAGAAAACCGGAGCGCCGGGGGGTTACCGGAACCCTACCGGGAGAAGTAATGGGCCTTATGGGATTTAGTGGAGAGAGAGAAGGGCTGCCAGAGGTGGGCCGCGCGCCACCTCCTCCCTAGTCCGAATTGGACTAGGGGAGGTGGCGGCGCCCCCCCCCCTTTCCTTCTCCCACTCCACCTCTTTCCCCGTCCTAGTAGGAGTCCTACTCCTACTAGGAGGAGGACTCCTCCTTGGCGCGCCACACCTAGCCGGACGGCCTCCTCCCCTTGCTCCTTTATATACGGGGGCAGGGGGCACCTCTAGACACACAAGTTGATCCACGTGATCGTTCCTTAGCCGTGTGCGGTGCCCCCTGCCACCATATTCCACCTCAATCATATCTCTGTAGTGCTTAGGCGAAGCCCTGCGTCGGTAGAACATCAAGATCGTCGTCACGCCATCGTGCTGACGGAACTCCTCCCCGAAGCTTTGTTGGATCGGAGCCCGGGGATTGTCATCGAGCTGTACGTGTGCTAAGAACTCGGAGGTGCCGGAGTAATGGTGCTTGGATCGGTCGGATTGGGAAGAAGACGTACGACTACTTCCTCTACGTTGTGTCAATGCTTCCGTTGCGATCTACAAGGGTACATAGATCAGACTCTCCCCCTCGTTGCTATGCATCACCATGATCTTGCGTGTGCGTAGGAAATTTTTTGAAATTACTACGTTCCCCAACAGTGTCATCGTCTCCGGTGCCGGTATTGATGTCTTTTCCGTGACGTGATTTAGAGCGGTGCCGCTACCGTCGGTGCTTTGGTGGTATCTTAGGAGGTTTGTCCTCGACTGGATCCTTTTCATCTTCGTCGTCGCCTTCTTTAGGTCTGCCCACCATGTACATGTCGTATGAGGAAGTGGCCGTCCAGCGTCTGGTGAACGACGGGTTTTGGACCTGCTCCTCTCTGGCGTCGTCGTACATACCGTCGATGTCTTTGGAGGTGTAGTCGAGCTTGTCAGTTAGATCATCGACAGTGGCTATGAAGTGGGTGGTGGGTGGGAAGTAAAATTCCCTATTTTCAGCCCCTAGTCTGGGTTGGGCGTAATTCGGAAGCGATTCCTCTGTGATGGCGAGGGATCGCATTAAGTCCAAAGCCTCATTTAAGAGCATGGTTTGGATGGAGAAAGAAGTTCCCAGTTCGAGCTTGAATGATGCAAACTTCGAGGGTTCGGAGCCAGTATTCGGAAAAGAGTCCGGCCTTGAGATGACCGCCGATGACACTATTCTCTCCGGTTCTCTAGTGTTGAGCTCTATGGCCGTAGAGGGTCCATCGGGCTCTAGACTCCCGTCTTCGGACCTGGTTACACGCTCCAGATCTAAGGCCGGAGCGGTGGTTGGGGCCGTGAATACTTGGAAGATCAAGTCTCCTCGGATATCAGCGACATAGTTCAGATTTCCAAAGCTGATCCGGTGACCAAGGGCGTAGCTGTCGATCTGCTCTAGGTGGCCAACCGAGTTGGCACACAGTGCGAAGCTGTCGAGTACAAAGATCTGGCCGGGGAGAAAAATCTCCTTCACGACAGCATTGTTGTAGATGATTGATGGAGCCATCGAGCCTTCCGACGACAACACCGTGGGACTCTCAATGAAAGCATCAATGTCAGTGTCAAAATCGGCAGATCTCGGGTACAGGGTCTGATACGTCTCCAACGTATCTATAATTTTTGATTGTTCCATGCTATTATATTATCTGTTTTGGATGTTAATGGGCTTTATTTTACACTTTTATATTATTTTTGGGACTAACCTATTAACCCAAGGCCCAGTGCAAATTGTTGTTTTTTTTGTCTATTTTAGTGTTTCGCAGAAAAGGAATATCAAAAGGAATCCAAATGGAATGAAACTTTCGGGAACGTGGTTTTTGGAACAAACGTGATCCAGAGGACTTGGAGTGGACGTCAAGAAACGAATGAGGATTCCACGAGGCAGGGGGCGGGCCTACCCCCCGGGCGCGCCCTCCCCCTCGTGGGCCCCTCGTGGCTCAACCGACCTACTTCTTCCTCCTATATATACTCATATACCCTGAAAACATCCAAGAGCACCATGAAACCCTATTTCCACCGCTGCAACCTTCTGTACCCAAGAGATCCCATCTTGGAGCCTTTTCTGGAGCTTCACCGGAGGGGGCATTAATCACGGAGGGCCTCTACATCAACTCCATGGCCCCTCCGGTGATGTGTGAGTAGTTTACATCGGACCTTCGGGTCCATAATTATTAGCTAGATGGCTTCTTCTCTCTCTTTGAAATTCAATACAAAGTTCTCCTCGCTCTCCTTGGAGATTTATTCGATGTAACTATTTTTGCGGTGTGTTTGTCGAGACCCGATGAATTGTGGGTTTATGATCAAGTCTATCTATGAACAATATTTGATTCTTCTTTGAAATATTGTATGCATGATTGGTTATCTTTGCAAGTCTCTTCGAATTATCAGTTTGGTTTGGCCTACTAGATTGATCTTTCTTGCAATGGGAGAAGTGATTAGCTTTGGTTTCAATATTGCGGTGCTTGATCCTATTGACAGAAAGGGAAATGCCACGTATTGTATTGTTTCCGTCGAGGATAAAAAGATGGGGTTTATATCATATTGCTTGAGTTTATCCCTCTACATCATGTCATCTTACCTAATGTGTTACTCTGTTCTTATGAACTTAATACTCTAGATGCATGCTGGATAGCGGTCGATCTATGGAGTAATAGTAGTAGATGCAGGAAGGAGTCGGTCTACTTGTCACGGATGTGATGCCTATATACATGATCATGCCTAGATATTCTCATAATTATTCGCTTTTCTATCAATTGCTCGACAGTAATTTGTTCACCCACCGTAATACTTATGCTATCTTGAGAGAAGCCTCTAGTGAAACCTATGGCCCCCGGGTCTATTCTCCATCATATTAATCTTCCGTCAACAAGCTATTTCTATTACCTTTTATTTTGCAATCTTTACTTTTACTCTTTATCATAAAAATACCAAAAATATTATCTTATCATCTCAATCAGATCTCACTCTCATAAGTGACCGTGAAGGGCTTGACAACCCCTTTATTGTGTTGGTAGTGAGGTTCTTATTTGTTTGTCCAGGTACGAGGGACTTGCCTGTGGCCTCCTACTGGATTGATACCTTGGTTCTCAAAAACTAAGGGAAATACTTACGCTACTTTGCTGCATCACCCTTTCCTCTTCAGGGGAAAACCAACGCAGTGCTCAAGAGGTAGCAAGAAGGATTTATGGCGCTGTTGCCAGGGAGTCTATGCACAAGTCAAGACAAACCAAGTACCCATCATAAACTCTTATCCCTCGCATTACATTATTTGCCATTTGCCTCTCGTTTTCCTCTCCCCCACTTCACCCTTGCCGTTTTATTTGCCCTCTTTTTCCGTTCCCCTTCTCTTTTCCAGTTCACCTCTTTTTACTTGTTTCTTATTTGCTTGTGTGTTGGATTTCTTGCTTGTCACGATGGCTCAAGATAATACTAAATTGTGTGATTTTTTTCAATACCAACAATAATGATTTTATTAGCACTCTGATTGCTCCTCTTACCGATGTTGAATCTTGTGAAATTAATGCTGCTTTGCTGAATCTTGTCAAGAAAGATCCGTTTTCCGGCCTTCCTAGTGAAGATGCCGCTACCCATCTAAACAACTTTGTTGATTTGTGTGATATGCAAAATAAGAAAGATGTGGATAATGATATTGTTAAACTGAAGCTATTCCCATTTTCTCTTAGAGATCGTGTCAAAACTTGGTTTTCGTCTTTGCCTAAAAATAGTATCGATTCATGGAATAAGTGCAAAGATGATTTTATCTCTAAGTATTTTCCTCCCGCTAGGATCATCACCCTTAGAAACGATATTATGAATTTTAAACAACTTGATCATGAACATGTTGCACAAGCTTGGGAGAGAATGAAATTAATGATATCTAATTGCCCTACACATTGTTTGAATCTTTGGATGATTATACAAAAAAATTATGCCGGATTGAACTTTGCTTCTAGGAATCTTTTAGATTCGGCCGCGGGAGGCACTTTTATGGAAAACACTTTAGGAGAAGCTACTAAACTCCTAGATAATATTATGGTTAATTATTCTCAATGGCATACTGAAAGATCTACTAATAAAAAGATGGATGAGCTTATGATTTTTTTTGCTAATAAGAATGTTTCATCTGATCCTAATGATATGCCTTTGTCTACTTTGATTGATAATAATAATGAATCTATGGATGTGAATTTTGTTGGTAGGAACAATTTTGGTAATAACGCGTATAGAGGTAATTTAAATCCTAGGCCGTTTCCTAGTAATTCATCTAATAATTATGGTAATTCCTACAACAATTCTTATGGACATTATAATAAGATGCCCTCTGATTTTGAATCTAATATTAAAGAATTTATTAGTTCGCAAAAGAGTTTCAATGCTTTGATTGAAGAAAAATTGTCTAGGATTGATGAGTTGGCTAGGAACGTAGATAGAATTTCTCTTGATGTTGATTCTTTGAAAATTAGATCTATTCCACCTAAGCATGATATCAATGAGTCTCTCAGAGCTATGAGAATTTCCATTGATGAGTGCAAAGAAAGAACCGGTATGATGCGTGCTAAAAAAGATTGCTTTGTAAAAGCGTGTTCTTCTAGTTTCCATGATAATAATTATGAAAATCTAAAAGTTATTGATGTGTCCCCTATTAAATCTTTTTTTTGCAATATGAATCTTTATAATGATGGGACTGGAGATGAGTCAACTTTAGTTAGAAGGAATCCCAATGATTCGGAGTTTTTAGATCTTGATGCAAAAATTGATAAAACTGGGATTGGAGAGGTCAAAACTTTACATAGAAATGAACCCACTATCTTGGATTTCAAGGAACTTAATTATGATAATTGCTCTTTGATAGATTTTATTTCCTTGTTGCAATCCATGTTAAATTCTCTGCATGCTTATAGTCAAAATAAAGCTTTTACTAAACATATCATTGATGCTTTAATGCAATCTTATGAAGAAAAGTTTGAATTGGAAGTTTCTATCCCAAGTGATGAGTGGTAACCTACTATTAAAATTAAAATTAAAGATCATGAATTCTTTGCCTTATGTGAGTTGGGTGCTAGTGTTTCCATGATTCCTAAAACTTTGTGTGATTTGCTAGGTTTCCGTGAATTTGACGATTATTCTTTAAACGTGCTGTCACACCCTAGCTAGTCCATGCATTATAGTGTGCATCATATTTACTTTCATCAGAAACTTGAAATGGGGAAGGCAGAACCCCCAGTACCCCCCCCCTGAAATCAACTAGGGTTTACTAAAAATAATTTCAATGAACCTGAAATGCCCTTCTAAAATGTTCACCCTCTTTGCCTTGGGCTAGAACCTCTGGGAAAATAGGTGCACATTTTTCTAGGTCAACAGAAGGCCATTGATTTAAATCATAAATATTTGAATTTGGGCATTTAGATGCTATAAAATAATTCAAATGCTCAAATAATTCTGGAAATAAATGTTTGCTGTTAGGAATAATTCCAACAGAGCCCACAATTATTCTCAGGATTTTAGAAAGTGCCTAGGTATTTTTAATAAAGCCCTAAAGCTACAGAAAAATAGAAAAGGAAAACAAAAATCAAAAAAAGGGGGAAGGAAGCCACTTGGGCCTTACCTGGCTCGGCCCAGCCGACTGGCCAGCGCCAGTCACCCCCTACCTCGCGCCAGGAGGCAGGGGCGCGTGCTCGCCGCGCGCCGGCCACGCGCCGGCCACCTCCTGCTTCTGCCGACGCCGGGAGACGCCCTGAAGTGCCACGCGACCCCCCCTCATCTCCCTCTCGTCCTCTCTCACTCTCCCCCTCGTCCCCCTCTCTCTCTCCCGCGATGGCCGAGCGCGCCCCTCGCCGCCGATCGCCCTAGCCGCCGCCAAAGACCTTCCCTCGCCCCTCCGACGAGTCCATCAGCTTCTCCTCGGCTCCCTCGTCCTCCCCACTGAGCCACGCTTCGCCGGAAGCCCTGCAACGCCGCCTTCGCCCTCGTCTTCAACCTCGGGCATCCGAGATCGCCGGCGACCGCACTTCTTCCTCAGCCCGCCCCGAGCCCGCTGAGACCACCGCTGCACTCCCTGTGAGCTCCTGCTCCTTCCCCCGTGCTCGCCCTCTCCGTTTCCGTCCCCTAGCTCCGATTTCCACCATGGCCGAAGCTCGCCGTCGCCGTGCCTCGTCGCCGTCGTGGCCAGAGCCACCGTCGCTTGAAGCCGGGCACACCACCGTGCTCAGCGCAGCCCCAGGAACCCGTAGCCACCACTAGTTCTTCCTCCCGTGCATGGTAGCCTCGAAACCGACCTCGCCCGAACTCCCGCGACCGCCAAGCTCGTCACCGGCGTCGTTTCCGGCCACCCCGAGCCCAACTACCACCACCAAACGATGCAGCTCGCTCCCCGCATCGCGTAGCACATCTCCGCCTGAGGGCGTTTTCCGAAGCCCTCCGCCGTCTCGGGCCTCGCCGGCGGCTCAACGTCGGCGAGTTGACCCAGTTTGACCCCTGGGTGGGCCCAGGTAGACCCCCCCTGAGTCTATGACAGGTGGGGCCGGTCTGTTAACTAAATTAGGATTAGATTTATTTAAATCTTACCTAATTAGTCACTGACGAGTGGGCCCTGCCCAGTAATTAGGCTAATTAAACGTAGTTAGTGCACTGAGAGGCTGACAGAAGGGCCCCACCAGTCAGGTTTGACCTGGCTGGCGCCTTTGACCTGCTGACGTCACCCTAACGCATTGCTGACGTAGTAATTGTTTTCTGGAATTATTTTTATTCAGGAAATTCTAGAAAATAGTTCAAACTTCAAAAATTCATAGAAATTCAACCATAACTCCAAATGAGATAAATTATATATGAAAAATTATCAGAAAAATTCAATCTATCCATCTGTAATGGTTTCATGCATGACAAAACAAGTTTACCTTGCTGTTTAAGAACAATAAGGAAATGCACTATACATGCCATATTTAATGAGCTAATATTTGAATCTTTGATTCAAATGAGCTCATCCCTTTATATTCTAGCTTGCATTAGGCCAAGACACCAACATATTGCCATGTCATAGCATGCATCATATTGTTGCATATCGTCATGTGTTGACTGTGTTCCGATGTGCTCTTCGTGGTAGGTTCTGCCTCCGAGGATATTCACGAGTATCCAACTGAAGGGCAGTATCCCACTACCACTCCATCAGGCAAGAAACCATTGATCATTCCGATACAACCCATGTTCTCGCTCCTGCTCTTGTTTACTGCATTAAGACAACACGATTCAAACTGCTGTGTGCTACGGTAGTTGAACCCTTATCCCTTGCATGACCTTTCGTTGCCACAGTAACTAGATGAAACCCACTAGCATGTGTAGGACTTGATTGAGCCATGTTTTGTGATTCCTACCTTGCTATGCCTGCTATGCTTAGAGTTGTGTCAGGTCTGGTTCATCTGGGTGATGGGCTAGAGTGAAATGCTTATGTCGGTAATATGTGGGATGTGTTGAACATGTTTTGGTAAAGGTATTGATGAGAGGCCATGTAGGAGTACATGGTGGGTTGTTTCATTGAGGCCGTCCCTAAGAACTGAGATCTGTATGCGTGATTTAAGATTCAGCTACTACCACACATTGGGCCCTGAAATATGACCCCGCTCGACTTGTTGACCCCTCTCGCCTCGGTCCATGAGTTGCAACTACTTTCTGGGTTTGTAGGTTATGTGTTGGTTACTTTCTGAGTTTATCCCTCTACATCTTGTCATCTTACCCAGGGCGTTACTCTGTTCTTATGAACTTAATACTCTAGATGCATGCTGGATAGCGGTCGATGTGTGGAGTAATAGTAGTAGATGCAGGGAGGAGTCGGTCTACTTGTCACGGACGTGATGCCTATTGTCGGTGTCAAAACCGGCAGATCTCGGGTAGGGGGTCCTGAACTGTGCATCTAGGATCGATGGTAACAGGAGGCAGGGGACACGATGTTTACCCAGGTTCGGGCCCTCTTGATGGAGGTAATACCCTATGTCCTGCTTGATTGTTCTTGATAATATGAGTAGTACAAGAGTTGATCTACCACGAGATCATAGAGGCTAAAACCCTAGAAGCTAGCCTATGGTATGATTGTTGTATAAATTATCTATCGACTAGCCTGGCCTCGGTTTATATAATGACCAAAGGCCTAGGATAACAAGAGTCCTAGACGAATACGCCGGTGGGGAGGAGTCCTTGTCTTGATCACCAAGTCTTGTGGAATCTTCCACGTATGCGGCAGCTGTCCGAACTGGCCCATGAGTATACGGCCATGGGGGTCCTCGGCCCAATCTAACAGATCGGGACATGACGTGTTGAGTACCCCCTAGTCCAGGACACCATCACCTATATACATGATCATGCCTAGATATTCTCAAAATTATTCACTTTTCTATTAATTGCTCTACAGTAATTTGTTCACCCACCGTAATACTTATGCTATCTTTAGAGAAGCCACTAGTGAAACCTATGGCCCCCGGGCCTATTCTCCATCATATTAATCTTCCATCAACAAGCTATTTCTATTACCTTTTATTTTGCAATCTTTACTTTTACTCTTTATCATAAAAATACCAAAAATATTATCTTATCATCTCTATCGTAAGTGACCATGAAGGGCTCGACAACCCATTTATCGCGTTGGTTGCGATGTTCTTATTTGTTTGTGTAGGTACGAGGGACTTGCGTGTGGCCTCCTACTGGATTGCTACCTTGGTTCTCAAAAACTGAGGGAAATACTTACACTACTTTGCTGCATCACCCTTTCCTCTTCAAGGGCAAACCAACGCAGTGCTCAAGAGGTAGCAGGGTCTCGAACTGTGCGTCTAAGGATGGAAGGTAACAGGAGACAGGGACACGGTGTTTACCCAGGTTTGGGCCCTCTTGATGGAGGTAATACCCAACGCCCTGCTTGATTGACTTTGATGACTATAGGGGTTACAAGAGTTGATCTACGACGAGATCATAATGGCTAAACCCTATATGTCTAGCCTGTACAGCGGAGGGGGCTACCCTTGATTGCCTCTATGGACTAAAACCTCCAGTTTATATAGACAATGGAGGGGGCTAGGGTTGTACAAAGTCGGTTTACAGAGAAAGGAATCTTCATATCCGAACGCCAAGCTTCCCATCCACGCAAAGGAGAGTCCCATCCGAACACGGGGGAAAGTGTTCTATCTTGTATCTTCACGGCCCATTAGTCCGGCCAATGTTGCATAGCCCGGACGCCCGAGGACCCCCTTATCCTGGACTCTCTCAACTACGATAAGATTTTCTCACTCATAGCGATGCTTAAGTCTGTCCGAATCATGTTAGCAATTACCACATTTTATGAAATCTGGCAAATGGATATCAAAACTACATTCCTTAATGAATTTCTTAAAGAAGAGTTGTATATGATGCAACAAGAAGGTTTTGTCAATCCTAAAGGTGCTAAGAAAGTGTGCAAGCTCCAGCGATCCATCTATGGACTGGTGCAAGCATCTTGAAGTTGGAATATACGCTTTGATAAGATGATCACAATATATGGTTTTATGCAGACTTTTGGTGAAGTCTGTATTTACAAGAAAGTGAGTGGGAGCACTACAGCCTTTCTGATAAGTACATGCGAATGACATATTGTTGATCAGAAATGATGTAGAATTTTGTGGAAAGCATAAAGGAGTGTTTGAAAGGAGTTTTTCAAAGAAAGACCTCGGTGAAGCTGCTTCCATATTGAGCATCAAGATCTATAGATATAGATCAAGACGCTTGATAAGTTTTTTCAATGAGTACATACCTTGACAAGTTTTTGAACTAGTTCAAAATGGAACAGTCAAAGAAGGAGTTCTCGCCTGTGTTGCAAGGTGTGAAGTTGAGTAAAGACTCAAAACCCGACCGCGACAGAAAATAGAAAGAGAATGAAAAGTCATTCCCTCTGCCTCAGTCATAGGTTCTATAAAGTGTGCTATGCTGTGTACCACACCTATTGTGTACCTCACCATGAGTTTGGCAAGAGGGTACAATAGTGATCTAGGAGTGGATCACTGGACAGCGGTCAAAATTATACTTAGTGGAATAAGGTCATGTTTCTCGGTTATGGAGGTGACAAAAAGTTCGTCATAAAGGGTTACGTCGATGCAAGCTTTGACACTGATCCGATGACTCTAAGTCTCAATCTGGATACATATTGAAAGTGGGAGCAATTAGCTATAGTAGCTCCATGCAGAGCATTGTTTACATAGAAAATTAGCAAAATACATATGGCTCTGAATGTGGCAGACCCATTGACTAAAATTTTCCCACAAGCAAAACATGATCACACCTTAGTACTCTTTGGGTGTTAATCACATAGCGATGTGAACTAGATTATTGACTCTAGTAAACCCTTTGGGTGTTAGTCACATGGAGATGTGAACTAATCACATAAAGATGTGAACTATTGGTGTTAAATCACATGATGATGTGATCTAGATTATTGACTCTAGTGCAAGTGGGAGACGGAAGGAAATATGCCCTAGAGGCAATAATAAAGTTGTTATTTATATTTCCTTATATCATGATAATTTTTTATTATTCATGGTAGAATTGTATTAACCGGAAACTTAGTACATGTGTGAATACATAGAAAAAACAGGGTGTCCCTAGTATGCCTCTACTTGACTAGCTCGTTAGTCAAATATTGTTAAGTTTCCTAGCCATAGACATGTGTTGTCATTTGATGAACGGGATCACATCATTAGCGAATGATGTGATGGACAAGACCCATCCGTTAGCTTAGCATAATGATCGTTTAGTTTTTCTGATATTGCTTTCTTCATGACTTATACATGTTCCTCAGACTATGAGATTATGCAACTCCCAAATACCGGAGGAACACCTTGTGTGCTATCAAACATCACAAGGTAACTAGGTGATTACAAAGATGCCCTACAGGTGTCTCCGATGGTGTTTGTTGAGTTGGCATAGATCGAGATTAGGATTTGTCACTCCATGTATCGGAGAGGTATCCCTGGGCCCTCTCGGTAATGCACATCACTATGAGCCTTGCAAGCAATGTGAATATTAACTTAGTCATGGGATGATGCATTATAGATCGAGTAAAGAGACTTGCCAGTGACGAGATTGAACTAGATATGATGATACCGACGATCGAATCTCGGGCAAGTAACATACCGATGACAAAGGGAACAATGTATGTTGTTATGCGGTTTGACCGATAAAGATCTTCGTAGAAAATGTAGGAACCAATATGAGCATCCAGGTTCCGCTATTGGTTATTCACCGGAGATGTGTCTCGGTCATGTCTAGATAGTTCTCGAACCCGTAGGGTTCGCACGCTTAACATTCGATGATGATTTGTATTATGAGTTATGTGATTTGATGAACCGAAGTTTGTTCGGAGTCTCGGATGAGATCACAGACATGAAGAGGAGTCTCGAAATGGTCGAGACATAAAGATTGATATATTGGAAGGTTATGTTTGGACACCGGAATGGTTTCGGAAAGGTTCGGACATTTTCCGGAGTACCGGGGGGTTACCGGAACCCCCAGGGGGTTAATGGACCTTCATGGCCCCTAGTGGAAGAGAGGAGGCGGTGGCCAGGTGGAGGCGCGTGCCCCCCAAGCCCAATCCGAATTGGACAAGGGTTGGGGAGGCCTTTCCTTCTTCTCCTCCTTCTCTTTCCCCCTTCCCCCTTCTTCGGAAAGGAAAGGGGGGGCGAATCATACTTGGACCGGGAGTCCAAGTAGAACTCCCCCCCTTGGCGTGCCCCCTTTAGGGCCGGCCTCCTCTCCTCACCCCCTTTATATACGTGGGAGGGGGCACCCCAAAGATACACCAAGTCTTCTCTTAGCCGTGTGCGGTGCCCCCCTCCATAGTTACACACCTCGGTCATATCGTCGTAGTGCTTAGGCGAAGCCCTGCACCGGTAACTTCATCATCACCGTCGCCACGCCGTCGTGCTGACGGAACTCTCCCTCGGCCTCAACTGGATCAAGAGTTCGAGGGACGTCATTGAGCCGAACGTGTGCTGAATGCGGAGGTGCCGTACGTTCGGTGCTTGGATCGGTTGGATCGCGAAGACATTTGACTACATCAACCGCGTTACTAAATGCT
The DNA here is from genome assembly GCF_018294505.1 of Triticum aestivum. NCBI lineage: Eukaryota > Viridiplantae > Streptophyta > Magnoliopsida > Poales > Poaceae > Triticum > Triticum aestivum. Next base: position 30,935,720 of record NC_057809.1, read on the forward strand.
TCCGCTTTTGGTCTACGAGGGTATGTGGACACACTCTCCTCGCTTGTTTCTATGCATCTCCTAGATAAATCTTGCGTGATCGCAGGTAAAAATTTTGAAATACTGCAGTACCCAACACCTCCAACTAATTAAGTCATGCCCTTGAATCCCGATCCCTAGCACCCAAACTCATGCCTCAGTTTTGATTCTCCATCTCCCCTAGCCACATCTGCCTACTCCATCTATACGTCGCTTCGACAACCACAATGATCTCTCGGGTGGTTGATGGAGTTGTGAGCGCCTTTTCTCTCCCCCCCCCATTCGATATCACGCCCATGGCGATCCTCCTACCGCCCTCCTGCTCCACTTTCGATTACGAACAAGAGCCCGATGAGATGGATGCAATGACAACAATGATGTCATCGTCCCCAGATCCGAGCTATTGGAAGTGGAAGAGAAGAGCTTGATATGAGCACTTCACCACCAAGGCTGCCATCGAAAGTCACACACGAGGACGAGGCCATGATATTGAAATTTGAATGCACTTCTGCAATGTGGTGTTTAATAGTTTATGAATCTCAGAAGCAATGTCGACACCGCCTTCGGTCCTTCGTTTCTTTGCGGGCGCTTCATATGTTTTTGTGCTAGTGTCAAGGTAGTAGATCTCTTCATGCTGGTCTTCGCGTTGGTGTTGTTGTGGACAACCAACAGCTTCGACGGCAGAAGGCAGGCCCTTGGGTTTTTTTCTTTGTTCCCATAGCCTTTGGCTTAGTAATGACACTATGGCCTTTATTCTCCCATTGTGTCCCTCGAGCGATAGATTTTCCATTGGTGGTTTTGTGCTTTCCGTTCTCTATTGTTGTGGGAAGCCAACCGAAGTTTGTTATGGAGATGGTTTGGCACTGGGATCTCCGACCTACGCAAGGCTTCTACGATGGCGGCTTATTCTCAAGGCATGGTCCAGTTGGACCTTAGCATGATTTCCTAGCCGCGGTATACAATGTCAGATTTGGAATGCTTTGTTAGACCATAGGACTAGGATGTTAAGCGGGTAGCATTAGGTATCAAATGCACTGTATCTTGCTTCATCACATCGCTCAAGTCAAAGTTTGCTACTCTTAAAGCAAATATCCAGTCATCGATGTGTAAGAGGTGCTAAGATTGTCTTGCCTTTGGTTTACCTCTCTTGGTCACAACTAGATTGTTCCGCCTTTTCTTGTGAGCAAGAAGTGATACTTTCGCCTCTTCAAAACTCATCAAAACGTTAGTCAACCCATCTAGGCATCCCCAACAATCCAACATCACAAAGAAAGCAAAAGAGTAATGCAAATTAGCTGATTTAATTGCCAACTGTTTATGTAGAGCCGCAGGCAAATACAGGTGCAATTCAACATACAGAGAGCTTCTTACCAACTACCAGGTATGCAATTCGACATTCATTATTACTCCCTCCGTTCCTAAATATAAGACCTTTTAAAGATTCCAATATGGGCTACATACTAAGCAAAATGAGTGAATTTTGTCGGGACCCCGATCCCAAGTCACACCGATCTAGCATGTAACACTTCATATCACTTTGCGGCCTCACGCACGGTATTCCCATGGGTGCCACCTTACCTGGCCCGGGACCGTTTGTGCCTTTTGGCTCACATATATGATAGTGTCGCTAGCATCCATATGACAAAGAACCCGGGCCGACATGACTAGTTGTGAACCCAAAGTAGCACAAACTTACAGGGACAGGCATACATGAATCAACCTCGAAAATGTCGGTCAACAGCGTATGAATCCGGGCTGTAGCACTGGGCTAACAGGACTCCGGGAACCCGGGCTGTAGCAGGCTAGACAGGACTCCGGATGTCACCGCGTGACATTTCCCCGAAGGGACAGACACAGGGACGAAGTGAATCACATGTCGGCCAGTCATGTGTTCCGGAGCAGTAGTGCTGGGCTAGCAGGACTCCGGTGAACCGGGCTATAGCGGACTACTATGGCACATGGAAGCACAAGACTACATTTCCCCACAAGAGAGGCTATCAGAGGTAAACAACTAGGTTGTCGGATCCCACACATAGCAATACACGTTACACGTACGCATAACATGCAAGTATGTGCTGTACATCATGGCATCACAACATAACTCAAACTCATATAGATAAAGGCCTAGAAGAGCCACATAGCATTCAATACAAACAGGGGTCTCATGACCCATCATTCAGAGCATACAAGCAACGGAAGCATTACATGTCTGAGTACATACAACTACAAAAGGAAAAGACTAAGAAGCCTGACTAAAACCGACCCTCCCAAGGGTACAAGATCGTAGCTGGGATACAGGCTACTTGTTGAAGTCACTAGGTAACCAACTGCAAAACATAAATAAGGAAACGTGAGTACAAAGGTACTCAGCAAGTCTTACTTCAGAACTATCTACATATGCAACATTATCAACAAAGGGGGTGGTGGAGTTTAACAGCAGCAAGCCAGCTTTGACTCAATGGCTAATCTATACTACAAGTATCAGAAACTTCTTTGAGGTGAGAAGACGCACACGAGTCCACATATTCACCATATCAATACCCACTATGGATCCGTTCCCGTCTCCCTACGAGAAGGCCATCCATAGCACTCACGCTTATCTTGCGGATTTTAGAGTATCCACTTCAAGTTGTCTATGTACTACATAAGTCCTCCAAGTTTCCATATCCGAGGAAAACGGCTATTCGAATAGATAATATTGACCCTGCAGGGGTGTACTTCTTCACACACGCTCTCGCCACTTATAGCCCTGTACACGTTATGTACCTCGGCAGCCTTCAAGCGGAAGCCGAGCGAGGGTGTCGGCCACGACCTGACTAACCACACAAGTCTCTCGTACAGGTTTATCGCCTATTCGGGTTCCATCCGCAAGGAGATCCGGCCGGGGTTTCGCTCGCGGCCCCAAACGATGTGTGCAGGGTTCCCAAGCCCACCATCCGGGTGCCACTTGGTACACCGTGCCATAGTGCCTAGTCTGTCCCAAGGCTGTCCCGTCGGACACCACCTGGTAGACAAGTAGCACTACCTACAAACGCCAGAAACTAGTTGCAACTCCTGGACAGAGATCAAGTGGATAGATAAGCCGAGAGCGGCCGGATAACTGGAACCCTATGTGTGGTAGTAACTGGACTTGGACAACATACACAGTACTCAGTGCTTAAGGACGGTTCCAATGAGACAACCCACCATGTACTCCTACATGGCCTCTCATCGCTACCTTTACCAAAACGTGTTCACACACTTAGCCTTTACCGGTAGGACATGTTCACCACTCCGATTCATTCCCGATGAATCAGACCTGACACAACTCTAAGCCTAGTTGGCATAAAGAAAACAAGCATGGATGAGCAGGCACATCAAGGCTCAAGCAACTCCTACTCATGCTAGTGGGTTTCAACTATTTACTGTGGCAATGACAGGTCATGCAGAGGAATGGGTTCAGCTACCGCAGCAGAAAGTAGCAGTTTGAATCATTGTTGTCCTAATGCAGTAAAAGGAGCAGGAGCGAGAGAGTGGGATTTTATTGAGATGCTCAAGGGGGTTTGCTTGCCTGATAGATCGACGAAGAAGCACTGCTCCTCAGACAGGTACTCGGGACACCTTCCGGAGCAGAACCTATCGAGAGGGAACGGTGCCGGCAATCAATAAACAACCATATGCAACAGTATGATGCATGAAGATGACATTTCAAAGATGCTATGCTTTGCCCTAATGCATGTAGCATTAATTTGGTTGAAGTCCATATGAACCAAGGATTCATATGCAAATCCCAAATTAATTATATAACATGCCATTATTACGTTTTCACTTATACAGCAAGTATAAGTTGGTTTTTCATGCATGAAACTAGCATAAATGGATTCCTTGCATTTTTCTGATAATTTTTCATATATAATTTATTTCATTTGGAGTTACGGTTGAATTACTATGATTTTTAGAAGTTTTAACTATTTTCTGGAATTTCCTGATTTAAATTAATTCCAGAAATCAATTATTGCGTCAGCTCTACGTCAGCATGACGTAAGCGAGTCAACGAGGCTGACCATGTCAAACCTGACCAGTGGGTCCCACTGGTCAGTGACCCAGTCAACTAAGTTAGTTAGTCCTAACTAACTGGTAGCGCCCACCAGTCAGTGACTGTAGTAGCTAACCTAGTTAGTTAATTAGCGCTAACTATAGTAATTAGTAGGGCGGGGCCAGCAAGTCAGTGAGAGAGAGGGGGAGGTCAAACTGGGTTGTGGGGTCAACCCACGCCGGTCAAAGGTCAGCGGTCGCCGGCGGTTAGCCGCCGGCGACTCCGGACACGGCGGAGCGCGTCGGGATCGCGCTACAGACCACCGTTTCGAGCGTGGTTGGGTCGTATGGAGAGCTGGGGCTGAGCCGCGTGTGTGGGTGGTGGAGCTGGACCAAATGGTCGCCGGAATCGACGCCGGCGACGAGGTTTGCGGCTGCCGTGGTTCGGCCATCGATGAAAACGAAGCTACGGAGCACTAGGGGAGGAGATGGTGAGTGCATCGTGCTCCTATGGTTGCGCAGAGCACGCTGATGAGCTCGGACGCGGGTGGCAGCAGCTGTGGCCGCGGCGGCGGTGAGCTTCGGGCTCGACGGATAAGACGACTACAGTGGCCGTACAGGGAAAAGGAGAGGGGGAATCGGTTCAGGGGCTCACGGGGATCACGCAGGGAAGGTCAGCGAGCTCGGGGAGGGGCCGGAGCAAGCGAGACGGCGATGGAGATCTCCGGCGTCGGAAGGTTGAAGACGATGGCGTGGAGGCGCTCGGGGGCGTCCGGCGCCGCGTGGCCTGGCAGAGAGGACTAGGGCGACGAGGCAGGCCTCGTGGGCACGTCCGAGAGGCGATTGGAAGGCGGTGGTCGCGGTGGCGCACGGCAGTGCTCTCCGATGCGCTCGGGACAGAGGGGGAGAGCGAGACAGAGGAGAGGAGAGGAGCTCGGGGAGTATGGAGAGAGAGACAAGGGGGCTCGGTGGAGCTCTCGGGGGTGGACAGCGCCGAGGAGGGAGAGGAGGCAGCAAGCAGCTGCCTGGCGGGCATGCACGCTTGCCGTGCTCCCTTTCGTCGCTGCCTCCTGGCGAGGGAGACGACTGGCAATGGCCAGTTGGGCTGGGCCACTGTTGGGCCTTGGTGGGGCGCCAAGTAAGCGTCAGGTAAGTGTTTTCCTTCTTCTATTTTCTTTTTCTATTTCTGACATTTGTTTTGTATTTAAAAGAAATGTTAAAACATTTCCATAAATGCTGAAAATGACTGTGGCATCTAGATATAATATTCTAGAGGCCCTCACCAATTCCCAACATTTTTGGAGCCATTAAAATATTTATATAATTTAAATAGCTCCAAATCAAATATTTAGGCATTGATTCAAAAATCCAAAATGTGTAGTAAAAATGTGCATCACCTCTGGTTGTTGTTCCCAACATTATCCAAAGAGCATGAACATTTTTTAAAAGCATTTTGGGTTCATTGAAAATCCACTTTAAAGTTGAACCTATTTGAATTTGCTTTGGTGCTAGGGTTTGAAACATCCCCATTTCGATTTCATTTGAAATTTAAACATGGTGCACAAAGCAAGCCTAGGATCATACCAGAACTAGGGATGTGACAGCTCGCCCCCACTCGAAAAAATCTCGTCCCGAGATTCAGGAGTTGGCGGAAAGAAAGCGGGGTACTCAAGTCGAAGACGATCTTCTCGCTCCCAAGTAGCTTCTCTCTCGGAATGATCGGACCATAGAACCTTGAGAAATTTGATGTTATGACATCGAGTGACACGCTCTACTTGATCCAGAATGCGAACGGGGTACTCTCGATAAGTGAGGTTATCTTGGAGATCAAGCGTTTTGTGGTCCACTCCGCGGATGGGATCCGAGAAGCAACGCCTGAGTTGAGAGACGTGGAAGACATCATGAACTCGAGAAAGATGTGGGGGTAGTTCCAACTGGTAGGCAACCTCTCCTCGTTTAGCGAGAATGCGAAAAGGACCGATGTAACAAGGAGCCAACTTGCCCTTGATACCGAAACGATGGGTACCCTTCAAAGGAGTAACCCGAAGGTAAGCCTTGTCGCCAACTTCATAAGCCACTTCCTTATGACGACGGTCATACTGGCTCTTTTGACGAGATTGGGCTGTTTTCAAATTCTCACGAATGATGCGAACTTGCTCTTCTGCCTCCTGGATCATATCCGGTCCAAAGAATTGTCTTTCGCTGGTTTCTGGCCAGTTCAAAGGTGTTCGACATCTTCATCCATATAGGATCTCGAAGGGTGCTTTCTTAAGACTGCATTGGTAGCTATTGTTATAAGCAAACTCGGCAAAGGGAAGACATTTCTCCCAATCCATACCGAATGAGATAACGCAAGCTCTAAGCATGTCTTCGAGAATTTGGTTGACCCTTTCCACCTGACCACTTGATTGAGGGTGGAAAGCGGTACTGAAGGAAAGATGGGTGCCCATGGCGTTTGGAAACTTTCCCAGAAATGAGAGGTGAAAAGACTGCCACGGTCTGAATTGATCTCTAGTGGAACACCATGGAGTGACACTATTCGGGAGATATATAAGTCAGCGAGCTAACTAGCAGTGATACTCTCTCGAACAGGTAGGAAGTGAGCCACTTTGGAGAGACGATCAATGACTACGAAGATAGCATTATTTCCTTTCTTGGTCCTAGGAAAGCCGGTGATGAAGCCCATACAAACTTTGTCCCATTTCCACTCAGGAATAGCTAAAGGTTGAAGGGTGCCAGCAGGTCTTTGATGCTCTGCCTTAACGCGACGACAAACGTCACAGTTGGCAATATACTAAGCGATTTCTCTCTTCATCCTAGTCCACCAAAACCTCTGGCGTAGGTCCTGATACATCTTTGTACTACCGGGATGAATCGTGAGAGGGGATTCATGGGCCTCCTTAAGGATCAGTTGCTGCATCTGTTGACATTTGGGAACCACCAAACGGTTACCAAAGTAAACAACACCTCGTTCATCCATAGAGAAACAGCCAGCAACTCCCTTGGAAATATTCTTCTTGATCCAGGAGATTCCCGTATCATGCTTCTGAGCCTCTATGATCTGATCCGTAAGGGTAGGTTTCGCCACCAAGGTAGAAAGGAAACCCTGAGGAGCTATGTGAAGGTTAAGCTTACAGAATTCCTCATGGAGGGGTGGTTGACATTGTTGCAACATGAGGTTATTGCAATAGTATTTACGACTTAAAGCATCAGCCATGACATTGGCTTTGCCTGGGGTGTAGGTGATTCCTAAGTCATAATCCGAGATCAACTCCAACCAATGTCTCTGTCTGAGATTCAGATCCGGTTGGGTGAAGATATACTTGAGACTCTGATGGTCAGTGTAGATTTCGCAACGGTTACCAAGAAGGTAATGTCGCCAAGTCTTGAGTGCATAGACTACGACTGCAAGCTCCAGATCATGTGTAGGATAATTTTCCTCATGTGGATGCAACTGTCGAGATGCATAGGCAATCACATGACGATCCTGCATAAGAATGCAACCTAGTCCTTGACGCGAAGCATCGCAATAGATAACAAAGTCTTTAGTGAAATCCGGTGGCACGAGTATGGGCGCAGAAGTCAGGCGTCTTTTCAGTTCGTGAAAACTGTGCTCACACTGTTGGGTCCACTCAAACCTTTTATCTTTCTTGAGAAGCTCCGTGAGGGGTTTGGCCACTTTGGAGAAGTCTTCAACGAAACGGCGACAATAACTAGCTAGACCAAGGAAACTCCTAACTTGTTTGACTATTTCAGGTGGAGTCCAATCGAGAACGGCTTTGACTCTCTCGGGATTTATAGCAATGCCCTTACCAGAGATCTTGTGGCCTAGATAGGTCACTTCTGGCAACCAAAATTCACACTTGGAGAACTTGGCATAAAGGCGATGCTCTCTGAGTTTTTCTAACACAAGCCTAAGATGTTCGGCATGCTCTTCCTCGTTCTTCGAGTAAATAAGAATATCATCGAGATAAACCACGACGAACTTATCTAAGTACTCCATAAAGATCGAGTTCATCAAGCCGGAGAAAGTAGCTGGAGCATTGGTTAGGCCGAAAGACATCACGGTGTACTCGTATTGACCATAACGAGTGACAAAGGCCGTTTTGGGGATGTCCCCGTTTCTGATTTTGATTTGGTGGTAGCCTAACCTCAAATCCATCTTGGAAAAGACTGAGGATCCAGCGAGCTGATCATACAGGTCGTTGATCCTCGGGAGCGGATACTTGTTCTTTATCGTGACCAAATTAACGGGACGATAATCTACAACCATTCAATCCGTACCATCCTTCTTCTTGACGAAGAGGACAGGACAAGCCCAAGGAGAAGAACTGGGACAGCTGAAACCCTTTTGCAAGGACTCATCAAGTTATTTCTTAAGCTCGGCTAACTCCAAAGGTGCCATCTTGTATGGTCTCCTAGAGATTGGAACAGTTCCTGGGATAAGATCTATGACAAACTCTACATCTCTGTCAGGTGGGACACCTGGCAGTTCTTCTGGAAAGACATCCGGGAAGTCACGGACTACCGGAATATCTTCAAGGTCTGGAAGAGGGCTGGCATTAAGCGAATAGAGTTGGCGCCTTGCAACTCTGGTGGAGACAGTGACTATTTTGCCAGATGGATGTGTAAGTTGAACAGATCTAGTGTAACAATCGATCTTGGCATGATGAGCTGTCATCCAGTCCATACCCAAGATGATGTTAATATCTGAGGACCTGAGAGATATCAAAGGAGCAAGGAATACCAGTCTGTCAACAAGGATTTCATTACCATGGCTTACCTTGGAGGTTTGCCATTTGGAACCAGGAGTCTGGATTATTAGTGGAGTTGGCATATCACAAAATGACATGTCGTGCAACCGAGCATAACCTTCGGATACGAAGGAGTGGGATGCTCCAGTATTGAACAGAACTGAAGCTGGGTGACAATTGACAAGAAGTGTACCCAGTACGACATCGGGATCATCTTGAACTTCTGAAGCTGAGGCATGGTGCACACATGCTCATTCAATGGAGGCTGGCTTGGTACTAATCATCTTGACTGATGTCTTTTCACGGCCAGCAGACCTCTCAGACTGGAGTGGAGTATAACTGGACTGAGGGCAGTCATGTGCGTAGTGTCCTGGTTCTCCGCAGGTAAAGCAAGTTCCTGGGGTAGGACGCGGACCTACATTGGCAAGTGGTCCACTAATAGGCCTGGGTGGAGCATGTTGCTGAGTTGGGTGAGGCGCTACATCGGATGGCCTCGGTGCATATCCAGGTGGAAGAGCTGAGTTCGGAATCCAAATCCGTCGCTTCTGAGAGCCAGAGCGGAAGGAAGAACCCAGATCACGGTTGTGCTTACGAGACTCCTCGTAAGTGAATTGAGCTGTCTCTGCATTAATGGCCTTATTCACAAGAGCCTGGAAAGTATCACAATGATGCAGGTGGAGATCACGACGCAACTTAGGGTTGAGACCCTTCCGGAACCTAGCCTGTTTCTTAGCGTCCGTGGACACTTCTTCTGTAGCATAGCGGGTGAGGTTTCCAAACTCCCTACTGTAAGCATCAACAGGCAGCTTACCCTGGGTAAAACTACAGAACTCTTCCCTCTTGCGGTCAATGAGAGCCTGAGGAATGTGGTGCTCACGAAAAGCCTCGGTGAAATCCCTCCAGCTAGGAATCTGACCAGCTGGAAGCATAGCCTCATAGCTCTGCCACCAAATACTAGCAGGACCTTCCAGGTGATAGGTAGCATAGGTGACCTTGTCACTATCAGCGACGTTCGTAGAATGCAACTTGTGAGTGATGCTTCGGAGCCAGTCATCCGCATCGAGTGGCTCAATGGAATGATGGAAGGTGGGTGGTTTCAGACCAATGAAGTTGGTGATGGAAATCAACTTCTTACGCTGATGTGCGGTGTTCTGCTCAATCTGTGCCAGCAAGCGGTTAGTCTCACGCTTGTTCCTCTTGGATGCTAACAAGAACTCTGCCATCAAAGGCTGATCAGGAGGATCCTCATCCCTACCATATCCGTGGTTCTTGCTATGAGCAACTGAACCTCGGTTAGCAGACGACATCCTGGCATAGAAACCAGGGAAACAAGGATGGAACTAGCATCGACATAGGGATGCGGAATGTAATGCAAAAGCATTGGATACTCATGAAATCCTGGGACAATTTCGGCAGCATAACGGTTGTAAATGCTCAAAAGGATTTTGAGACATTCATCAAAGGAATAGCATGATCAATCAGCATCATAATTTCAAGGTTCTAGGTCAACTGATGGCACACGGAAGTAGCGGAACTGTAAGGAGACACAACCCAACAATCCTAAGACTTTACGGTTTAGTAACACGTCATCCTGAAAGATAGAGGAGAAGCCTAGGCCTTAACCCTCGTTGAAAAGAAGAGGCTACCTCAGAAAGAATGACATGAGGTAAAGGAGTAAAAAGAGCCTTACGTTCCCTTCCACAATCAATTCCCTTATATAACTAAAGCATTTCTAGACTCAACTTCGACCAGTTTGGCTCGATAATCCTACAGTCAGTCAAGCTCTGATACCAACGCTGTCGGGACCCCAGTCCCAAGTCACACCGATCTAGCATCTAACACTTCATATCACTTTGCGGCCTCACACACGGTATTCCCACGGGTGCCACCTTACCTGGCCTGGGACCATTTGCGCCTTTTGGCTCACGTATATGATAGTGTCGCTAGCATCCATATGACAGAGAACCCGGGCCGACATGACTAGTTGTGAACCCAAAGTAGCATTAACTTACAGGGACAGGCATACATGAATCAACCTCGAGCATGTCGGTCAACAGCGTATGAATCCGGGCTGTAGCACTGGGCTTACAGGACTCCGGGAACCCGGGATGTAGCAGGCTAGACAGGACTCCGGATGTCACCGCGTGACATTTCCCCAAAGGGACAGACACAGGGACGAAGTGAATCACATGCCGGCCAGTCAAGTGTTCCGGAGCAGTAGTGCTGGGCTGGCAGGACTCCGGTGAACCGGGCTGTAGCGGACTACTATGGCACATGGAAGCACAAGACTACATTTCCCCATAAGAGAGGCTATCAGAGGTAAACAACTAGGTTGTCGGATCCCACACATAGCAATACATGTTACACGTACGCATAACATGCAAGTATGTGCTGTACATCATGGCATCACAACATAACTCAAACTCATATAGATAAAGGCCCAGAAGAGCCACATAGCTTTCAATACAAACAGGGGTCTCATGACCCATCATTCAGAGCATACAAGCAACGGAAGCATTACATGTCTGAGTACAGAAAACTACAAAAGGAAAATACTAAGAAGCCTGACTAAAAACGACCCTCCCAAGGGTACAAGATCGTACCTGGGATACAGGCTACTCGTCGAAGTCACTAGGTAACCAACTGCAAAACATAAATAAGCAAACGTGAGTACAAAGGTACTCAGCAAGTCTTACTTCAGAACTATCTACATATGCAACATTATCAACAAAGGGGGTGGTGGATTTTAACAGCAGCAAGCCAGCTTTGACTCAATGGCTAATCTATACTACGAGTATCAGAAACTTCTTTCAGGTGAGAAGACGCACACGAGTCCACATATTCACCATATCAATACCCACTATGGATCCGTTCCCGTCTCCCTACGAAAAGGCCATCCATAGAACTCACGCTTATCTTGCGGATTTTAGAGTATCCACTTCAAGTTGTCTATGTACTACATAAGTCCTCCAAGTTTCCATATCCGAGGAAAACGGCTATTCGAATAGATAATATTGACCCTGCAGGGGTGTACTTCTTCACACACGCTCTCGCCACTTATAGCCCTGTACACGTTATGTACCTCGGCATCCTTCAAGCGGAAGCCGGGCGAGGGTGTCGGCCATGACCTGACTAACCACACAAGTCTCTCGTCTAGGTTTATCGCCTATTCGGGTTCCATCCGCAAGGAGATCCGGCCGGGGTGTCGCTCGCGGCCCCAAACGATGTGTGCAGGGTTCCCAAGCCCACCATCCGGGTGCCACTTGGTACACCGTGCCACAGTGCCTAGTCTGTCCCAAGCCTGTCTCGTCGGACACCACCTGGTAGACAAGTAGCACTACCTACAAATGCCAGAAACTACTTGCAACTCCTGGACAGAGATCAAGTGGATTAATAAGCCGAGAGGGGCTGGATAACTGGAACCCAATGTGTGGTAGTAACTGGACTTGGACAACATACACAGAACTCAGTGCTTAAGGACGGTTCCAATGAGACAACCCACCAAGTACTCCTACATGGCCTCTCATCGCTACCTTTACCAAAACGTGTTCACACACTTAGCCTTTACCGGTAGGACATGTTCACCACTCCGATTCATTCCCGATGAATCAGACCTGACACAACTCTAAGCATAGCTGGCATAAAGAAAACAAGCATGGATGAGCAGGCACATCAAGGCTCAAGCAACTCCTACTCATGCTAGTGGGTTTCAACTATTTACTGTGGCAATGACAGGTCATGCAGAGGAATGGGTTCAGCTACCGCAGCAAAAAGTAGCAGTTTGAATCGTTGTTGTCCTAATGCAGTAAAAGGAGCAGGAGCGAGAGAGTGGGATTTTATCGAGATGCTCAAGGGGGTTTGCTTGCCTGATAGATCGACGAAGAAGCACTGCTCCTCAGACAGGTACCCGGGACACCTTTTGGAGCAGAACCTATCGAGAGGGAACGGTGCCGGCAATCAATAAACAACCATATGCAACAGTATGATGCATGAAGATGACATTTCAAAGATGCTATGATTTTCCCTAATGCATGTAGCATTAATTTGGTTGAAGTCCATATGAACCAAGGATTCATATGCAAATCCCAAATTAATTATATAACATGCCATTATTACGTTTTCACTTATACAGCAAGTATAAGTTTGTTTTTCATGCATGAAACTAGCATAAATGGATTCCCTGCATTTTTCTAATAATTTTTCATATATAATTTATTTGATTTGGAGTTACGGTTGAATTACTATGATTTTTAGAAGTTTTAACTATTTTCTGGAATTTCCTAATTTAAATTAATTCCAGAAATCAATTATTGCGTCAGCTCTATGTCAGCATGACGTAAGCGAGTCAACGAGCCTGACCAGGTCAAATCTGACCAGTGGGTCCCACTGGTCAGTGACCCAGTCAACTAACTAAGTTAGTTAGTCCTAACTAACTGGCAGGGCCCACCAGTCAGTGACTGTAGTAGCTAACCTAGTTAGTTAATTAGCGCTAACTATAGTAATTAGTCGGGCAGGGCCCGCAAGTCAGTGAGAGAGAGGGGGGGTCAAACTGGGCTGTGGGGTCAACCCACGCCGGTCAAAGGTCAGCGGTCGCCGGCGGTGAGCCGCCGGCGAGTCCGAACGCGGTGGAGCGCGTCGGGATCGCGCTACAGACCACCGTTTGGAGCGTGGTTGGGTCCTATGGAGAGCTGGGGCTGAGCCGCGTGTGTGGGTGGTGGAGCTGGACCAAATGGTCGCCGGAATCAACGCCGGCGATGAGGTTTGTGGCGGCCGTGGTTCGGCCATCGATGAAAACGGAGCTACGGAGCACTAGGGGAGGAGATGGTGAGTGCATCGTGCTCCTATGGTTGCGCTGAGCACGCTGATGAGCTCGGACGCGGGTGGCAGCAGCTGTGGCCGCGGCGGCGCCATGGACGGCGGCGGTGAGCTTCGGGCTCGACGGATACAACGACTACAGTGGCCGTACAGGGAAAAGGAGAGGGGGAATCGGTTCAGGGGCTCACGGGGATCACGCAGGGAACGTCAGCGAGCTCGGGGAGGGGCCGGAGCAAGCCAGACAGCGATGGAGATCTCCGGCGTCGGAAGGTTGAAGACGACGGCGTGGAGGCGCTCGGGGGCGTCCGGCGCTGCGTGGCCTGGCGGAGAGGACTAGGGCGACGAGGCAGACCTCGTGGGCACGTCGGAGAGGCGATTGGAAGGCGGTGGTCGCGGTGGCGCACGGCAGTGCTCTCCGATGCGCTCGGGACAGAGGGGGATAGCGAGACAGAGGAGAGGAGAGGAGCTCGGGGAGAATGGAGAGAGACCAGGGGGCTCGGTGGAGCTCTCGGGGGTGGACAGTGCCAAGGAGGGAGAGGAGGCAGCAAGCAGCTGCCTGGCGGGCATGCACGCTCGCCGTGCTCCCTTTCATCGCTGCCTCCTGGCGAGGGAGACGACTGGCAATGGCCAGTTGGGCTGGGCCACTGCTGGGCCGTGGTGGGGCGCCAGGTAAGCGTCAGGTAAGTGTTTTCCTTCTTCTATTTTCTTTTTCTATTTCTGACATTTGTTTTGTATTTAAAAGAAATGTTAAAACATTTCCATAAATGCTGAAAATAACTGTGGCATCTAGATATAATATTCTAGAGGCCCTCACCAATTCTCAACATTTTTGAAGCCATTAAAATATTTATATAATTTAAATAGCTCCAAATCAAATATTTAGGCATTGATTCAAAAATCCAAAATGTATTGTAAAAATGTGCATCACCTCTGGTTGTTGTTCCCAACATTATCCAAAGAGCATGAACATTTTTGAAAAGCATTTTGGGTTCATTGAAAATCCACTTTAAAGTTGAACCTATTTGAATTTGCTTTGGTGCTAGGGTTTGAAACATCCCCATTTCGATTTCATTTGAAATTTAAACATGATGCACAAAGCAAGCCTAGGATCATACCAGAACTAGGGATGTGACAAATTTACACTCTAAAATATGTCTATGTACATCCATATGTAGTCTGTATTGAAATCTCCAAAAGGGCTTATATTTAGAAATGGAGGGAATACTTAGTACTAAGCCTCCAAATATCTAGCTCGGAACCAGATAGAAACTCAACAGAAAAGCATATAAAATGGGGCATCATGCAACGAACGTAAGCTGAAAATCAACATGTTTGAGACAACATGGAAGATAGTCAAACACGCCCACACATGCGCACAAAATAACAGCAAGCAAGGCCAATCAGCAGTGAGTCCACCACAAGGCAAGTGGCATAACATTCATGCCAGTTGAATGTCTATGGAAATTAGATAACATGCAGAAGTTAGCTAATGAAGCAATATATTGATTCCTACAAGTGCACTCCACATCAAGCATAGGAACGAAAGGAATTGCACCCAAAAGCCCATTTCTGCATCTCAAGTTCTCAACCGCCAGAATAAAAGTAGATACCTGCAGAGCAAATATCACCGGTCAATGAAACTTATACTACCATTCAGGAAAAGCTATTGGTGTCGTATGATTCAAACAGAAAATGTTAGGGTGGAAATTGTGCCAAAAGCCATCTCAACATTACTAGATAAAACGAACATCCCAGACATAGAACATCGATAGGTAATTTGTAGTGTGGTAGTGTACTTTTAACTTCAAATATTAAAGGTACATGGTGGTCCAAACTGAAGAAACTAGATTGCACACAAAGCATAGCTGCATAAAGTTTGTACCAGCTAAGTTATATTAGTGGCTAATGATCAGGTACATATATATGCAAGTTTGGTGGACAACATAACACGCCGAGAAAATGATTAACCAAACAGCCTAGAACTGGAATGATCATCCATAAAGCTACAACTGCAAGCAAAACGATATATAGATGTGTAAGATTCAACAAGAGATTTAAAAAAGGCACTCTTCAAGTACTGTCACAATCATTAGATCACTAGGTATGAGGAGGAATGTGAAATGACAATCCTATAGTTCCGCATAAATAAAGGAAATTTGAAAACAAATGCTCAGGTATTGTTAGTTCTCAATTACTCCCTCTGTAAAGAAATATAAGATCATTTATATCACTAAAATAGTGATTTAGATGATCTTAAATTTCTTTACAGAGAGAGTACTTGTTTAGACGGGACATCATGCAAATCACACTATGATTTGATAGAGCTATAGCCACTGTAAAATGAATAAATTTAAAGATGAATAGGTGATGCAACAATGAGGAAAACTGTACAAGTAAAATGGAAATGTATCCCTGAAGCACAATGAAGGATTAATAGTTCTTTTCCTACTACTTAGCATGACAATATTGTCATCTTTGAGTAGGCACGAACATATGCATTGGTCATAGGAGGGGCTGGAGGGAGAAGAGTCCACACCACAAGAAGAAACTTGGGGAGTACTACAAACTAAGGAGGAGGTAAACCAAAAGGTAAGACACTGGATGCACGGAAGGGCAAAAGAGCACATCCAATGGATAGGGCGCATAACATCAGTAGATAAAACAAGCAAAATGGTACTAGTGATGAAAGCAGTTTTTAAGATGCGATGTTGATTTTCGATATAAAGTATACAGGTCCGGGTGGCAAAAACTAAAGAAACTAGACTGCACACAAAGCATAATTACAGACATGTTGGAGTTTGGACCAGAGGAATTATGTGTGGTCAATTATATCTATATTAGCATGATGCAAATTTAGCAGACAACAAGTGACATCCTAGAAAATGTTTACCCAAACAGCTTAACCCTAGAATAATTGGGGAATAAAAACAAACTACAATAACTGCAAGCAAAACGATAGACAACATTACAAGATTCAATGAAGGTGTACTCTTCAACTATTGTGGCAAACTAACAATCATTAGTTCACTAGGTATCACAAATATCCAACATAATAAGCAATGTGAAATGTCATAGCTATAAGACTATAAAATAAAGTAGGTTTGAAAACCAAATGGTCAGGAATTGTTATAATCATTGATCAATTACTTACATAGATGGGACCAACATGCAAGTTACACTATGATTTTATACTCTTAACCACATAATAAAATTGAAGGCAAGTAAATGTTAAACAGAAATATGTCATCGAAGCAAGGGCGGAGCTACGCGAGGGCCGAACTGGGCCTTGGCCCGCCCAGCCCAGGAGAAAATAGGGAAGGAAGACAGAAAAAATGGGCCTAAAACTCAAGTGTTAAGTGTAGTTTCTGTGTCTGGCCCGCCCAACAATCGGCCCATAGCTCCGCTGCTACATCGAAGCACAGTAAAGTGTAAGCAGTTCATTTGCTACCACATAGCATGATGGCACTCTCATCTCTGAGCAGGCACGAGCATATGCACAAATATAGAATGGGGAAGGCTCTTACTTAACCAAACCACAAGTCATTGGAGGAGCAATATGAAGAATAACCCACACTACCAGAAGGAACTGGGGAGTACCGGAGTACTAAGGAGGAGGAAAACTGAAAGCAAGGCACCTGGAACGAGAAGGCAAGCAAAAAAAGCACATCCAATAGAGAGAGGGGCGGTAAAACATCAGCAAATAAAGGAGATGAGGAAGAGAACACAGATGTGCTGGGGAAGGGATGAGGAAGCAGGTCCTAGGGAAAAGATTTAAGATGCAGCCTACCATCAAAGCATAAGACGTGCCTATGTGGGCAACAGCTAAGAAATTTGGTACTTGAGATTTGGTAGTAAAAAGATGGCAATACATTTCTTGAAGGAACATATCCAAACCTCAACATACATGCAGAATACAAGCTTACCTGCTCAACCAAGGACATCATCTATCTAACGGACCATCCTCTTAAGCATGTTGTGGAGATCAGCAGCATCTGGCCGACCACCATTACCTGTTTTTGCAAGCATCAGAAGTCAAACAACCAAAATGACATATCAACAAAAAGCGAAATAGGTACGAGGAGGCATCTACCGAGGTTTGTTATGGAGATGGTTTGGCTCTGGGATCTCCGACCTACGCAAGGCTTCTACGATGGCGGCTTATTCTCCAAGGCATGGTCCAGTTGGACCTTAGCATGACTTCCTGGCCGCAGTATACAATGTCAGATTTGGAAGGCTTTGTTAGACCATAGGATTAGGATGTTAATGAAGGAAATATGCCCTAGAGGCAATAATAAAGTTATTATTTATTTCCTTATATCATGATAAATGTTTATTATTCATGCTAGAATTGTATTAACCGGAAACATAATACATGTGTGAACACATAGACAAACAGAGTGTCACTAGTATGCCTCTACTAGACTAGCTCATTAATCAAAGATGGTTATGTTTCCTAACCATGAGCAAAGAGTTGTTATTTGATTAACGAGGTCACATCATTAGTTGAATGATCTGATTGACATTACCCATTCCATTAGCTTAGCACCCGATCGTTTAGTATGTTGCTATTGCTTTCTTCATGACTTATACATGTTCCTATAACTATGAGATTATGCAACTCCCGTTTGCCGGAGGAACACTTTGGGTGCTACCAAACGTCACAACGTAACTGGGTGATTATAAAGGAGTACTACAGGTGTCTCCAATGGTAGATGTTGGGTTGGCGTATTTCGAGAATAGGATTCATCACTCTGATTGTCGGAGAGGTATCTCTGGGCCCTCTCGGTAATGCACATCACTTAAGCCTTGCAAGCATTGCAACTAATGAGTTAGTTGCGGGATGATGTATTACAGAACGAGTAAAGAGACTTGCCGGTAATGAGATTGAACTAGGTATTGGATACCGACGATCGAATCTCGGGCAAGTAACATACCGATGACAAAGGGAACAACGTATGTTGTTATGCGGTCTGACCGATAAAGATCTTCGTAGAATATGTAGGAACCAATATGGGCATCCAGGTCCCGCTATTGGTTATTGACCGGAGATGTGTCTTAGTCATGTCTACATTGTTCTCGAACCATAGGGTCCGCGCGCTTATTATGAGTTTATGCATTTTGATGTACCGAAGGTTGTTCGGAGTCCCGGATGTGATCACGGACATGACGAGGAGTCTCGAAATGGTCGATACATAAAGATTGATATATTGGAAGCCTATATTTGGACATCGGAAGTGTTCCGGGTGAAATCGGGATTTTACCGGAGTACCGGGATGTTACCGGAACCCCCCGGGAATCAAATGGGCCATAGTGGGCCTTAGTGGAAAGGAGAAGGGGGCAGCCCAAGGTGGCCGCGCGCCTCCCCCCTCCCCTAGTCCTATTAGGACTAGGAGAGGTGGCCGGCCCCCCTCTCTCTCTTTCCCCCTTGAGGATTCCTATTCCAACTAGGATTGGGGGGGGGAGTCCTACTCCCGGTAGGAGTAGGACTCCTCCTGGCGCGCCCCAAGGCTAGCTGCACCTCTTCCCCCTTGCTCCTTTATATACAGGGGCAGGGGGCACCTCTAGGCACACAAGTTGATCATTGTGATCGTTCCTTAGCCGTGTGCGGTGCCCCCCCCAACAATTTCCACCTCGATCATATCGTTGTGGTGCTTAGGCGAAGCCCTGCGTCGGTAGAACATCAAGATCGTCACCACGCCGTCGTGCTGACGGAACTCCACCCCGAAGCTTTGCTGGATCGGAGCCCGGGGATCGTCATCGAGCTGTACGTGTGCTAAGAACTCGGAGGTGCCGGAGTAACGGTGCTTGGATCGGTCGGATCAGGAAGAAGACGTACGACTACTTCCTCTACGTTGTGTCAACGCTTCCATTGCGATCTACAAGGGTACGTAGATCAGACTCTCCCCCTCGTTGCTATGCATCACCATGATCTTGCGTGTGCGTAGGAAATTTTTTGAAATTACTACGTTCCCCAATAGTGGCATCGGAGCCTAGGTTTTATGATTTTGATGTTATTTGAACGAGTAGAACACAAGTGAGTTGTGGGCGATACAAGTCATACTGCCTACCAGCATGTCATACTTTGGTTCAGCGGTATTGTTGGACGAGACGACCCGGACCAACATTACGCGTACGCTTACGTGAGACCGGTTCCATCGACGTGCTTTGCACATAGATGGCTTGCGGGCGACTGTCTCTCCAACTTTAGTTGAACCGAGTGTGGCTACGCCCGGTCCTTGAGAAGGTTAAAACAGAGTCTATTTGACAAACTATCGTTGTGGTTTTGATGCGTAGGTGAGATTGGTTCTTGCTTAAGCCCGTAGCAGCCACGTAAAACTTGCAACAACAAAGTAGAGGACGTCTAACTTGTTTTTGCAGGGCATGTTGTGATGTGATATGGTCAAGACATGATGCTAAATTTTATTTTATGAGATGATCATGTTTTGTAACCGAGTTATCGGCAGCTGGTAGGAGCCATATGGTTGTCGCTTTATTGTATGCAATGCAATCGCGATGTAATGCTTTACTTTATTACTAAGCGGTAGTGATAGTCGTGGAAGCATAAGATTGGCGAGACGACAACGATGCTACGATGGAGATCAAGGTGTCGCGCCGATGAAGATGGTGATCATGACGGTGCTTCAGAGATGGAGATCACAAGCACAAGATGATGATGGCCATGTCATATCACTTATATTGATTGCATGTGATGTTTATCTTTTTATGCATCTTATCTTTCTTTAATTGACGGTAGCATTATAAGATGATCTCTCACTAAATTATCAAGAAGTGTTCTCCCTGAGTATGCACCGTTGCCAAAGTTCGTCGTGACCAGACACCACGTGATGATCGGGTGTGAAAAGCTCTACGTCCATCTACAACGGGTGCAAGCCAGTTTTGCACACGCAGAATACTCAGGTTAAACTTGACGAGCCTAGCATATGCAGATATGGCCTCGGAACACAGAGACCGAAAGGTCGAGCGTGAATCATATAGTAGATATGATCAACATAACGATGTTCACCATTGAAAACTACTCCATCTCACGTGATGATCGGTTATGGTTTAGTTGATGTGGATCACGTAATCACTTAGAGGATTAGAGGGATGTCTATCTAAGTGGGAGTTCTTAAGTAATTTGATTAATTGAACTTAAACTTATCATGAACTTAGTACCTGATAGTATCTTGCTTGTTTATGTTGATTGTAGATAGATTGCTCGTGTTGTTGTTCCGTTGAATTTTAATGCGTTCCTTGTGAAAGCAAAGTTGAAAGATGATGGTAGCAATTACACGGACTGGGTCCGTAACTTGAGGATTATCCTCATTGCTGCTCAAAAGAATTACGTCCTGGAATCACTGCTGGGTGCCAGGCCTGCTGCTGGAGCAACACCAGATGTTATGAACGTCTGGCAGAGCAAAGCTGATGACTACTCGATAGTTCAGTGTGCCATGCTTTACGGCTTAGAATCGGGACTTCAACGACGTTTTGAACGTCATGGAGCATATAAGATGTTCCAGGAGTTGAAGTTAATATTTCAAGCAAATGCCCGGATTGAGAGATATGAAGTCTCCAATAAGTTCTATAGCCGCAAGATGGAGGAGAACAGTTCTGTCAGTGAGCATATACTCAAAATGTCTGGGTATAACAATCACTTGATTCAGATGGGAGTTAATCTTCCAGATGATTGCATCATTGACAGAATTCTCCAATCACTGCCACCAAGCTACAAGAGCTTCGTGATGAACTATAATATGCAAGGGATGAACAAGACTATTCCCGAGCTCTTCGCAATGCTGAAAGCTGCGGGGGTAGATATCAAAAAGGAGCATCAAGTGTTGATGGTTAACAAGACCACTAGTTTCAAGAAAAAGGGCAAAGGAAAGAAGAAGGGGAACTTCAAGAAGAACGGCAAGCAAGTTGCTGCTCAGGAGAAGAAACCCAAGTCTGGACCTAAGCCTGAAACTGAGTGCTTCTACTGCAAGCAGACTGGTCACTGGAAGCGAAACTGCCCCAAGTATTTGGCGGATAAGAAGGATGGCAAGGTGAACGAAGGTATATGTGATATACATGTTATTGATGTGTACCTTACTAGAGCTCGCAGTAGCACCTGGGTATTTGATACTGGTTCTGTTGCTAATATTTGCAACTCGAAACAGGGACTACGGATTAAGCGAACACTGGCGAAGGACGAGGTGACGATGCACGTGGGAAACGGTTCCAAAGTCGATGTGATCGCGGTCGGAATGCTACCTCTACATCTACCTTCGAGATTAATATTAGACCTAAATAATTGTTATTTGGTGCCAGCGTTAAGCATGAACATTATATCTGGATCTTGTTTGATGCGAAACGGTTATTCATTTAAATCAGGGAATAATGGTTGTTCTATTTATATGAGTAATATCTTTTATGGTCATGCACCTTTGAAGAGTGGTCTATTTTTGATGAATCTCGATAGTAGTAACACACATATTCATAATGTTGAAGCCAAAAGATGCAGAGTTGATAATGATAGTGCAACTTATTTGTGGCACTGCCGTTTAGGTCATATCGGAGTAAAGCGCATGAAGAAACTCCATACTGATGGGCTTTTGGAACCTCTTGATTATGAATCACTTGGTACTTGCGAACCGTGCCTCATGGGCAAGATGACTAAAACACCGTTCTCCGGTACTATGGAGAGAGCAACAGATTTGTTGGAAATCATACATACCGATGTATGTGGTCCGATGAATATTGACGCTCATGGCGGATATCGTTATTTTCTCACCTTCATAGATGATTTAAGCAGATATGGGTATATCTACTTAATGAAACACAAGTCTGAAATATTTGAAAAGTTCAAAGAATTTCAGAGTGAAGTTGAAAATCATCGTAACAAGAAAATAAAGTTTCTACGATCTGATCGTGGAGGAGAATATTTGAGTTACGAGTTTGGTGTACATTTGAAAAATTGTGGAATAGTTTCGCAACTCACGCCACCCGGAACACCACAGCGTAATGGTGTGTCCGAACATCGTAATCGTACTTTACTAGATATGGTGCGATCTATGATGTCTCTTACTGATTTACCGCTATCGTTTTGGGGATACGCTCTAGAGACGGCCGCATTCACGTTAAATAGGGCACCATCAAAATCCGTTGAGACGACGCCTTATGAACTGTGGTTTGGCAAGAAACCAAAGTTGTCGTTTCTTAAAGTTTGGGGCTGCGATGCTTATGTGAAAAAGCTTCAACCTGATAAGCTCGAACCCAAATCGGAGAAATGTGTCTTCATAGGATACCCAAAGGAGACTGTTGGGTACACCTTCTATCACAGATCCGAAGGCAAGACATTCGTTGCTAAGAATGGATCCTTTCTAGAGAAGGAGTTTCTCTCGAAAGAAGTGAGTGGGAGGAAAGTAGAACTTGACGAGGTAACTGTACCTGCTCCCTTATTGGAAAGTAGTACATCACAGAAAACTGTTTCTGCGACACCTACACCAATAAGTGAGGAAGTTAATGATCATGATCATGAAACTTCAGAACAAGATGCTACTGAACCTCGTAGATCAACCAGAGTGAGATCCGCACCAAAGTGGTACGGTAATCCAGTTCTGGAAATCATGCTAATAGATCATGATGAACCTACGAACTATGAAGAAGCGATGGTGAGCCCAGATTCCGCAAAGTGGCTAGAAGCCATGAAATCTGAGATGGGATCCATGTATGAGAACAAAGTATGGACTTTGGTTGACTTGCCCGATGATCGGCAAGCAATTGAGAATAAATGGATCTTCAAGAAAAAGACTGACGCTGATGGTAATGTTACTGTCTACAAAGCTCGACTTGTCGCAAAAGGTTTTCGACAAGTTCAAGGAGCTGACTACGATGAGACCTTCTTACCCGTAGCGATGCTTAAGTCTGTCAGAATCATGTTAGCAATTGCCGCATTTTATGATTATGAAATTTGGCAGATGGATGTCAAAACTGCATTCCTGAATGGGTTTCTGGAAGAAGAGTTGTATATGATGCAACCGGAAGGTTTTGTCGATCCAAAGGGAGCTAACAAAGTGTGCAAGCTCCAGCGATCCATTTATGGACTGGTGCAAGCCTCTCGGAGTTGGAATAAACGCTTTGATAGTGTGATCAAAGCATTTGGTTTTATACAGACTTTCGGAGAAGCCTATATTTACAAGAAAGTGAGTGGGAGCTCTATAGCATTTCTGATATTATATGTGGATGACATATTAATGATTGGAAATGATATAGAATTTCTGGATAGCATAAAGGGATACTTGAATAAGAGTTTTTCAATGAAAGACCTCGGTGAAGCTGCTTACATATTAGGCATAAAGATCTATAGAGATAGATCAAGACGCTTAATTGGACTTTCACAAAGCACATACCTTGACAAGATTTTGAAGAAGTTCAAAATGGATCAAGCAAAGAAAGGGTTCTTGCCTGTGTTACAAGGTGTGAAGTTGAGTCAGACTCAATGCCCGACCACTGCAGAAGATAGAGAGAAAATGAAAGATGTTCCCTATGTTTCAGCCATAGGCTCTATCATGTATGCAATGCTGTGTACCAGACCTGATGTGTGCCTTGCTATAAGTTTAGCAGGGAGGTACCAAAGTAATCCAGGAGTGGATCACTGGACAGCGGTCAAGAACATCCTGAAATACCTGAAAAGGACTAAGGATATGTTTCTCGTATATGGAGGTGACAAAGAGCTCACCGTAAGAGGTTACGTTGATGCAAGCTTTGACACTAATCCGGACGATTCTAAATCGCAAACCGGATACATGTTTACATTAAACGGTGGAGCTGTCAGTAGGTGCAGTTCTAAACAAAGTGTCGTAGCGGGATCTACATGTGAAGCGGAGTACATAGCTGCTTCGGAAGCAGCGAACGAAGGAGTCTGGATGAAGGAGTTCATATCCAATCTAGGTGTCATACCTAGTGCATCGGGTCCAATGAAAATCTTTTGTGACAATACTGGCGCAATTGCCTTGGCAAAGGAATCCAGATTTCACAAAAGGACCAAGCACATCAAGAGACGCTTCAAATCCATCCGGGATCTAGTCTAGGTTGGAGACACAGAGATTTGCAAGATACATACGGATCTGAATATTGCAGACCCATTGACTAAGCCTCTTCCACGAGCAAAACATGATCAGCACCAAGGCTCCATGGGTGTTAGAATCATTACTGTGTAATCTAGATTATTGACTCTAGTGCAAGTGGGAGACTGAAGGAAATATGCCCTAGAGGCAATAATAAAGTTATTATTTATTTCCTTATATCATGATAAATGTTTATTATTCATGCTAGAATTGTATTAACCGGAAACATAATACATGTGTGAACACATAGACAAATAGAGTGTCACTAGTATGCCTCTACTAGACTAGCTCGTTAATCAAAGATGGTTATGTTTCCTAACCATGAGAAAAGAGTTGTTATTTGATTAACGAGGTCACATCATTAGTTGAATGATCTGATTGACATGACCCATTCCATTAGCTTAGCACCCGATCATTTAGTATGTTGCTATTGCTTTCTTCATGACTTATACATGTTCCTATAACTATGAGATTATGCAACTCCCGTTTGCCGGAGGAACACTTTGGGTGCTACCAAACGTCACAACGTAACTGGGTGATTATAAAGGAGTACTACAGGTGTCTCCAATGGTAGATGTTGGGTTGGCGTATTTCGAGAATAGGATTTATCACTCCGATTGTCGGAGAGGTATCTCTGGGCCCTCTCGGTAATGCACATCACTTAAGCCTTGCAAGCATTGCAACTAATGAGTTAGTTGCGGGATGATGTATTACAGAACGAGTAAAGAGACTTGCCGGTAACGAGATTGAACTAGGTATTGGATACCGACGATCGAATCTCGGGCAAGTAACATACCGATGACAAAGGGAACAACGTATGTTGTTATGCGGTCTGACCGATAAAAATCTTCGTAGAATATGTAGGAACCAATATGGGCATCCAGGTCCCGCTATTGGTTATTGACCGGAGATGTGTCTCAGTCATGTCTACATTGTTCTCGAACCGTAGGGTCCGCACGCTTAACGTTACGATGACAGTTATTATGAGTTTATGCATTTTGATGTACCGAAGGTTGTTCGGAGGCCCGGATGTGATCACGGACATGACGAGGAGTCTCGAAATGGTCGAGACATAAAGATTGATATATTGGAAGCCTATATTTGGACATCGGAAGTGTTCCGGGTAAAATCGGGATTTTACCGGAGTACCGGGAGGTTACCGGAACCCCCCGGGAATCAAATGGGTCATAGTGGGCCTTAGTGGAAAGGAGAAGGGGGCAGCCCAAGGTGGCCGCGCGCCTCCCCCCTCCCCTAGTCCTATTAGGACTAGGAGAGGTGGCCGGCCCCCCACTCTCTCTTTCCCCCTTGAGGATTCCTATTCCAACTAGGATTGGGGGGGAGTCCTACTCCCGGTAGGAGTAGGACTCCTCCTGGTGCGCCCCAAGGCTGGCCGCACCTCTCCCCCCTTGCTCCTTTATATACAGGGGCAGGGGGCACCTCTAGACACACAAGTTGATCATTGTGATCGTTCCTTAGCCGTGTGCGGTGCCCCCTGCCACCATATTCCACCTCGATAATATCGTTGTAGTGCTTAGGCGAAGCCCTGCGTCGGTAGAACATCAAGATCGTCACCACACCGTCATGTTGACGGAACTCCTCCCCGAAGCTTTGCTGGATCGGAGCCCGGGGATCGTCATCGAGCTGTACGTGTGCTAAGAACTCGGAGGTGCCGGAGTAACGGTGCTTGGATCGGTCGGATCGGGAAGAAGACGTACGACTACTTCCTCTACATTGTGTCAACGCTTCCGTTGCGATCTACAAGGGTACGTAGATCAGACTCTCCCCCTCGTTGCTATGCATCACCATGATCTTGCGTATGCGTAGGAATTTTTTTGAAATTACTACGTTCCCCAACAGTTAAGCGGGTAGCATTAGGTATCAAATGCATTGTATCTTGCTTCGTCACATCGCTCAAGTCAAAGTTTGCTACTCTTAAAGCAAATATGCAGTCATCGATGTGTAAGAGGTGCTAAGATTGTCTTGCCTTTGGTTTACCTCTCTTGGTCACAACTAGATTGTTCCGCCTTTTCTTGTGAGCAAGAAGTGATACTTTCGCCTCTTCAAAACTCATCAAAACGTTAGTCGACCCATCTAGGTATCCTCAGCAGTCCAACATCACAAAGAAAGCAAAAGAGCAATGCAAATTAGCTGATTTAATCACCAACTGTTTATGTAGAGCAGCAGGCTAATGCAGGTGCAATTCAACATACAGAGAGCTCCTTACCAACTACCAGATATGCAATTCGACATTCATTATTACTCCCTCCGTTCCTAAATATAAGACCTTTTAGAGATTTCAATATGGGCTACATACTGAGCAAAATGAGTGAATTTACACTCTAAAATATGTCTATGTACATCCATATGTAGTCTGTATTGAAATCTCCAAAAGGGCTTATATTTAGAAATGGAGGGAATAGTTAGTACTAAGCCTCCAAATATCTAGCTCGGAACCAGATAGAAACACAACAGAAAAGCACATAAAATGGGGCATCATGCAACGAACGTAAGCAGAAAATCAACATGTTTGAGACAACATGGAAGATAGTCAAACACGCCCACACATGCGCACAAAATAACAGCAAGCAAGGCCAATCAGCAGTGAGTCCACCACAAGGCAAGTGGCATAACATTCATGCCAGTTGAATGTCTATGGAAATTAGATAACATGCAGAAGTTAGCTAATGAAGCAATATATTGATTCCTACAAGTGCACTCCACATCAAGCATAGGAACGAAAGGAATTGCACCCAAAAGCCCATTTCTGCATCTCAAGTTCTCAACCGCCAGAATAAAAGTAGATCCCTGCAGAGCAAATATCACCGGTCAATGAAACTTATACTACCATTCAGGAAAAGCTATTGGTGTCGTATGATTCAAACAGAAAATGTTAGGGTGGAAATTGTGCCAAAAGCCATCTCAACATTACTAGATAAAACCAACATCCCAGACATAGAACATCGATAGGTAATTTGTAGTGTGGTAGTGTAATTTTAACTTCAAATATTAAAGGTACATGGTGGTCCAAACTGAAGAAACTAGATTGCACACAAAGCATAGCTGCATAAAGTTTGTACCAGCTAAATTATATTAGTGGCTAATGATCAGGTACATATATATGCAAGTTTGGTGGACAACATAACACGCCGAGAAAATGATTAACCAAACAGCCTAGAACTGGAATGATCATCCATAAAGCTACAACTGCAAGCAAAACGATATATAGATGTGTAAGATTCAACAAGAGATTTAAAAAAGGCACTCTTTAAGTACTGTCACAATCGTTAGATCACTAGGTATGAGGAGGAATGTGAAATGACAATCCTATAGTTCCGCATAAATAAAGGAAATTTGAAAACAAATGCTCAGGTATTGTTAGTTCTCAATTACTCCCTCTGTAAAGAAATATAAGATCATTTATATCACTAAAATAGTGATCTAGATGGTCTTAAATTTCTTTACAGAGAGAGTACTTGTTTAGACGGGACATCATGCAAATCACACTATGATTTGATAGAGCTATAGCCACTGTAAAATGAATAAATTTAGAGATGAATAGGTGATGCAACAATGAGGAAAACTGTACAAGTAAAATGGAAATGTATCCCTGAAGCACAATGAAGGATTAATAGTTCTTTTCCTACTACTTAGCATGACAATATTGTCATCTTTGAGTAGGCACGAACATATGCATTGGTCATAGGAGGGGCTGGAGGGACAAGAGTCCACACCACAAGAAGAAACTTGGGGAGTACTACAGACTAAGGAGGAGGTAAACCAAAAGGTAAGACATTGGATGCACGGAAGGGCAAAAGAGCACATTCAATGGATAGGGCGCATAACATCAGTAGATAAAACAAGCAAAATGGTACTAGTGATGAAAGCAATTTTTAAGATGCGATGTTGATTTTCGATATAAAGTATACAGGTCCAGGTGGCAAAAACTAAAGAAACTAGACTGCACACAAAGCATAATTACAGACAGGTTGGAGTTTGGACCAGAGGAATTATGTGTGGTCAATTATATCTATATTAGCATGATGCAAATTTAGCAGACAACAAGTGACATCCTAGAAAATGTTTACCCAAACAGCTTAACCCTAGAATAATTGGGGAATAAAAACAAACTACAATAACTGCAAGCAAAACGATAGACAACATTACAAGATTCAATGAAGCTGTACTCTTCAACTATTGTGGCAAACTGACAATCATTAGTTCACTAGGTATCACAAATATCCAACATAATAAGGAATGTGAAATGTCATAGCTATAAGACTATAAAATAAAGTAGGTTTGAAAACCAAATGGTCAGGAATTGTTATAATCATTGATCAATTACTTGCATAGACGGGACCAACATGCAAGTTACACTATGATTTTATACTCTTAACCACATAATAAAATTGAAGGCAAGTAACAAGTAAATGTTAAACAGAAATATGTCATCGAAGCAAGGGCGGAGCTACGCGAGGGCCAAACTGGGCCTTGGCCCGCCCAGCCCAGGAGAAAATAGGGAAGGAAGACAGAAAAAATGGGCCTAAAACTCAAGTGTTAAGTGTAGTTTCTGTGTCTGGCCCGCCCAACAATCGGCCCATAGCTCCGCTGCTACATCGAAGCACAGTAAAGTGTAAGCAGTTCATTTGCTACCACATAGCATGATGGCACTCTCATCTCTGAGCAGGCACGAGCATATGCACAAATATAGAATGGGGAAGGCTCTTACTTAACCAAACCACAAGTCATTGGAGGAGCAATATGAAGAATAACCCACACTACCAGAAGGAACTGGGGAGTACCGGAGTACTAAGGAGGAGGAAAACTGAAAGCAAGGCACCTGGAACGAGAAGGCAAGCAAAAAAAAGCACATCCAATAGAGAGAGGGGGCGGTAAAACATCAGCAAATAAAAGAGATGAGGAAGAGAACACAGATGTGCTGGGGAAGGGATGAGGAAGCAGGGCCTAGGGAAAAGATTTAAGATGCAGCCTACCATCAAAGCATAAGACGTGCCTATGTGGGCACCAGCTAAGAAATTCGGTACTTGAGATTTGGCAGTAAAAAGATGGCAATACATTTCTTGAAGGAACATATCCAAACCTCAACATACATGCAGAATACAAGCTTACCTGCTCAACCAAGGACATCATCTATCTAACGGACCATCCTCTTAAGCATGTTGTGGAGATCAGCAGCATCTGGCCGACCACCATTACCTGTTTTTGCAAGCATCAGAAGTCAAACAACCAAAATGACATATCAACAAAAAGCGAAATAGATACGAGGAGGCATCTACAAGATATTTACAAAAACTCGTAGTTCCTGTTTTGATACAGCACTAGTGATAGACAGGTAAAAAATAAACCACACCTACCTTCAAATTTAAAGAATGGTCCGACAGAAGTATATACTGATGAATATCATAAAAATGAAAAAGACTTTCATAACTACCAAATGTTCGATTTTAGCAATAGGCAAGAACGACTAATTATATACATGCATGCATGCATTAGAATGACTAATTTTCCTTCACGAGCATTCCTTCTTCTAATTACATGCATATATGCACTAAAAGACGAAAAACTGATGTCATCATAGATTCTTTCTTTTTTTCAAATTTTAAAATGTTTTGTAGGTCAAACCGTCGCCCCGATTGAAAAACCGTATTCACAAAAAAAACGTCTCGACGAGATTTTCGAAACTAGATCCCATGTTGCTATGTTCTGATGACTTTTTTCGGACCAAAAGTTACCACATTTGGGCTAAGTAACTTATCACGTCTATCACACAAAGTTACCGTGTCATTTACACAAAAGTTTCTGGGGTATGTTTTCAACAAACTTTTATCCGAGGGTCAAAAAGTGATTATAATGATTGAAGTGAGTTATCAGCTTTGTTGCGTATATTATCATGTTGGACAAAAATTACCGAAGTATGTTTTTCAACAATTTTCATTTCCTCGGTCAAAAAATTACCACAATATTTGTATATGAGTTATCAGCTCTCATGTGCGTGTATTATCATGTTGTTTACACATGAGTTATTGGGAGGTATTTTTTAACAACATTTTTCCTAGTCAAAAAGTTACCACGTCTGGATTAAGTAAGTTAGCTGCTCTGTTGAACGTATATTACCGTGTTATTTACACACAAGTTATCAGGGTATGTTTTCAACATATACTCACCACTATAAATGGACACACACACACCTTATTCATATGAGCACATTCGAGAGACTAAGACGACACTGTCTTGAGATTGACAAAAGTCGTCAAAGATGCATTCGTAGTTAACGCGTTGTTTTGTACGTAATTTATTAGGTCTGCGTTGTGTATATTATCATGTTATTTACACCGTAGTTATCGAGGAGATGTTTTTCAATAACTTTTTCCCTTGGGTCAAAGTTACCATGGTGATTGTCCCTAGGTTAGCACGTCTGTGGTATGGAAGTTACCAGTTATCTGGGCATATTTTAACTGATTTCTCTTTGGGTTAAATTTACCATGTTTGTACGTAAGCTACCAGGTCTGCACTGTGTATATTACCATCATATTTACACAGAAATTACCGTTGATATGTGTTCAAATAGAAAAAAATACCTGGTGTCAAAAGTTATGGAAGTGTTTCTAGGTAAGTTATGGGGGGTGTGGTCATAAATTACCACGCTCTTTACGAAAGAAGTTATCGGGGTATGTTTCATAATTTTCCCCTCGGGGTCAAAGTTACCATGCTAAGGGTACGTAAGTTATCAGGTCAGCGTGTGTAAATTACCATAATAGTTGCACAGAAGTTACCGTTGTATGTTTCAACAAACCTCCCCCCCCCCCCCCCCCCCCTCCCCCGTCAAAGTTACCAGACCCGAGATACATAAGTTATCTGGTCTGCGGTGTGTAAATTACCATGCAATTCAAACAGAAGTTATCGGGGTATATTTCATCAACTTTTTTTCTGGTGAATATAAAAGTTATCACGGTGTTGGCACATAAGTTATCAGGTCTATGATTTCTAAATTACCATGCTATTTATATGGAAAAAACCCGGAGATATATTGTATCAATTTTTTCAGGTAAAAAAAGGCTGCGGCGGTGTTGACGCGTAAGTTATCGGATCTTACATTTTAACAACAAAAAGACAGGGTCAACAAAATTATTGTGGTGTTTATATGTAACTTCCCATATTTTTGTGGTGTGTAAATTATCATACTCTCCAACATATATTTCAAACAAACAAACAAAATCTGCAAGTTACACACAAGACAATGATCGGAGTTCGAATTCTACATTAAGAGACACTTCATTTCTCAAAAATTACTCATCGACAAACCCAGTGCACTGATCCTTCCAATATAACTTGGTCCATATGGGCCAGCCCCATTGTCAAAAGCATTTTTGTTTTTTCCCGCTCTCAAATATAGTATAAATATTAGTTAACCTGAAATATAAACACAAGCCAGCTTTGCCTGGGTGGTAGCGTGCCTGCACCTGCTGCAGCAGGTCGGGGGTCAACTCCCAGTCGGCATACTTTTTTTCAACGCGAAATCTTTGCGTGCGTCGTTCGGATCTGATGCCAAAATCCGAACGTTCGGTAAATACAATTGTCGAAATAAAAACAAGCACTCAGACAATTTAGCTGGTCAGAAGAGACAAGTTATCCAAAATTATTAAGCTTGTTCCATGCCATACCGGGAAAAAATTATAATCAGACCAATCCTAGCAAAAACAAGTGATCACTATTCAGTTTTAGATCTTAAAATAAACTTAGCCTGAAAATGAAATGAACTCAACTTATTAGTTTTCCGAGGTACAGGTGGAGAGCAACGTACTATCCTAAAAGTGACACAATGAACAATTACTCGTAAGTTTTAAATAAACTGAAAGGAAGTTTGCTAGTGCCGTCCGAACCAGATAGTTCAGGGAGGACACTTACCTACCTGTAGTGTAGACACTTTCGAATGGATGATAAGGAGAGCCTCTACACTGAAATCTCCTGACCTCCAATGACTCAAGTTCGACGGTGTAGTAGTAAATAGATGTAGACAGGAGCACCACATGATTGTACTCGGCAAAAGCATTGACGGATATCTGCCCCGCGTAGTTCTGTGGATCCGGGGAGAGAAGATGGCGCAGCTTGATTGTTCTTCCGAGCATCCATGACGTACCACCGTTGTGCTCACGCTTCCTCTTCCAGATGTGTACACTGCAGCCTGACACGGTCAGTAAACCAAGTCCAACACCTCTTTCTTTGATCAGGGAAATCTCATGGTCTTTGGGGTGGTGCGGTTTTGCTGGCACACGTTCCATAGTTAGGCTCTGCCTCTCCACATCAAACTCGAGGATGCTACTTGCACAAAGAACGCCGCTGAAGGCCTCACTAAAGCTCGTCGGCACGTCAAAGAGAAGCCAATTAAGAGAATTTTCAACAAGCAGAGCATACATCTTAGAGAACTTCATAGCAGGAGGGCCGCCCATGGAAACCCTGGGTGGAAGAAAGGCTGAGACGAGATCACCCCACTCGCTGGTCTCCGACGAGTAGACGCAAGCGATTGCTCGTGGACCCTCAACGGCCGCCAAAACAATCTTGAAATGCTCGTCGTCCCTCGCATCTCGAAGCACCTCTCCGTTGACCCAAGCTGACAAACTCTGTGCTGGAGGGGCGTCGACCAAGTGGCGGACGCCGGTGACGGGGTCCCACACCTGGAACTGCGACTCCTTGACGAGGAAGATGAGTACGAGGCCATGGCGGCAGCTGAGGATCTGCTGGTTGTGGGAGAAGCAATGGGTTTCGACGAGATCGGGGACGCCGGGGCGCACAAGAGGCAGGAAGCCGATGAGGCAGCGCATCCAATCCGTGTAACTGGTAGTTTTTTTCCCTTTGAAGGAATGTACGGGAGCTCGGACACTCAAATGCTCTGTTTTTTTTTTTTGTGAAAAGGAACTCAGATTTATACTTCCTTCGTTTCAAAATAGATTGCTAGTGATACAACAAACCCCAACAAAGAAAGCAAATACACCCGAGCCCCTGGGGAGCCGATCAAACTCACACACCGCCGCGAGTTGAGGGCGCGCCGCCGCTCCCTCCCAGAGTCAGCGTGACCTTGGAATCCGCGGACAGACTTTTTGCGAACGGGAAGTTTCAAGCTTAGGCCCTTCCGGACCAGCGCGTCGGAGATGTGGCAGACCGCAAGCATCATCAGCAACACCCCATCTTCACCATCACTACATCGTGCCACAATGCACAAAACAAAGCCAACAACTCCTCGCCTCCAACCCCAAGATCGACGATGAATAAAGAGAAGACCCGGCAGACCAATCCACCCAAAAACATCGATGGATCTGGCGCAGCTTACGCCGCCGGAGCCGAAGAAGTAGCAGGAGGAAAGTTTATTCATCCCCATCGAACCAGCAGTTGTACCGGGAAGAGAAGCCTCACCGAACACCCAGATGGAACAGGGGACAAAAACTACTTCGCCGCAGCCGCCACGCCCAAAGGACGAACCACCAGACGAGAAAACCATAACTACAACGCCTACCTACGGATGAACACAAGTCCAGCCGGTAGATCGGGCCGTACCCCACTTCGCTCCAGCGCCAACAAGGACACCGAAGGAGGTAGGAGGCGCCGATCCGCCGGCGGAACACGGCTCCGCAATGGTTTCACTCAGAAAATTGCCCTAAATTTGACACGGACATCACGCGCTCGGTCTTCTTTCTTCACAAAAAAATTGGATTTTTTTGAATTTATTTAGTACTCCCTCTGTAAAAAAAAATATAAGAGCATTTGATCGCTAAAGTAGTGATATAAACACTCTTATATTTCTTTATGAAGGGAGTACATTATAATGATTTTTTTCTTCTTTACTCCTGGGCTCATCTGAGCCTGGGAGCCAAAACACCCCTCTCGATCTCCAGGGCCCTTATTTCTTCCGACCGCGCAACGGTGATTAGAGATATTCAGGAAAACCAAGGCGGGAGACATACAGGAATTATTTCTTCAGAGGATTTGTGCTAGTTCACTAGAATTTTTGGACTGTAATTCTATGTTTGAGAGAAGGACTCAAAACCGGCGCATAGTCTAGCTAAATTTTCTTCATTTTAGGCATACGAAGGCATGTGTGATTCCTCCGACCGCACGATATTGTAATGATTCCATCGGACTTATTACATGAGTAAAGAGTCATTATACCCCTCAAAAAATAAAACCACAGGACTACATTTGTTCACTGAATAAAAAAATTATCTTTCAAAACAAAAGAGTATGCATGGAGATTCATATATACTGACATACATTTTCAAACAATGCCAATCTTGAAAAAATGTACGTCCTGAGTTCTACAATATCTAGGCTTCGACGGTCATGAGTTCTACAATGTGTGTCTTGAAAACAAGAGATGTGACACTACTTGTCATCACTTTCTTAACTTGAAAGGATGTGAACGACATTCCAACAACAACTAATGAGAAATTAACTTTATATACCGGTGTAAAGTCACGCCATTACATGCACCAGACACTTTCAAATGGATAATAGTAAAAAAAAATCCTAGATCCGGGAAGCGTCTTGAACTGCAATGACTCGAGATGGATCGTGACGATGCCGGTTATTGTCCACATGAACACCGTATTGTTGTCCTCGGCAAATCCCATCACCCTAGTAGTATTTTTTCTCTGGTTCTTTCAATCCAAGGGAATTTTCAGTAGTTTGTCCAGTTCAATGATTTTTTCCATCACCCATGAAGCAACACCATCATATTCTGTCTTCCTCTTCCATAATTGGACGTTGAAGTCTGATAGAGAGAGAAAACCCAACCCGCCATCTTCTGTTCGTATAATCGAGAATCGGTCATTGCTCCCAAAGTGACACCCAGCAGGCACATGCACCGGCACACCTATCACGACAAGGTTGTGCCTCTCCAAATCAAACTCGAGAATTCCAACCGAGCCCGCTCCAAGCAGCCAGTGTAGGGAATTCCTAACTAGCACAGCGGGTTCAAGGGATAGACCGATAAAAGACGGAAAAGGGTCTGTATAATACTTCAGTGGCAACGATGTCGAAAAAAGGTTACTCCATACGTTGGTCTCCGACGAGTAAACACTAGCAACCGGTAGTTGATTGTCGCCGTTGCCTACCAAGACCACCTGGAAGTGGTCAGCATCTCCAGCAGACCGAAACACCGCTCCATTGAAGCGTTTCCCTGTGTCGAACCCCGGGGGAATCCCAGGGTTGTGTTGCTCACCAGTGATAGGGTCCCACACCAGAACATGGCGCTTTAGCGGTTCGAGGTACTTGACATGGACTAGTACGAGGCCATCACGACATCCGAAGGTGGAGAAGTCCAGTTCTTGTTCGCGCTGATACTGCCAGGACAATCGTTCGAATGGAATACGATCAGGGCCCTCCAGAGCAGGTACGAAGGAGAGGTATGGAGGATTTCGGTCGTAGAAACCAATTATGGGAAGGTTGCCGCGGTGGTAGCGCCGGAAGCGGTGGGAAAAGCCTGGCTCGGAGATGAGAAGGCGCCAGCGCCTACAAACGGCGGAGGCACGAGGGAGAGACGACGGCTGCGGGGGCAGGCGAAGGAGGATCTCCAAGAGCAGGTCATCATCTTCGAGGGGCCCCACCACGGGCGAGCGGGGATGCGGGGGGATGCTACTACTCGTCTTACCCTCCTCACGGCTCATGTCGGATGCCGTGGAGTCTCGGCGAAGCAACACCAGCAGAGGCCCAAAGTGAAACGGCTTTGCTTTGACGTGAACAACTTGTAATATTAGCTGCCGGATCAACTGCTGAGCGGAACTCGTGAGTTTTCTATTGATCAATATCTGAATCCCTAGTAGACGCTACAGCCTACAGCTCATTATATATAGGTAGGGCATCCAAATCCATAGGAACCGTACTGAAGTCGGATTCTATCCCATAGGAACCAAATCCGAACACGGTTCAAACTGACACTTCTATGAAGGACGCACGTCCACGTATACAACCTGAACTCTGATTCTAACCTAGGATCCGGCCGAGTCCCACACAACTCGTATTATCAAACATTTGGAAAGATGATTTATATATTATCCAGATAAATTTAGCACGTCAAAATGGAAAATGAATAAACTTGTAATTTTGCCTGCCACAGATGGACTTGCCACATGCAGGAACTGTCCTACAAGTGATAAAATGAACAATAATTTATAAATTCCAAGCCATGTCCTTGCTATGCATTTTTTTTGCGAGGTAAAAGGGAGTTTTATTCCATATTGATAGGGTTACAATCCAGAGGCAGTAATTGCTCTATACAAGGAGGTCCTTGACCAAGCCACACAGCTGTGGCCCGCTCATCACGACTATATAATGCCAAACGATCTGCTACGTACCCTATTTTGCTCTCTTGTAAGCTTCTGGAGAACAAACTCCCGGATAAGCATGTGTGCTTTTATCTCTGCAACTAAGTGTCCATATGCTGACCTGCTTAGTCTAGAATCGGAAAGACATGACAATGCTTCAGAAGAGTCGGACTGAACAACAATAGAACCCTCTGAGTGCTGCATTAGTGCGTGAATCTCCGCCTCCAAAGCATAAGCAATTAAAAATATACCGGTAAGCGGTGAACACCACACTGCCATCATTACGACGCAGAATCATACCTACTGACGCAGCTCCGTCCGTCGGTGAATAAGAACCGTCCACCGAAAAAGCAATATTAGATTGTTAGCAATATTAGGAGAGATCGCTGCATTGTATGAAAGATATTTATCTAGCTCTAAACTCTGGAAATAGGCTTTCGCCTCCATTTATAAATAAAACAACCAACAAGTTCATACAACGAGTAGCAAAACACCGAAAGAGAAAGTCAGCTGGGGCCTTAGCACCAAGCAAGCCCAAATAAGTCCACTTTAGCTAGTATGTAAGTCGGCTGAATTTTAAATTTGGGTAAGTCGGTTTTCTTACCATTGATTTTTTTGTCAAGATTCATTTTGACTTCTTAGTCTGATGTTTTACTTGCCCCCTAACTGGGATAAGTCGATTTTTCATTAGGTTGCATTTTTGACTTGCCCCTGTTTGGGGTAAGTCAATTTTTTTATTGGGATTGATGGTTGTTGGATATTGCCCTTTTTTTGTTTGTATGTGTTTTTTTTTCTTCATTTTTAGTTTTAGTCAGATTTTCTTTTACTAGTAGGTTTTTTGGCCAGATTGTATTACTGGAAATGTATACACGCAGGTACTATACACTCACACTACACTTTTCTGTGCTTACTCTTTGCATATTAAAAAATACAATTTTTGTGCAAAGTTGTGTGCAATTTTTTTATTTTTTTACTTTTTCTTTCCTCTTAAAGGGTAATACCAATGTCACTAATCCATTTCTCTTAAAAAATATTAATTTAATTTTTATAGTTTTCTTTTTCTTTTTAAGGATAATATCAGTGCCACTAATTGGAACTTCTTTTTGTGAAATTCCACTATATATGTTTATTCTTGCATATTATCTGTGTATATTATGTGAGAATTTTGTCATTACTTGTTTTATAAGTTTTTTCTCATTTGTTTTTCTCCCTAAAGATTAATACCACTGTCAATAATTCATTCTTCTCTAGATAACTTAATTGTCTCGATTGTTTGTTTTAGTTTTATTTTATTTTCTTTATTTTAATGGTAATACGAAATGCACTAATTCATTGCTTCTTATGAAAATTCTTGTTGCAAAAATTATATTATTATATACTTGTTCTTGCATATGACAAAAAAACGCAATTTCTGCATAAACTGTGCGCAAGTTTTTTTACCAATGCCACCAATCATTTTTCCTTGCAAACTTTTTTTAAAAAAAATAGATATTTTTTTTCATTTCTGGACTTTTTAAAGGGTAATACCAATGCCAGTAATTCATTCTCCCCTTAGAAACACTTCATTATTTTGATTTTGATTTAGTTTTAATTTTTATTCCATTTTCTTTCTTCTTTAAGGGTAGTGCCAATGCCGAAACGACGGATGCCCAAGTCCCATGGCGAAGCGCCTTGGAGGGGAGTGCGGATTGTTAGAATAGGATAGTTTAATTTCATTCAAATTGTAATCTATCTCTATCTTGTTTTCCTCTCCTCGTTAACCTCCTGTACCGAACTAACTTGAGATCGATCTCCTGATCTCTATCTTGTACTCCAAGGCATTGCCACTATATATAAACATGCGGCCCAAGACAAAGGGTTCAACGCTTCCAACCCAATTTACATGGTAATCAGAGCATCTTCCTCTTAGATCGAAGATCACATCTAGCTACCTTCCCGCGGCCGAGAGCATGTCTTCCTCCGCAGCCCTATCTTCCACCACGAGCGCACTTTCCTCCTCCACGGCCTCCACCTTCGCCTCATCATCTAGCAGTAGCTCTATCCCTCTCGGACCGCCCCCACAGGACAAGCTAACAAGGGGAAACTGAAGGAAATATGCCCTAGAGGCAATAATAAAGTTATTATTTATTTCCTTATATCATGATAAATGTTTATTATTCATGCTAGAATTGTATTAACCGGAAACATAATACATGTGTGAATACATAGACAAATAGAGTGTCACTAGTATGCCTCTACTTGACTAGCTCGTTAATCAAAGATGGTTATGTTTCCTAACCATGTACAAAGAGTTGTTATTTGATTAACAGGATCACATCATTAGTTGAATGATCTGATTGACATGACCCATTCCATTAGCTTAGCACCCGATCGTTTAGTATGTTGCTATTGCTTTCTTCATGACTTATACATGTTCCTATGACTATGAGATTATGCAACTCCCGTTTGCCGGAGGAACACTTTGGGTGCTACCAAACGTCACAACGTAACTGGGTGATTATAAAGGAGCATTACAGGTGTCTCCAAAGGTAGATGTTGGGTTGGCGTATTTCGAGATTAGGATTTGTCACTCCGATTGTCGGAGAGGTATCTCTGGGCCCTCTCGGTAATGCACATCACTTAAGCCTTGCAAGCATTGCAACTAATGAGTTAGTTGCGAGATGATGTATTACGGAACGAGTAAAGAGACTTGCCGGTAACGAGATTGAACTAGGTATTGGATACCGACGATCGAATCTCGGGCAAGTAACATACCGATGACAAAGGGAACAACGTATGTTGTTATGCGGTCTGACCGATAAAGATCTTCGTAGAATATGTAGGAGCCAATATGGGCATCCAGGTCCCGCTATTGGTTATTGACCGGAGACGTGTCTCGGTCATGTCTACATTGTTCTCGAACCGTAGGGTCCGCACGCTTAAGGTTTCGATGACAGTTATATTATGAGTTTATGAGTTTTGATGTACCGAAGGAGTTCGGATCCCGGATGAGATCGGGGACATGACGAGGAGTCTCGAAATGGTCGAGACGTAAAGATCGATATATTGGACGACTATATTCGGACATCGGAAAGGTTCCTAGTGATTCGGGTATTTTCGGAGGTACCGGGGAGTTACGGGAATACGGGGAAGAGTATTGGGCCTTAATGGGCTTTAGTGGGAAGGAGCCAGGAGGTGGCGCGCGCCCCTCCCAAGTCTAGTCCGAATTGGACAAGGGATTTGGGGCGCGGCCCACCTCTCCCTTCCTTCTCCACTTCCCTCCTTTCCCCCCTTCTCCTAGTTGGACTAGGAAAGAAGGAGTCCTAAGTAGGACTCCCCTTGGCGCGCCAACTCCTAGGCCGGCCGCCTCTCCTCCCCTGCTCCTTTATATACGGGGGCAGGGGGCACCCCATAGACACACAAGTTGATCCTTGGTGATCGTTCCTTAGCCGTGTGCGGTGCCCCCTGCCACCAAATTCCACCTCGATCATATTGTTGCAGTGCTTAGGCGAAGCCCTGCGTCAGTAGTACATCAAGATCGTCAACACGCCGTCGTGATGATGGAACTCTTCCTCGACGCTTTGCTGGATTGGAGCCCGAGGATCGTCATCGAGCTGAACGTGTGCTAAGAACTCGGAGGTGCCGGAGTAACGGTGCTTGGATCGGTCGGATCGGGAAGACGTACGACTACTTCCTCTACGTTGTGTGATCGCTTCCGCAGTCGGTCTGCGTTGGTACGTAGACAATACTCTCCCCTCTCGTTGCTATGCATCACCATGATCTTGCGTGTGCGTAGGAAATTTTTTGAAATTACTACGTTCCCCTACAGTGGCATCCGAGCCTAGGTTTTATGGTTTGATGTTATTTGCACGAGTAGAACACAAGTGAGTTGTGGGCGATACAAGTCATACTGCCTACCAGCATGTCATACTTTGGTTCGGCGGTATTCTTGGACGAGACGACCCGGACCAACCTTACGCGTACGCTTATGCGAGACCGGTTCCCTCGACGTGCTTTGCACATAGATGGCTTGCGGGCGACTGTCTCTCCAACTTTAGTTGAACCGAGTATGGCTACGCCCGGTCCTTGAGAAGGTTAAAACGGAGTCTATTTGATAAACTATCGTTGTGGTTTTGATGCGTAGGTGAGATGAGTTCTTGCTTAAGCCCGTAGCAGCCACGTAAAACTTGCAACAACAAAGTAGAGGATGTCTAACTTGTTTTTGCAGGGCATGTTGTGATGTGATATGGTCAAGGCATGATGCTGATTTTATTGTATGAGATGATCATGTTTTGTAACCAAGTTATCGGCAACTGGCAGGAGCCATATGGTTGTCGCTTTATTGTATGCAATGCAATCGCGATGTAATGCTTTACTTTATTGCTAAGCGGTAGTGATAGTCGTGGAAGCATAAGATTGGCAAGACAACAACGATGCTACGATGGAGATCAAGGTGTCGCGCCGGTGACGATGGTGATCATGACGGTGCTTCGGAGATGGAGATAACAAGCACAAGATGATGATGGCCATATCATATCACTTATATTCATTGCATGTGATGTTTATCTTTTATGCATCTTATCTTGCTTTGATTGACGGTAGCATTATAAGATGATCTCTCACTAAATTATCAAGAAGTGTTCTCCCTGAGTATGCACCGTTGCGAAAGTTCTTCGTGCTGAGACACCACGTGATGATCGGGTGTGATAGGCTCTACGTTCAAATACAACGGGTGCAAAACAATTGCACACGCAGAATACTCAGGTTATACTTGACGAGCCAAGCATATACAGATATGGCCTCGGAACACGGAGACCGAAAGGTCGAGCGTGAATCATATAGTAGATATGATCAACATAGTGATGTTCACCAATGAAACTACTCCATCTCACGTGATGATCGGACATGGTTTAGTTGATTTGGATCACGTGATCACTTAGAGGATTAGAGGGATGTCTATCTAAGTGGGAGTTCTTAAGTAATATGATTAAATTGAACTTAAATTTATCATGAACTTAGTCCTGGTAGTATTTTGCAAATTATGTTGTAGATCAATAGCTCGCGTTGTTGCTTCCCTGTGTTTATTTTGATATGTTCCTAGAGAAAATTGTGTTGAAAGATGTTAGTAGCAATGATGCGGATTGGATCCGTGATCTGAGGTTTATCCTCATTGCTACACAGAAGAATTATGTCCTTGATGCACCGCTAGGTGACAGGACCTATTGCAGGAGCAGATGCAGACGTTATGAACGTTTGGCTAGCTCAATATGATGACTACTTGATAGTTTAGTGCACCATGCTTAATGGCTTAGAATCGGGACTTCAAAGACGTTTTGAACGTCATGGACCATATGAGATGTTCCAGGAGTTGAAGTTAATATTTCAAGCAAATACCCGAGTTGAGAGATATGAAGTCTCCAACAAGTTCTATAGCTAAAAGATGGAGGAGAATCGCTCAACTAGTGAGCATGTGCTCAGATTGTCTGAGTACTACAATCGCTTGAATCAAGTGGGAGTTAATCTTCCAGATAAGATAGTGATTGACAGAATTCTCTAGTCACCATCACCAAGTTAGTAGAACTTCGTGATGAACTATGATATGCAAGGGATAACGGAAACGACTCCCAAGCTCTTCGTGATGCTGAAATCGACGAAGGTAGAAATCAAGAAAAACATCAAGTGTTGATGGTAGACAAGACCACTAGTTTCAAGAAAAGGGCAAAGGGAAGAAGGGGAACTTCAAGAAGAACGGCAAGCAAGTTGCTGCTCAAGTGAAGAAGCCCAAGTCTGGTCCTAAGCCTGAGACTAAGTGCTTCTACTGCAAAGGGACTGGTCACTGGAAGCGGAACTACCCCAAGTGATTGGCGGATAAGAAGGATGGCAAAGTGAACATAAGTATATTTGATATACATGTTATTGATGTGTACTTTACTAGTGTTTATAGCAAACCCTCAGTATTTGATACTAGTTCAGTTGCTAAGATTAGTAACTCGAAACGGGAGTTGCAGAATAAACAGAGACTAGTTAAGGGTGAAGTGACGATGTGTGTTGGAAGTGGTTCCAAGATTGATATGATCATCATCGCACACTCCCTATAATTTCGGGATTAGTGTTGAACCTAAATAAGTGTTATTTGGTGTTTGCGTTGAACATGAATATGATTTGATCATGTTTATTGTAATACGGTTATTTATTTAAGTAAGAGAATAAATTGTTGTTCTGTTTACATGAATAAAACCTTATATGCATGGTTACACACCCAATGAAAATAGTTCGTTGGATCTCGATCGTAGTGATACACATAATCATAATATTGAAACCAAAAGATGCAAAGTTAATAATGATAGTGCAACTTATTTGTAGCACTGCCGTTTAGGTCATATTGGTGTAAAGCGCATGAAGAAACTCCATGCTGATGGGCTTTTGGAATCACTTGATTATGAATCAGTTGATGCTTGCGAACCATGCCTCATGGGCAAGATGACTAAGATTCTGTTCTTCGGAACAATGGAGCGAGCAAAAGATTTGTTGGAAATCATACATATTGATGTATGTGGTCCGATGAATATTGAGACTCGCGACAGGTATCATTATTTTCTGATCTTCACAGATGATTTGAGCGGATATGAGTATATCTACTTGATGAAACATAAGTCTGAAACATTTGAAAAGTTCAAAGAATTTCAGAGTGAAGTGAAAAATCATCGTGACAAGAAAATAAAGTTTCTACGATCTGATCGTGGAGACAAATATTTGAGTTACGAGTTTGGTCTTCAGTTAAAACAATGTGAAATAGTTTCACTACGCACGCCACCTGGAACACCACAGCATAATGGTGTGTCCAAACGTCATAACCATACTTTATTGGATATAGTACAATCTATGATGTATCTTACCGATCTACCACTATCGTTTTGGGGTTATGCATTAGAGACAGCTGCATTCATGTTAAATAGGGCACCATCTAAATCCGTTGAGACGACACCGTGTGAACTATGGTTTGGCAAGAAACCTAAGCTGTCGTTTCTTAAAGTTTGGAGTTGCGATGCTTATGTGAAAAAGTTTCATCTCGATAAGCTCAAACTCAAATCGGAGAAATATGTCTTCATAGGATACCCAAAAGTTACTGTTGGGTACACCTCCTATCACAGATCCGAAGGCAAGACTTTTGTTGCTAAATTCGGAAACTTTCTGGAGAAGGAGTTTCTCTCGAAAGAAGTGAGTGGGAGGAAAGTAGAACTTGATGAGGTAACTGTACCTCCTCCCTTATTGGAAAGTAGTACATCACAGAAACCGGTTTCTGTGACACCTACACCAATTAGTGAGGAAGCTAATGATGATGATCATGAAACTTTAGATCAAGTTACTACCGAATCTCGTAGGTAAACCAGAGTGAGATCCGCATCAGAGTGGTACGGTAATCCTGTTCTGGAAGTCATGTTACTA
This sequence comes from Triticum aestivum, assembly GCF_018294505.1. NCBI lineage: Eukaryota > Viridiplantae > Streptophyta > Magnoliopsida > Poales > Poaceae > Triticum > Triticum aestivum. Next base: position 30,980,186 of record NC_057809.1, read on the forward strand.
GACCATGACGAACTGGCGAACTATGAGGAAGCGATGATGAGCCTAGATTCCGCGAAATGGTTTGAGGCCATGAAATCTGAGATATGATCCATGTATGAGAACAAAGTTTGGACTTTGGTTGGCTTGCCCGATGATCGGCAAGCAATTGAGAATAAATGGATCTTCAAGAGGAAGACGGACGCTGATAGTAGTGTTACTATCTACAAAGCTAGAATTGTCGCAAAAGGTTTTCGACAAGTTCAAGGTGTTGACTACGATGAGAGCTTCTCACTCGTATCTATGCTTGAGTCTGTCCGAATCATGTTAGTAATTGCCGCATTTTATGCAATCTGGCAAACGGATAAACAAAACTGCATTCCTTAATGGATTTATTAAAGAAGAGTTGTATATGATGCAACCAGAAGGTTTTGTCAATCCGAAAGGTGCTAACAAAATGTGCAAGCTCCAGCGATCCATCTATGGACTCGTGCAACCATCTCGGAGTCAGAATATACGCTTTGATAAGTTGATCAAAGGATATAGTTTTATACACACTTGTGGTGAAGCCTGTATTTACAAGAAAGTGAGTGGGAGCACTACAACATTTCTGATAAGTATATGTGAATGACATATTGTTGATCGGAAATAATGTAGAATTATTCTGTAAAGCATAAAGGAGTGTTTGAAAGGAGTTTTTTCAAAGAAAGACTTCGGTGAAGCTTGCTTACATATTGGGCATTAAGATCTATAGAGATAGATCAAGACGCTTAATTGGACTTTCACAAAGCACATACCTTGACAAGATTTTGAAGAAGTTCAAAATGGATCAAGCAAAGAAAGAGTTCTTACCTGTATTACAAGGTGTGAAGTTGAGTAAGACTCAAAGCCCGACCACGGCAGAAGATAGAAAGAGAATGAAAGTCATTCCCAATGCCTTGGCCATAGGTTCTATAAAGTATGTCATGCTGTATACCAGATCTATTGTATACCCTGCACTGATTTAGCAAGGGAGTACAATAGTGATCTAGGCGTAGATCACTGGACATCTATCAGAATTATCCTTAGTGAAATAAGGATATGTTTCTCGATTATGGACGTGACAAAAGGTTCGTCGTAAAGGGTTACGCCGATGCAAGTTTTGACACTAATCTAGATGACTCTAAATCTCGGTCTAGATACATATTGAAAGTGGGAGCAATTAGCTAGAGTAGCTCCATGCAGAGCATTGTTGACATAAAAATTTGTAAAATACATGTGGATCTGAATGTGGCAGACCCGTTGACTAAGATTCTCTCACAAGCAAAACATGATCACACCTTAGTACTCTTTGGGTGTTAATCACATAGCGATGTGAACTAGATTACTAAATCTAGTAAACCCTTTGGGTATTGGTCGCATGGTGCGATGTGAACTATGGGTGTTAATCACATGATGATGTGAACTATCGATGTTAATCACATGGTGATGTGATCTAGATTATTGACTCTAGTGCAAGTGGGAGACTGAAGGAAATATGCCCTAGAGGCAATAATAAAGTTATTATTTATTTCCTTATATCATGATAAATGTTTATTATTCATGCTAGAATTGTATTAACCGGAAACATAATACATGTGTGAATACATAGACAAACAGAGTGTCACTAGTATGCCTCTACTTGACTAGCTCGTTAATCAAAGATGGTTATGTTTCCTAACCATGTACAAAGGGTTGTTATTTGATTAACGGGATCACATCATTAGTTGAATGATCTGATTGACATGACCCATTTCATTAGCTTAGCACCCGATCGTTTAGTATGTTGCTATTGCTTTCTTCATGACTTATACATGTTCCTATGACTATGAGATTATGCAACTCCCGTTTGCCGGAGGAACACTTTGGGTGCTACCAAACGTCACAACGTAACTGGGTGATTATAAAGGAGCATTACAGGTGTCTCCAAAGGTAGATGTTGGGTTGGCGTATTTCGAGATTAGGATTTGTCACTCCGATTGTCGGAGAGGTATCTCTGGGCCCTCTCGGTAATGCACATCACTTAAGCCTTGCAAGCATTACAACTAATGAGTTAGTTGCGAGATGATGTATTACGGAACGAGTAAAGAGACTTGCCGGTAACGAGATTGAACTAGGTATTGGATACCGACGATCGAATCTCGGGCAAGTAACATACCGATGACAAAGGGAACAACGTATGTTGTTATGCGGTCTGACCGATAAAGATCTTCGTAGAATATGTAGGAGCCAATATGGGCATCCAGGTCCCGCTATTGGTTATTGACCGGAGACGTGTCTCGGTCATGTCTACATTGTTCTCGAACCGTAGGGTCCGCACGCTTAAGGTTTCGATGACAGTTATATTATGAGTTTATGAGTATTGATGTACGAAGGAGTTCGGAGTCCCGGATGAGATCGGGGACATGACGAGGAGTCTCGAAATGGTCGATACGTAAAGATCGATATATTGGACGACTATATTCGGACATCGGAAAGGTTCCGAGTGATTCGGGTATTTTCGGAGGTACCGGGGAGTTACGGGAATACGGGGAAGAGTATTGGGCCTTAATGGGCTTTAGTGGGAAGGAGCCTGGAGGTGGCGCGCGCCCCTCCCAAGTCTAGTCCGAATTGGACAAGGGATTTGGGGCGCGGCCCACCTCTCCCTTCCTTCTCCACTTCCCTCCTTTCCCCCCTTCTCCTAGTTGGACTAGGAAAGAAGGAGTCCTACTCCCGGTGGGAGTAGGACTCCCCTTGGCGCGCCAACTCCTAGGCCGGCCGCCTCTCCTCCCCTGCTCCTTTATATACGGGGGCAGGGGGCACCCCATAGACACACAAGTTGATCCTTGGTGATCGTTCCTTAGCCGTGTGCGGTGCCCCCTGCCACCAAATTCCACCTCGATCATATTGTTGCAGTGCTTAGGCGAAGCCCTACGTCGGTAGTACATCAAGATCGTCAACACACCGTCGTGATGATGGAACTCTTCCTCGACGCTTTGCTGGATCGGAGCCCGAGGATCGTCATCGAGCTGAACGTGTGCTAAGAACTCGGAGGTGCCTGAGTAACGGTGCTTGGATCGGTCGGATCGGGAAGACGTACGACTACTTCCTCTATGTTGTGTGATCGCTTCCGCAGTCGGTCTGCGTTGGTACGTAGACAATACTCTTCCCTCTCGTTGCTATGCATCACCATGATCTTGCGTGTGCGTAGGAATTTTTTTGAAATTACTACGTTCCCCTACAGAAACTTCCTCTTATGGAAGGCCGTCGTGCTCCCACAAATCCGAGGCGCACAGATGGAGCACCACCTTGATGCGAAGAGCCAGGAACCACCGGCCACCCTCACCATCACCAAAGATGGAAAAGAAGAACAGGTTGTCAACTTCGCCCGAACCCTCTGGTACTCACAGCAGTAGCAACTCCAGGGGTATCTGATGGAATCTCTGTCCCGTGAGATCCTCGCTCAAGTTGCCACCCTTCAGACGCCATCAAAGGTCTGGAACGCCATCAACGCTATGTTCGCCGCCCAGAGCCAGAGTCAGGCCATCAACACTCGCCTCGAACTCACGAACCTGAAGAAAGGTAATATGTCCATGGCAGAATATCTTGGCAAAATTAAAACCCTTACAGATGAAGTTGCATGCTGCACCGGAGTTCCTCTTCCCGATCCAGAGATCGTTTCCAAGATCATGGCGGGCCTCGATCTGGACTACAATCCAGTTGTGTCCGCTCTGTCTGCTAGGGTTGAGCCGGTCTCGGTTCAAGAGCTGTACATCCAACTCCTGAGCTTTGATGCTCGCCTTACCCTCCTCCACGGCACCAACATCAGGCAGTCCTCCGTCAACTCGGCGGCTCGCGGGCGCGGCCGTGGGCGCGGTCACCAGGGATAGAACCGCAGCTCCAACGGCGGCGGGCGTGGCCGTGGCAACTACCAGGGGCGAGGGTGCTTGTTCTGGTGGTGGCAACAACTCCAGAGGCGGCGGCTTCAACAACAAAATGGGAGGTGGCGGCTTCAACAACAACAACAGCCGCCGCTCCTCCTCAATCGCCGCCCTCGCTGTCAGCTGTGCAAAAAGCCAGGCCATGAGGTCATGGACTACTGGCACAGGTATGATGAAGACTTCGTCCCCGACGCTCGTCATGCTGCTGCAGCCATACGTGAAGAAGGAGGAGGAGGAGACGGCATCTGGTACGTGGACTCTGGTGCAACAGATCATGTCACCAGCGAGTTAGAAAAACTTGCACTTCGTGAGAGATACCACGGTGGCGACCAGATTCACATTGCAGCAAGTGGTGGAGGTATGGATATTTGTCACATTGGACAAGCTTACATTAATTCCCCCAACCTTAAACGTGATCTAGTTCTTAAAGACGTCCTTCATGTCCCACAAGCTGATAAAAACCTTGCATCCATGTCTCGTCTAGCCATTGATAATAACGTCTTCTTTGAAACTCACCCTCGTTACTTTTTTATAAAGGACCGGGCAACGAGGGAACTTCTTCATCACGGTAGATGCGTTGGAGGGCTCTACCCCATCACATCCGGAGCTTTCAGTCGCAACCGGCATCAAGTTTATTCCGCCACTAAACCCTCCTTGAAAAGGTGGCATCAAAGATTAGGACACCCATCATCAATCATAGTTAAGCAAGTAGTCAATAAAGACAAACTTTCTTTGTCACATAGTCAAAATAGTGAATCAGTTTGTGAAGCTTGTTAGTGTGCCAAGAGCCACCAACTTCCCTATCCCAAGTCAAATAGTGTGTCTCATGCTCCTTTAGAGCTTATTTTCAGTGATGTATGGGGTCATGCAAGAGATTCTTTTGGAAGAAATAAATACTATGTTAGTTTTATTGATGATTATAGCAAATTCACTTGGAATTATTTACTCAAACATAAATCTGAGGTTTTCTCTATCTTCCAAGAATTTCAGAAACTGGTTGAAAGACACTTCAACAGAAAAATTCTCACAGTCCAAAGTGACTGGGGAGGGGAGTATGAAAAACTCAACTCTTTCTTCCGTAGCATAGGGATTCAGCATCATGTGTCTTGTCCTCATGCTCACCAACAAAACGGTTCTGCCGAGCGCAAACACCGTCACATTGTTGAAGTTGGTCTCTCTCTACTTGCTCATGCGTCTATGCCTCTAAAATATTGGGATGAAGCATTTATTACAGCAACATATCTCATTAATCGTCTACCAAGTAAAGTCATTGGCAACTCTACTCCCTTGGAACGTCTCTACCACCAAAACCAGACTACAATTCCCTCAAAATCTTTGGGTGTGCTTGCTATCCCAACTTACGTCCGTATAATCATCACAAACTTGAATTTCGTTCCACTCAATGTGTGTTTCTAGGCTATAGTAATCTGCACAAAGGATACAAATGCCTAGAAATTTCCACCAGACGTATATATATTTCTAGAGATGTAATCTTTGATGAAACTCTCTTTCCGTTTGCCAAACTTCATCCCAATGCAGGCGCTCTTCTTCATGCCGACATAGCACTTCTTTCGAATCTTGACACTCTATCTGATCACGGGGGTGAATTACCTGAAGCTGACCATGTGAACAAATCCGCAGAAAATTGCAGTTCTAATGATATTTGTACAGATGCAGTTCATAATTTTATGTGTCCAGAAACAGCCAAAACAGGTGCTGCAGATCACGAGGAGGATTCTGGCGGCAGCAGGCGATCTGGCGCGCAATCCCAGGCGGATCCTGGCGCCAGCGCCAGCGCAATCATTGGCGCACGATCCGAGGAGGATCCTGTCCGCCTGCATGCAGAGACGGCGCGTGCTTCGGTGGCCGATAGCGACGGTGCGGAGCCCACCAGCACGGGCGGGACCGGGAGTGAATCCCCGCTCGCCACGACTCCACGGTCCGCCAGGGTGGCCGACCAGCCGCCCGACCGGGCGACCGTGGCTGGGTCCGGCCCACTGACCCCGATGCGCACGACACCCTGTGCGGAATCCCTAGGCGACACGCGGCCCGCTGCTGCTGGTGGCACAATCCCGAGGCCGATCATGCTCACAGAAGATCTGGCGCCCGATTCCGCGGTGCAGGACGTTGGATCTTCTGTGGTGGCCTCCTCTGCTGCACAAGTTATTCCTCGACGCCATACACGGTCACAATCAGGTATTACTAAGAAAACAGAATACAAAGATGGTACCATTAGGTATGATAAAAAACGTGCTTTTCTCACTACTACTGGTGAACCAGTTAATCTTGTTGATGCCCACTAGTGCAGAACCGGGCAATAGCACCGGTTTGTAAGGCCCTTTAGTGCCGGTTCGGGAACCGACACTAAAGTTTCGGCACTAAAGGCCCCCCCCCCTTTAGTACCGGTTCAGCATGAACCGGTGCTAAAGGGGAACCACGTGGCACGAGCCAGCTCCGGGGGCCGGGAGCCCTTTAGGTACTAAATGGTTGTGGGTTTTTGTTTTATTTTGTATTTTTCAATTAAATTTGTGTTATCAATTTAATTTAGGATTATTTTACGTTATAATGAGTTGTAGTCGTCATCATCATCATCATCGCATATTAATAAATAAATAAACTCTAGCTAGCTAAAAATCATCGTAGTCGTCTAATTACCACTATTTAATCATCATAGTCATTACCGCTAGCTATGTAATCATCATCAACGCTGGGTAGCTTAAAGAGAAAACATTCACTTTGTAACAGAAGCAAAGATATCATCAAGTTCAACATAATCATCACCAACATCGAAGTTCAGGACACGGATATGAGACAAGTACTAATTAAGAGCATGAACTAGTAGCTACTGATCCTGCTGCTCCCTCTCAGGTAGAATAGCATAGAACATGTATAGCTCTCCTGATTCATCATACTGGAGCATGCAGATGAATCTGTCTCCTAATCTTGGGTTGTGCTTCTCCTTACTGCCCCCTAGTACTTCTCTGCGATCGTTAAAATTTTTGCTCCAATCTTTCACTATTAAACATTCTTCGCTTTCAGAAATCCTAAATGCACTCATGTGCAACGTAGGAAATCTTGGTCGTAAGCTAACCATTGACATGCGACCGTTTGTCTCGATCCACTGAGACACAACTGTCATCGGAAGTCCCTGTTGAACAACATCGTATAGTAATTAATATACTAAGCAATGAAAGTTTAGCTTCAAAAATAATGTATGCAAAAGATGCACTAATTAAGGACAAATATTTAAAATCTTACCATCTTTTGATTATAGATGTGACCGTAGTTCAATACGATCACCATTGGTCGCACGTTTTGAGTATTAACATTTCTAAGTTTAGGAAAAAAATTGTCTTGACGGTATTAAGATCCTCAAGCCATGAAACATAATGACTTATCTCCTCGCAGTTTAGTTGAGCCCCGGGGCAGTAGTAGGTCCTGTCTATCAAGCGCCGGACATGTTTGCTTGAACCGAAATAAGCTGACAATACAAATTAGTTGTCAACTATTTGTGAATAAACTGTATCAAAGACATAAACATATGCATGCATGGTTGAGGAAAACTCACCAAATGGTAGAACTGGAGGCGTTTGCACATCGACCCAAATGTCTATATTACCTTCAATATCATCTTCCGGACGAATATCAAAGGTGATAACCATATCAGGCTCAAATGCATAAGCCTTGCATAGTGCTTGCCAAGTTTTGCATTCAAAATGGGTGTATGTGTCTCCATTATATAATTTGACGTTGAAAGTATACTCATACTCCGTCTTCAAGTAAACTCTCTTTACTTCCATATCATCTATAGCACTAAAACCTATCTTATCCAAGACAAAAATTCTTGCATGGCAGGGGATGCGCTAGTAGAATAGTGAAAATTTAAAATTATAAGTTGAAGCAAATGAAGCATAAGTTTTGCATTCAAATAATAATTGACAAAGTGACTTACTGTATCAACTTCGAATGTCTCATCCAGCTTGATGCTGAAGCGCCTACCATCAACAAGGAAATTTTGGTCGCACAGGCCGCGCTGGTCTTCACAGTGTTCGCACATAATAAAATCTTTTTCGTCGGCAGATGACATTTCCTATGTTCATATAGGTGAAACATTAAACACCTATATCTAGCCAAATATAAATTCATCTAACATTTGACATTAATATATTTAACTATATATTCAATTGACATTACTATATATTTATCTTTTCTATCTAATTCATCTAACATTCGACATTAATCTAACATTTATATAAACTCAAAATATATAAAAAAATAAATAAACAGAAAAACTCATTAACAAATAATATTTTAATTAGATCATCAAATCTCATATACCTAAATTTTCTTACTAAAAATAAACTAGTTATATTAATTATTCAACTAGTTCTAATCTCATATACCTAAATTTTCTTACTAAAAATAAACTAATTATATTAATTATTCAACTAGTTCTAATCTCATATACCTAAATTTTCTTACTAAAAATAAACTAGTTATATTAATTATTCAACTAGTTCTAATCTCTAGTTCGACAATTTTTCTATCTAGCTAGCTAATTCATCTAACATTCGACATTAATCTAACATTCGATCATCTAATTAACTTTTCTAAAAAACAGAAAATAAGTAAAAAAATGTGTGTACGTGTGTGTATGCATGTGTGTACGTATGTGTGTATGTGTGTGTGTATGCGTGTGTGTGTGTGTGGTATATGTGTGTGTGTGCGGCCCCGTACGCCGCCACCCCGTACGTATGAGCGGGGGCGCCGGCGTACGGGGCAGGGGCGCCGATGTGTGTGTATATGTGTGTGTGTGTATATGTATGTGTGTGTATGTGTGTGCGGGAGCGAGAGAGAGAGACGTACGGCCGCGGCGATGACGACGGACGGCAGCGGCGTTCGGGGCGGCAGCGCGAGACGACGACGACGACGACGGGCGGCGGCGGGGACAGCGTGAGACGACGGACGACGGTACGGGCGACGGGCGGCGACGACGGGATCGAGCGGCGCGCGCGGCGGAGGTTGGAGACGAAGTGGGAGATGAAACTGACATTTTCGTAAGTGCTATATATATAGGATGGGCCTTTAGTACCGGTTCGTGGCTCCAACCGGTACTAAAGGCCTATTTTCGCCAGGCCAAGCGGCGGGAAACGAAGGCCTTTAGCACCGGTTGGAGCCACCAACCGGTACTAAAGGGGAGCCTTTAGTACCGGTTGGAGCCACCAACCGGTATTAAAGGGGGGCCTTTAGTACCGGCTGGAGCCACCAACCGGTACTAAAGGCCTTGCGCTGCCACCCCAAAGTTTAGTCCCACCTCGCCCGGCGAAGGGCAGCCGCACTGGTTTATAAACCCAGCCGCGGCTACCTCTTCGAACTCCTTTATATAGCAGGCTTCTGGGCCTAAATAATTAGGGCGCGCTGCCTTGTGAGTCTGCTGGCCCTTCTGGGCCTGCATTTGCACACCCTAGGTCCGGTAGACCCACAGGGCAGTGCGCCAACAAATTTTTTATATAGTTTTTTCTTTTATTTATTTTTGAGTAGTTTTTTATATAGTTTTTTATTTTCTGCATTATTTTTTTCTTCTATTTATTTTTGAGTGATTTTTTGGTATAGTTTTTTTATTTTCTGTATTATTTATTTTTGTATAATCCGAAACCCTGATAGTTTGATTAAATTGCATTACTTGTAAGTCCAGTTAACATGGATGCTTATGATGCAAGAGCAACAGCAAAAGTGAAAATTTGGCACAAATAGGTAGTTGTGTAACTAAAATAGGTAGGAGGAGAGATAGCTCTTATGTCACAAAAAAGAAGTTGTATCAAACCTTTTATGTCGGATCTAGAACAAACCAATCGGTAGTGCCATCATACAGCCCTACCGTGGCTCGTGATGCATATATATGCATATCAAATGCACAGTTGGCCGTATGATGGCGAATCCGAATGATTTGTATTCAGTCGATGAACTGGTAGATGTATGCAGTCGATGAACTGGTAGATGTATGTAGTCGATGAACTAAAAGACTTATGCAGGGAAGGCGAGAGGTGGGCTATATATAGTGTCGTCTGGCTCACAAAGTGATTGTGATAGTTTCGATCCAACGACTCACATGAGCTAGGAAGAAACACACCCTTGATCCAACGACTCGCAAGAGCTAGAAAGAAACACACGATCCGTGTGATTCTTCCTGATTGGTGGGATGCACATTAGTATCGGTTCGTGGCACGAACCGGTGCTAAAGATTGGCAACGAACCGGTACTAATGGTAGCAGCCTGGCTAGCCGTTGGAATCGGCACTAATGGTCACATTCGTGCCGGCTCAAATTCAAACCGGCACTACTCTGTCAATGTAACTCTAAAGATTGGCAACGAACCGGTACTAATGGTAGCAGCCCGGCTAGCCTAGAATTGGGTTAGCTCCATTGGCAACTACTCTGTCAATGTAACTCTAAAAATTGTGGTTCACATTCATCAAAACCTATGAAAAGTGTAATCCTCTAGTCTTTTTTTATTGGATAGAAATTGTTTTTGAAGAAATTTCTTAGTCAGTAGAGTTTGCCAAACTTGTGTTTTTCCCAAGTCACTTACACAAAAAGAAGTCCGGAGTTTTAAATGCTGCATACTGAACACATAAGAAGTCCGGAGTTTAAATACGTTATTAAAAATAAAAAAGAGATGCAATGCTGGTTAATTTGCTTCAAGCCATTCGGAATAGTGTAGACGGCACTGCACATAGCTCAGTGCAATCTATGCTACAGTGCAATCTACACTATTTCGAATGGCTTGAAGCTAATCAACACATGTAGGTGAGCATTGCAACTCTTCGTCATTGTCTGTGCACTCACGGCTTATAAACCGCTCATACTGCCTCTCTCTTGGCGAGGTGGGACTAAAAACAGCTTGCCGTAACCTCATTAGTACCGGTTCGTGGTACGAACCGGCACTAAATGGTGATGGTGGGGCCATAGCCTGACCGCAGGCTGACACAGCCTCTTTAGTGCCGGTTCGTGGCATGAACCGGTACTAAAGGTTCGCCACGAACCGGTACTATTGATCGCCGCCACGAAACGGCACTAATGTACACATTAGTGTCAGCTCTAATTCAAACCGGCACTAATGTGCTTCACGTTTGACCCTTTTTCTACTAGTGGCCCTTGCTCACAAAGATTGGAAAGAGGCTATGGATAGTGAGTATGATGAACTTATGAAAAATAAAACATGGCACCTAGTACCATCGAAAAGTGGAATGAACATTATTGATTGTAAATGGGTGTACAAGATAAAAAAGAAGTCAGATGGAAGTATAGACAGGTACAAGGCTAGATTAGTTGCTAAATGTTTTAAGCAAAGGTTTGGAATTCACTATGAGGATACCTTTAGTCCAGTTGTTAAATCAGCCACCATTCGACTTGTCTTGTCTATTGCTGTTTCCAGAGGTTGGAGCTTAAGACAGCTAGATGTCCAGAACGCGTTTCTTCATGGTGTTCTTTAGAAAGAGGTGTTCATGCGGCAGCCACCAGGTTATGAAAACAAAGGTACACCACACTATGTTTGTAAATTGGATAAAGCTCTGTATGGCTTAAAACAGGCACCAAGAGCTTGGTATTCACGATTGAGCATGCAACTACAACAACTTGGGTTTGTACCATCCAAGGCAGATACATCCTTGTTCTTTTACAATAAAGGAAATGTCACAATTTTTGTGCTAGTCTATGTTGATGATATTATTGTTGCTAGCTCAAGTTCAAGTGCCACCACTTGTTTTCTTAAAGATCTCAAGTTGGAATTTGCTCTCAAGGACTTGGGAGATCTTTATTATTTTCTTGGTATTGAGGTCAAGCAGATAAGAGATGGTATACTTCTGACACAGGAGAAATACACAGCTGATATACTCAGGAGAGTAGGCTTGGAAAAATGTAAACCTGTGAGTACACCTGTCTCAACTTCCGAAAAACTTTCTGTTGAAAGTGGAGAGCCACTTGGGTCAGAGGATGCAACAAATTACAGGAGTGTTGTGGGTGCATTGCAATATTTGACACTTACACGCCCTGACATTTCTTATGCTGTCAACAAGGTATGTCAGTACTTACATGCTCCTAGTACTACTCATTGGACTGCAGTTAAAAGAATTTTGAGGTACCTTAAGTTTTCAGCGGGACTTGGACTTCAAATTACCAAGTCTTCTTCTATGCTTGTTACTGCCTACTCTGATGCAGACTGGGCAGGATGTATTGATGATAGAAGGTCAACTGGTGGGTTTGCTGTATTTCTGGGATCCAATTTTGTGTCATGGAGTGCAAGAAAGCAGGCTACAGTCTCTAGATCAAGTACTGAGGCTGAATACAAAGCTTTGGCAAATGCCACAGCTGAAGTAATGTGGATACAAACACTGCTTTATGAACATGGAATTAAGACTCCAAAAGCAGCCAGATTATGGTATGATAATATTGGTGCAACATATCTGTCAGCCAATCCTGTTTTTCATGCACGCACAAAGCATATTGAAGTTGATTTCCACTTTGTCAGAGAAAGAGTAGCAAGGAAGCTTCTCGAAATTCAATTCATTCCTACTGGAGATCAACTCGCTGATGGATTCACAGAGCCTCTCACTATGAGGAGGTTAGACGAGTTCAAGTACAATCTCAACCTTGGTCGATGATCATGAGGTTTAGATTGAGGGGGAGTGTTAGAATAGGATAGTTTCATTCAAATTGTAATCTATCTCTATCTTGTTTTCCTCTCCTCGTTAACCTCCTATACCGAACTAACTTGAGATCAATCTCCTGATCTCTATCTTGTACTCCAAGGCATTGCCACTATATATAAACATGCGGCCCGAGACAAAGGGTTCAACGCTTCCAACCCAATTTACACGGATTTCATCGGACCCTCACTCGGTGCAGGAGCTTGAAGATGTTGGATGCCAATGCGGGAGGTGGGCGGCATGACGAGACATGCCAGGGAGTTGAGTGAACGCCAAGGGTTATGGCACTCGCGCGCTTAATGGTCATTCTTCAAGCAACGAGAGCATCAGAAGGGATCTCTGCAATCCACCGCACGGTGTCTAGGGGCGAAGCATCGACAACATCTGCCATGAAGCCAAGCGGCCATGGGATGGGGGCAAATTCCGGGGTTGGCGACATCAGACGGCGCTGGTCACGCCGTGGCAGCACCTCCTGCCACCCCCTCCTGTGCCCACCTCGTGCTGCGCATGCACACCCCACCGGAGTCAATGGACTTGGAGCCACGGCAACCGGCCGAGTGCAGGGACCCCCAGGCGAGGAACGCTAGTCAACGGAGGCGTAAGCAACGGGAGCGGGGATGGACTCCGTCACTGGAGGAGGCCTTGCAAAGGCACAAGTTCAACTTCGCCGCAATTGCCGGCGTGGAGCGACCCGCCAGAGGCGACGAAGGGCGCGAGGAGATGAGCTCCAAATCAGCCCTAGCAAACCAAGGGCGACCCCAACATGCGGAGGAGGAGGGGACAAGCGTCATCATCCGAAAGTAGAGGTGCGGTAATGAGCATTGTGGACGGAGAGGCCATCATCGTGAGCTAGGGTGAGGAGCCATGGTGCACACGAATGGCCGGGAGCACAAGGGAGCAGAGCCCCGGGTTAAGACAAGAGAGGACGCCGTGGTGGATGCAAGGGTGGCCGAAATGAGGAGATCAGGCTTCAGGCAGCGCCCCCCGGCACGCTCCCCCGTCGCGAGAGCGTTCACGAGAGGGCATCCAGCGTGGAGTCACAAAAAGGAATTTGCAAGGCACTGCTTGCTTTGTGTTTCATTTGAGCTTCCAAACCACACGTTAGCTAGCTCATCCAGCCATTACCAGCATCTTTATTTTGTTCTTGTCGGGGAAAAGGCGTTCCCAGCATCCCAAAGAAAACAAAATTGCAATGAAACCCGGGCCTGGTTGAATCAGAAGCTATTTAAGCAGTTGCAAATAACAGCAGGCAGGACTACTTGTGCCATTTGATATTTGTCAAAATCTCAGCATAAGCACAGATATGCAGAAATATAACATCAGAAACTCCATGCTTGACACAACATGGAAGGTAATCAAACCCGCCAGCAGATGCGCTCGCACTAAATTGCAAACAAGATCAATTGACAAGCGATCCCAGCGCATTGTAAGTACTCATTTACGGAAGCAAGACACTGTGCCTTCAACCTTTATGCCAGAATGTTTATCAGCAGAGAACGACAACAGGAAATTAGTAGCATGGTCATCAGCAGCCCGTTTCTTCATCTCCAGCGACCAAAGCGAAACCTGCGGAGCAAGTAATAACATCATCAGTCAAAGGAACTTTGAAGCTTTCACTCAGGGAAAGCTGCTGGAGGTATTCTCGTGACTTTTGTATGACTCAAACAGTAATCATTAGCTTCACAATGGTGGAAATCGTGCCAAAAGCTCCAAAGAACATTATCAGACAGAATCAACATCTCAAACAGAGAACAACGATAGGTAGTTTGTATTGTGGTTAGTACCCTTTCAACTTCAAATATGAGATGCAATCCCTCTGTCCCAAATTACTTTTCGCACAAATGGATAGAAATGGATGTATCTAGAACTTAAAATACGTCTAGATAAATCAATTTCTGCGACAAGTAATTCCGGATGGACACAAAGCATAGCTGCATAAAGTTTGTACAAGCTAAATTATGTTAGTGGCTAATGATCAGTCATATATAAGCAAGTTTGGTGGACAACAAAACAAGCTGAGAAAATGATTGACCAAACAGCCTAGAACTGGAATGATCATCCATAAAACTACAACAACTGCAAGGAAAACGATATATAGAGGTATAAGATTCAACCAGAGATTTTAAAAAGGAACTCTTCATGTATTGTGACAATTGTCAGTTCACTAGGTATGAGGAGGAATGTGAAATGACAATTCTATAGTTCCGTATAAATAAAGGAAATTTGAAAATAAATGCTCAGGTATTGTTAGTTCTCAATTACTTGTTTAGACGGGACATCATGCAAATCACACTAGGACTTGATAGAGCTATAGCCACACTAAAAAAATTAAAGGTGATGCAACAATGAGTAAAACTGTACAAGTAAAATGGAAATATATCCCTGAAGCACGAACATATGCATTGGTCATTGAAGGGCTGGAGGGAGAAGAGTTCACGCCACCAGAAGAAACTTGTGGAGTACTACAGACTAAGGAGGAGGTAAAACAAAAGGAAAGACACTGGATGCAAACAAGGGCAAACAAAAGTGCACATCCAATGGATAGGGGCATAGGGCGTATAACATCAGTAGATAAAACAAGCAGAATGTTATTAGTGATGAAAGCAGTTTCTAAGATGCGATTTTGATTTCGATATAAACTATAGAGGTCCAGGTGGCAAAAATTGAAGAAACTAGACTGCACACAAAGCATAGCTACAGACAGATTGGACTTTGGACCAGTGGAATGATGTGTAGCTAATGGTCAATTATATCTATATGTGCATGATGCAAATTTAGTGGACAACAAGTGACATCCTGGAAAATGTTTAACCAAACAGCTTAACACTAGAATGATTGTCCATAAACTACAATAACTGCAAGCAAAACGATAGACAACATTACAAGATTCAATGAAGGAGTACTCTACAACTATTGTGACAAACTGACAATCATTAGTTCACTAGGTATCACAATAATCCGACATAAGAAGCAATGTGAAATGTCATAGCTACAATAAGACCATAAAATAAAGTCTGAAACCAAATGGTCAGCAATTATTATGATCAATTACTTGCATAGACGGGAGTCACGGGACCAACATGCAAGTTACAGTATGACTTTATAGAGTCTTAACCACATAATAAAGTTTAAGGCAACGTAGTAACGAGTAAATGTTAAACAGAAATATGCCATCCAAGTGCAGTAAAGTGTAAGCAGTTCATTTGCTATCACTTAGCATGATGGCACTCTCATCTCTGAGCAGGCACGAGTACATGCACAAATAGAGAAATGGGAAGGCTCCTACTTAACCAAACCACGAGTCATTGGAGGAGCGATAGGGAGAAGAACCCACACTAACAGAAGGAACTGGGGGGAGTACTGAGGAGGAGGTAAACCGAAAGCAAGGCACCTGGAACGAGAAGCCAAGCAGAAAAAGCACATCCAGTAGAGAGAGGGAGCGGTAAAACATCGGCAAATAAAGAGATGGCGGTTGGGTTAATGCATGAGGAAGATAACAGAGAGGTGCTGGCGAAGGGATGAGGAAGCAGGGTCTACAGAAAAGATTCAAGATGCAGCCTCTACCATCAGAGCATAAGACGTGCTTATGTGGGCAACAGCTAAGAAATTTGGTACTTGAGAAATGGCAGTAAAAAGATAGCAGTACATATCTTGAGGAAACATATCTAATACCTCAACATACATGCCGAATACAAGCTTACCTGCTCAACCAGTGCATCATATATCTAACAGACAATCCTCTTAAGCGTTTTGTGCAACATCAGCTGCATCAGGCCGCCCGCCATTACCTGTTTTTGCAAGCATCAGAAGTCAAACAACCAAAATGACATACCAACAAAAAGCTAAATAGAAACGAGGAGGCATCTATGAGATATTTACAAAAGCTCATAGTTCCCGTTTTGATACAGCACTAGGGATAGATAAACCACAATTACCTTCAAAATTAAAGGATAGTCCAACAGAAATATATACTGATGAATATCATAAAAATGAAAAATAAGCACTCAGACTATTTAGCTGGTCAAAGAGACAAGTTATCCAGAATTATTAAGCTTGTTCCATGTCATATCAGGAAAAAATATAATCAGACTAATCCTAGCAAAAAAGTGATCCTAAGTCCTAGCTACTCAGATTTACATTATGTTTAAATATATTCAGCATTAATGATGAAAAGGACTTAATTTATAAGTTTTCCCTGGTACATAACTACATATGGACTTGGTACTTGTAAATTTCCAACAAATTTGACATTATGGATTCAAGATAATTAGCATGATCAGCATAGATAACAATGCCGAGTGAAAAATTACTCTTACCTGCAGTGCAGACACTTTCGAATGCATGATATTGAGAACCTACATTGTGAAGTTTCTTGACCTCCAATGGCTGAAACTGGACCGTGTAGAGGGAGGAAGGAGTAGACAAGACCGCCACATGATTATACTCAGCAAACCCTTCTATGAATATGCGCCCCGCCTCCTTCTGTGGATTCAAGGAGAGAAGATTGTCTAGTTCGATAGTTCTTCCAAGCACCCATGAAGAATCACCATCATGCTCACTGTTTCTTCTCCAGAAGTGTGCATTGCAGCCTGACAACGTGAGTAAACCAAGTCCACCACCCTTTTCAGTTATAAGAGAGATCTCATGGTCTTTGGTGTAGTTCAGGTCTCCTGACACACGTCCCACGGTTAGGCTCTGCCTCTCCACATCAAACTCAAGGCAAGGAGCGTGGCTGAAGGCCTCAGTTAGGCTCGTCGGCCTGTCAGAGAGAAGCCAGTAAAGGGAATCCCCAACAAGCAGAGAGTGCATCTTCGAAAAATTCATGGCAGGAGGGCTGCCCATAAAACCCTTGGGTGGAAGCATGGTTGAGACGAGATTACCCCAATCACGGGTCTTGGACGAGTAGACGCAGGCGATTGCTCGTGAACCCTCAACGGCCACCAGGACAACCTTGAAGTCGTCGTCGACTCTCGCATCTCGAAGCACCGCTCCGTTGACCCGTGCAGACAGAGCCCGTGCTGGAGCCTGGAGGGGGGTCGATGAAGTGGCGGACGCCGGTGACGGGGTCCCACACCAGGAACTGGTACTCCACGCCGAGGAAGATGAGTACGAGGCCATGGCGGCAGCTGAGCATCTGGCTGCCTTCCCTCCCCTTCATGTTGAAGCGCTTGGTGGGGAAGCGATTGGGGGCGCCCATAAGCGACCCGAAGCCGAGGAGGCGGCGGACCTCGTCCGCGACGAAGAAACCGACGAGGGGAGGGTTGGGGCGGTGGTGGAGGCGGAAGCGGCGGAAGAAGTCGGGGTCGGAGATGAGGCGGCGCCAGCGCGTGCAGACGGCGGAGGCACGGGGGAGGGAGGACGGCAGCGGAGAGAGGCGGAGGAGGATCTTGAGCAGATCTTCCTCTTCCAGCGACGGCGGCGGCGGCGCCGGCGTCGACGGCCCGTCATCTCAATCTCCTGACGCCTCATGCGGGGAAGGGGAATGGAAATGGTGTGGACTGGAGTCTGACTCTGGTCGAAGGCCACGATGTGTGTGAGTGAGAGTGAAGTGGATCGATCCTGAAAGCGAGATTGAAGCCCAGGACGCGAAATGGATGGGCCCATATACTGGTAGTGGTTTTACCATGAGACTATAGTGTTTTTTTCAAACACAATACAAGCCCAGATATTCACACACACATACACTCGATCCTATAGACGGCACACCTTGCCTTTATAAGCACCTCCGAGATACTGAGCCGGCACAACATTTGAGACCGAGGAAGTCGCCGCTGACGCATTTGTTGTCGACGAAAACGTCTACCACTAAATGCACATCGCGCGAAAGATCTGAAATAAATTGCGAAAAATGCGACCACCAATATCAAGTCTAGTAGAACTATAAACCCTCATAAGTTGGTTTCACCACAAGACTACAGTTCGCACCATGAGACTACAGTTGTTCACTGAACAAAATAACATTCTCTTTTGAAACAAGAAAAAAGTATCTATGAAGATTCATATCCTATATACTTAAGAAGTTTACCCCCATTACTTGATTTATCTCAACATGCAACATAGACATGTCAGCATCCAATCACAACCCCTGGTCAGACCCATCCCCTTCCTGCGCTTTAATTTGGCTTCTCCTTGTGGCGGCGGCGGCGCTCCATCCCCATCGTCCGCCACATTTCCTCCGCGGCCCAGCAGCATGACGCGGTGGATGCGGCCCCTGTCCCCTCCTTTGTGATATCCGGAAACAACAAATCTTTCGGCTTCTCCGCCCCCGCCTCTCCCCCACCCCCATCAATAATATCCACCCCGCATCCCCAACCTTCCTTTGCTTCTACCATCCATCTCCCTTCGATTCGTCGCCTTGCACTAGTAGAAAAAGGGCCTATTGTCCCGGTTCGTAAGGGCCTTTTGTCCCGGTTCCTGAACCGGGACTAAAGGGTCGGTACTAATGCCCTGTTCTTTTAGTCCCGGTTCAATCCAGAACCGGGATAGATGGGCATCCACGTGGCCTGTGCGCGGAGCCCAGGCAGGAGGGCCTTTGGTCCCGGTTGGTGGCACTAACCGGGACCAATAGGCATCCACGCGTCAGAATTTCTGTGACCAGAGTTTTTGTTTTTTTTGAAGGGGGTGTAACGCCCCAGATATAACTTTCTCAATTTGTACTCCAACTCTTGCCGTTTCCGGCATTAAGTTATATTTATTCCTCGGGTTCGGGTCTTTGTTTCCGTGTGTTGTTTTCGTTTTCATGCATCTCATATCATGTCATCACGTGCATTGCATTTGCATACATGTTCATCTCATGCATTCAAGCATTTTCCCCGTTGTCCGTTTTGCATTCTGGCGCTTCGTTCTCCTCCGGTGGCCATTTCTAGCTTTCTTTCGTGTGTGGGGATTAAACATTTCCGGATTGGACCGAGACTTGCCATGTGGCCTTGGTTTACTACCGGTAGACCGCCTGTCAAGTTTCGGGTCATTTGGACTTCGTTTGATACTCCAACGGTTAACCGAGGGACTGAAAAGGCCTCGTGTGTGTTCCAGCCCAACACCCCTCCAATTTGGCCCAAAACCCACCAAACTCTGCTCCATCGTCTCGGTCGTTCGATCACGATTGCGTGGCCGAAAACCGCACCTCATTTGGACCCTCCTAGCTCCCTCTATGCCTATTTATACCCCCTCCAATTTTCGGATTCATCCTCTTCCCCGTCCAAACCCTAGTCCAAAAAAAAAGAGATCCGCCGCCGACGGGCGTGTCCGGGCGGAGCCAGACAACGTCCGCCGCCACCGCCGACCATCCAGGGCCCGACACGTGTCCCCGCCGGCCTCCTCCCCCGCGCGGCCCGGCGAGCCCGCGGGAGGCCCACCCGCGCCGCCACCGGGCCAGATCCGCCGCCGCCCGCGGCCTCTCTCCTCCCCGTCGCCGTTCGCCGGTCCCGCCGCCTCCTCCGCGCCGCCCCTCGCCGCCGGCCACCGCCGCGAAGCTCCGCCACCACGCCGCCCGTGCCCGGCCGCCCCTCGCCGCCGGCGCCGCCCGTCCAAGCCGCCGCCGTCCTCGGGAGCCGCGCCAAGGCCGGCTTCTTCCTCTCCTCGCCGCGGTCTTCTTCCTCGCCGGCGAGCTCCATTTCCGGCGGGGAACAGTGAACTCCGGCGCCGCCTCGGGAAGCGTGCCGATCCAGATCTGGATCTGAGGATCCCCGGTTGACTTTTATCCCCGAAACCCTAGTTTTTCATGCCTACTTTGACTGCTCATATCTCCGCATCCGTAGCTCCATTTTGGACATATGATATATCAAAATCTTCGTCTCGACGAGTACATCATTTCATTCCATTGCACCATTTGCATTTGAGTTTGTCTTGATGCCCAAAATGCTGTTAGAAGGAGGCATCGTGAGTTAAATTGCAGATCCGTTAGCTCATCATAGACTTTTGTCATTTTTGCCATGATTATTGTGTGCATGATATGCCTGTGACCCTTTGGGATGAATTGTTAAGCATTTTGTCTTCTTTCTAGAGGTGCCACCCATGCATTTTTAGGATGTGTGTGGTGACTTGTGCAAGCTTGCAAAGAGGGGTACCTGAGATTTCTGTTTTCAGGGACTTAGTGATTTTCTCTAAGTCTGGGATATTTTAGTTCATGATGCCTTATGTTCATCTTGTTTCCTAGTGATCCGTGCCTCTTTTGAGGATGATCGGTAAGGGAGTTTTGATATCTATGTTATGCTCTATCCATCCATGTCTTTACTTGTTATGTTGGAGCACCCTAGGTTGAGTCAATCGAGCTCAACTTTTGCATCGTTGTTAATTTGGGCAGATCGTGAACTCTTTTGCGATTTTGCCGATGCTATTGCTAGTGATCCCTGGATGCTATGCCATTGTTCTTACCATGTCTAGCTAGCATTTTGTGCCTTCTTTATGGATATATGCTTGCCTTGCCATGACTTGCACCGTACTGAGTGCATCAAGCTCGTTTACATGCCTTCGTGAGTTATTATTTCAGCATGTCTTAGTTTTCACTAAGTCTGAAAACTGATTGTGTTTCATCTATGTTCGTGTGCTCGTTAGAGTATTTTGTGAACCCTTTTGGCCCCAGGTCACTTTGGGTGTTTTGTTAATCTTGTTGAGTAGCTCTATGCCATGTTCTTACTTGTCATGATCAGGTTATGTTTCATGTTGTTTTGCTGCTCCGAAGAGAGCATCGTGGTCTGAAATTTCAGACTAGTGTTAATTTCACTAAGTCTGAAATCTGTTTTGCTTATTCATTTTTGCCATGCTTGTTTGAACCTCTTAATGGGTGAATTTGGCCGTGGCTCAGTCCTAGTGATTTGTTAAGCATCTTGTGTACATCCCTGCCATGCATTTTGTTTTCATGTTTGGTGGCTGTAGCGTGTTCATCTCGTTGCATTTAGGAGCCTACTTGCTGTAAATCGCAGATCGGTTCGTTTCGTAAAACGCTTGCCATTTCCAAACCGTAGCTCCGATTCCTACGATCTTTATATCGTTTTCAGGTGATTTCATCCCCTCTATCCAGTGGCACACTTGGTTTTCCAAGTTGAGGCCAGGTTCATGCATTTCCTGTCACGTCTTGCATTTTTGCATCCCGCATCGCATCCCGCATAGCATACCATCTTTGCATATTATTGGTTGCCCTTGCACGTGGTTGATTGTATTCTTGTTGCTTGTTTGTGTTGTTGGGTAGAGCCGGGAGACGAGTTCGCTAACGAGGAGCCCGTTGAGTTTGCTTTTGAGGATCCAGTCAACTCTGACAACTGTGCAGGCAAGATGATCATACCCTCGAAATCACTACTATCTTTGCTATGCTAGTTTGCTCGCTCTTTTGCTTTGCCAATGCTACGTTGCCTACCACTTGCTTGTCAGCCTCCCAATTGCCATGATTGAGCCTCTAACCCACCATTGTCCTAGCAAACCATTGATTGGCTATGTTACCGCTTTGCTCAGCCCCTTCTTATAGCGTTGTTAGTTGCAGGTGAAGATTGGAGCCGTTCCTTGTTGGAACATTTATTTACTTGTTGGGATATCATTATATTGCCATATTATCTTAATTCATCTATATACTTGGTAAAGGGTGGAAGGCTCGGCCTCTCGCCTAGTGTTTTGTTCCACCCTTGCCGCCCTAGTTTCCGTCATATCGGTGTTATGTTCCCGGATTGTTGCGTCCCTTACGCGGTTGGGCTATAATGGGAACCCCTTGATAGTTCGCCTTGATTAAAGCTTTTCCAGCAATGCCCAACATTGGTTTTACCATTTGCCACCTACCCCTTTTTCCCTTGGGTTTCCGGAGCCCGAGGGTCATCTTTATTTTAGCCCCCCCACGGG
Organism: Triticum aestivum; assembly: GCF_018294505.1. Taxonomy (NCBI): domain Eukaryota; kingdom Viridiplantae; phylum Streptophyta; class Magnoliopsida; order Poales; family Poaceae; genus Triticum; species Triticum aestivum. The sequence continues at coordinate 31,002,629 of NC_057809.1, forward strand.
CCAGTGCTCCTCTGAGCGTTGGTCCGACCGAGTAGACTGCGGGGCCACCTCGGGGCAACTTGAGGGTTGGTTTTACTCGTAGGATGTCTCATCTGAGTGTGCCCTGAGAACGAGATATGTGCAGCTCCTATCGGGATTTGTCGGCACATTCGGGCGGTGTTGCTGGACTTGTTTTGACCTGTCGAAACATCTTGTTGTACCGAGATACCGAGTCTGATCGGTGTGTCTTGGGTGGAGGTCTATTCCTTCGTTGACCGTGAGAGCTTGTTATGGGCTAAGTTGGGACCCCCCTGCAGGGATTGATCTTTCGAAAGCCGTGCCCGCGGTTATGGGCAGATGAGAATTTGTTAATGTCCGGTTGTAGATAACTTGAACCTTAATTAATTAAAATGAAACAACTGAGTGTGTTGCCGTGATGGCCTCTTCTCGACGGAGTCCGGGAAGTGGACACGGTGTTGGAGTTATGTTTGCGCAGGTTGCTCTCTAGTTTTCCCGCTCGTGCTTTGCCTCCTCTTCTCGCTCTCTTTTGCGAATAAGATAGCCACCATATATGCTAGTCGCTTGCTGCAGCTCCACTTATACATTACCCCTTTCCTACCTATTAAGCTTAAATAGTCTTGATCACGAGGGTGCGAGATTGCTGAGTCCCTGTGGCTCACAGATTACTATTACACCAGATGCAGGGACAGATGATACAGCTCCAGATGGCGCGCTTGAGCTCAAGTGGGAGTACGACGAGGACTCTCAGCGTTACTATGTGTCTTTTCCTGATGATCAGTAGTGGTGCCCAATCGGGGTTAGATTCAGGGCCTTGTCGCATGTTGGGGGTCTTTTTTATTTTGGCGCCGTAGTCGGGCCATGAGTGATTTGTATGATGGATTTTATTTATGTACTTTGATGTGACGTGGCGAGTGTAAGCCAACTATGTTCCTCCCCTTTATATTTTTTATGTACATGGGATGTGTGATGATTTCCTAACTTGTGACATTGCTTTCAATGCGGCTATGCCTCTAAGTCGTGCCTCGACACGTGGGAGATATAGCCGCATCAAGGGTGTTACAGGGGGGGGGTTGGGGGTTTTGGGGGGTTAATTTAGGTGTTTCATATATTATGCTGGATAGCTATAATTAATAGAGAGAAGTGTCCTCTCTTATGTCCGTGCTTGGTCGATGCTACGTACTATACATACGTATAGAGAGGACTAGACACGCTAGCTAGCTAGTAAGCAAACGAAGGAAATAGAAGATCGTCATGAACATATATGCATACAGAGAGAAGTGATATCGACCACCTCTCCTTCTCCGAGAGATTGGTCGAACAACAAGTTCTCGTATATCTATCCGACACTACCGGCTACATATATACAATAATTATCTCTTATAAATATAATCTCCTAACATACGGACGCATGGTCCACATAGTATTCTCTGTCTTCAGCGATCACGTGGTCAAGAAAGAATGCCGTCAATTCCTCTTGAATTGCTCGCATGCGAGCTGGTGCTAGGAGTTCATCCCGCTTCCGAAACATCTAATTTGAAGAAGGGGGTCAATACATACATATACATATATATATATATATATATATATATATATATATATATATATATATATATATATATATATATATGAATGAATGAAACTTAACACAAATGATGGTAATAAAATAAAATTGTGAATGTTGTTATTTACGCACTTCATATTGTTCTTCAGAGTAGCCCCGCTCACAGGTCATGTGGCGGATGGACTCGCAAACGTAGTATCCATAGAAATCATTCCCTTGTTCCTGCCACAACCACTTTACAAGAAATAGAGGTCAATCAAACTGATAAGCAAGAATGCCAAATGGTATTGATGAAACTAGCGCTTGAATCACTAGGAGATGCGCGGAACATGCTACTATAGTACTTACTTTCGGGTGTCTAAATTGCAGCTTCTTCGGCAGTCCCGGAGCTTTTTTGATGAATTTTCTCCAAACCCTGCCAGACAAAGAAAACAATTACTTGATATATCAGGAAATGAACAAAGTTGCTGATATGGTGGATAATGATCGATTTAACTTACTTCTCGAGCATTTGAGTCATGTCCGCATAGTCTTAGGATCTTTTCGTCTCGAGTCTAAGACGGTTACTAGTCCCTGCTGAAGCTTAATCTCTAGGAGAATATAGTGGAAACTGCACACGCATGCATAAGTCATCAATTACATTACTATAACCTTGACTAATATATAAGGGAAACCGAATATGCACAAGACAGTAACACTCACTTGAAGTTGTAAGGAAAGAGTATTATATCTTTGTTTTCATTTATTACCAATGATCGTAGCAAGTTGGCCTCGGTATCTGCGGCATGAAATTTAAACTGAGTTGCATCTATGAGATTTGTGTTAATGAACCCAAATATCACCGATTTGTCTTTTCTTCAATTCGACGATCTTCAATCTGCATAATATAGTGAGGATAATTATAAATACATGCAATGAAAGAGCTGAGCTATATAGAGAGACTTAATGACAGAAGTAGTACTACTTACAGTCAGTAGCAGGTGACCGTTGCTTTATCGAGGGCCAATTGATTGAAAAACTGAAAGAACTCCTCAAATGGAACAGGCAACAATTCAATTCCAACGAGGTCATGCTCCTTTTTAACTCTCACATACAAAGTACTCCTCCCCCAGACTCTCTGCAGATTTTCAAGTACCAATCATGCAATCTTCGCATCATCGTTGATAGAGATCTTTCATCTTTGACGAGAGGCTTCCCGTACTCGTATCTTTGTATCTGCACCTCCATGAAATCATAATGTACATCGTCGGGCAGGTAATCTCCAAGATTGCTATAACCGGGAACCATCCTCGGATCATTAGCGACGATGTCGCTAGGCACCTTGAGCGGGGGGCACGATTGCTTCGCTTGTTCGCCGAGCTGGGCAATTTGTTTCCTAGCTCGTCGTTCTTTCAGCCTTTGATCACTGATAGTACTTCCCGACCGCTCCGCTTCGGCAAATTCCTTTCCAATAATGCGCTCATAGTTGCCTTTCGGCAGAGACTTGGGTGGTTTTGTCAGGGCAGCCAGAGTGCGCTTCGCTTTCACTGGATCTACCTTCTCCTCTGGAGGTGGATGTTTCTTTACTTTCACCCCTTCAAAGAAGTTCCTCACTTCTTCTCGCGCGATCTCGGCGTTCTCCTCCGGGGTCCTCTCGTATGGTAACTTCTCTAGAGTCTTCAGAGAAGGACCGAATCTGTATGTCCTCCCGCCTCTGGCTGTACTGCTAGACGCCGGCAGAGCAGACGGAGCAGCTGTCTTCTTTACTTGCTTACGAGGCGGCGGAGAAGGACTACGACGCACCGGAGCGGCGGCAGGTCTCTTCCGCCCTTGCTGATGAGGCGGAGAAGGAGGAGGCTGGCTGCTCGGGCGCGTCTGCGCAGGCGGAGAAGGAGGCGGAGTGCCGCCACGCGCCGAAGAAGGAGCCGGCCAAGTGCCCTGATCATCACTTGTCGGAGGAGGAGGCGGTGGAGGAGGCGGAGTGCCCTAACTCGCCGAAGGAGGAGGATGAGGCGGAGGCATCCAGTTTGGAAGGTTGATGAGCTCCTTCCGCCATAGGCATGGAGTCTTCAGAGCAGAACCCAGCCGAGTCTCCCCTTCACCGGTAGGGTGGTCAAGCTGGAGGTCCTCAAATCCCTCCGTTATTTCATCCACCATCACCCTAGCATATCCTTTTGGAATCGGCCGGCAGTGAAAAGTTGCGCTGGGTTCAGTAGGAAAAATAGAGCCAACAGCCGCCTTGACCTTCATATTAATCCATTGCGTCATAAGGTGGCAATTTCGAGACTCCGTGATAGCATCCACGGGATAGCTGGCAGGAGCCGTCAAGACATGCTCCGGCTGAAGCAGCTCGGTGGAAGCCATGCTGCTTCTCCGCTGAGATGGCGGGGTAGCTTCGGGGGAAGCTTCGGCAGTTTGTTTGTTGTGATTTGCTTCTCGTTCCTCTATCGCTTGTACCCTAGCGTGCAGCGCCTGCAGTTGGGTCTGCTCCACTTTCTTCCTCCTCTCGTGGCATTTGTAACCGCCTGCGTCCGGAAACCCAGCCTTCCACGGAATGGAGCCTGGCGTGCCTCGTGTCCGTCCAGGGTGCTCAGGATTCCCGAGGGCCATTGTGAGCTCGTCGTTCTCTCTGTCTGGAACGAATGTCCCTTGCTGCGCTGCTTCGATATAGTGCTTAAGCCTCTTGACTGGTATTTCCATTTGCTCGTCCGTCCAAATGCACTTCCCTGATACAGGGTCCAAGTTTCCGCCAGCCCCGAAGAACCAAGTCCGGCAACGGTCTGGCCAGTTAATTGTCTTTGGTTCGATCCCTTTGTCAACCAGATCATTCTTAGTCTTGGCCCACTTAGGCCGTGCTACGAGATAGCCACCTGACCCCGTGTGATGGTGATGCTTCTTCTTCGCAGCATTTTGCTTGTTTGTCGCCGACATCTTCTTACTCTTTTCCAATGTCTTATGGGCGACAAATGCGGGCCAGTGATCTCTGATCTTCTCATATCTGCCCTTGAATTTTGGTGTCTCTTTGTTCTCGACAAACTTATTCAGCTCTTTCTTCAACCTCCTGAATAGTTCTGCCATCCTCTTAAGAGAAAAAGACTTGATTAATTGCTCTTTAGCTGGCTTCTCCAGATCATCCTCTGTCGGTAGGGTGAAATTTGACTTCAGCTCAGTCAGATCATTTTTCTGCATATCATTGACATAAGACACCTCAGGGTCTTCTGTAGCCGGCTTTAACCATTGTTGGATGCTGATCGGGATCTTGTCCCTAAGCAGAACCCTGCACTGAGCAACAAATGCGCTCTTTGTCCGGAGGGGTTCAATCGGTTGGCCGTCGGGCGCGATTCCTATGATCTCAAACCTTTCATCCGAGCTCAACTTTCTCTTCGGGCCTCATCTCTTTACCGAAGTTGTGCTCGATCCGGAGGGCTAGAAAAAAGAACAAAGACTTAATTAATATGTGTACATACCAAAACAATGAATGCATCAATTAGCTAGTCCGCACAAGCTTAACTAATATATATACCTGGCCGGACTCGGTTCGGTCACCGGAGACGTCATCACGGTCTCCTTCTTGCATCGGCATTGGGTCACCGGAGCCGTCCTCACGGTCTCCTTCTTGCACCGGCATTAGGTCACCGGAGCCATCATAATCATAGCCAGCTGCTTCTAGACCATCGGTGTCGTTGAGAAACAACGACCAGATGGCATCACTTCCTCGTGCGATTATGTCCCCCAACAACTCTTCTTGTACTTCGTCTCGGGAGGTGTGCATAGTTTCTACAAATATTTACAACATGGAAATTATTATTCAAACATGACAGATGGATATATTAGTGGCAAACGTAGAACTAATATTAATTAGTGGCCTCGACGCTGCTTCTCTAGGGTTTGTGGTGGCCTCGACAACGCTTCAATGATAAAAAAAGAAGAGGAAGAAAAAAAGAGGAGAACAAAGAATAGAGGAGTCTTACTCCTCTATTATCTCTTCTCCTCTTTTTTTCTTCTTCTTCCTTTTTTTTATCGGGAACGAGGGTCGTCGAGGGTCGCCGAGCGGTAGAGGAAACCCTAAATAGCAAGTATCGTGGGTGTGAGATACATGTGGCCATCGTTGTCGGACACTACATCCACGTCCCACAAGTGACGTGGGCGTCGAAGCCCGCGTCACTTGTGGGACGTGGATGTAGTGTCCGACACCGACGGCCACATGTATCTCACACCCACGATACTTGCTACTTAGGGTATATCGACCCCCCTCGTGTTGAAGTTATCGGGAGGTGGTATACATATCGACCCCCACCCTCGTGTTAAGTTATCAGGAGGGGGTATATCGACCCCCCCTCGTGTTGAAGTTATCGGGAGGGGGTATATCGACCCCCCTCATGTTGAAGTTATCGGGAGGGGTATATCGACGACGATAGACCCGATAAAACATAAGAATACGAAGAAGAAATAAAAAGAGAAGAAGAAGAAAGGAATAGAGGAGAAGATCGAAGAAAAAAATAAGAAAAAAAAGAGGAGAAGAAGAAAGGAATAGAGGAGAAGAAGAAAAAATAGATTTTTTTATTTTTTCTTCTTCTCCTCTATTCCTTTTCTTCCTCTCCTCTTCTTCTCCTCTTCCTTTTCTTCCTCTCCTCTTCTTCTCCTTTTTCCTCTTCTTATTTACCTTTTTCCTCTCCTAAATATATAAAACATTTCTAGAAATGAAACTAATCTAAAATGTACTAAATCAGAGAACATATATAGATAATCCTTTTCTAAATATTTAAATCTAACTTTTGCATATATGAACATATATACACAGAGAACATACAAACATATATACATTTTTATAAAAAAGCAAAATACAAACATATATATGAAAAAAATCTGAAAAGAAGCAATATACACAATATATACACTGACATATATACGTAATATACACAAAGAAGCAATATACACAATATACACAAGCATATAATATATGAAAAAAAACAGGGGAGGGGCGCCGGCCGGACCAACGGAGGGGCAGGGCGACGGCGACGGGCGGGGCGGGGCGACGGCGACGGGTGCGGCAGGGGCGACGGCGATGGGCGGGGCAGGGCGACGACGACGGGCGGGCCGGGGCGCGCGACGCGCGTCGGGGCAGGGCGGCGAGCGGCGACGGCGTCAGGCGAGGGCACGGGCGACGGCGAGCGGGCGGCTAGGGGAGGCGACGACGACGTCGAGGCCGGCGTCGAGGAGCAGCACAGCAGCCTGGTGGCATTGGAGAAGAATGGCGGGTGGGGGGAATTTCCCAAGTGTTTGGTTATATAGGAAAGGCTTTGGTCCCGGTTCGTGGCACAAACCGGGACCAATGCCCCCCCTTTAGTCTCGGTTGGTGCCATCAACCGGGACCAAAGGCATCTTTTCAGCAGCCCAAAGGGCGGGAAGCGGCGGCCTTTGGTCCCGGTTGGTGGCACCAACCGGGACTAAAGGGGGGCATTGGTCTCGGTTGGAGCCACGAACCGGGACCAGTGGCCCCCTTTAGTCTCGGTTGGAGCCACCAACCGGGACCAAAGGCCTGGCGCGGTGCGGTGGGAAGTTTAGTCCCACCTCGCTAGCGGAGAGAGCTCAGCACCTGTTTATAAGCTGCGTTGCGGCTCAGGTGCTGAGCTCCTCTCTAATATGCAGACAGTACTTGCCTACCCTTGTCACTGCCTTGTTGGGCCTATTGGGCCTGCATCCTGGCACATGTACAGATGGGTTTCTAGTCGTATGCAGGCCGTGTGGCCCAATAGGTGGCATTTTTATTTTTTCCAGTATTTATTTTGTTTTTTAAATTATTTATTTTCTTTTGATTCTTGCTTTATTTTTTTATTCTTTTTGCTTTTAGTTTTAGAAAAATTATAAACTTTTGTTAGTGCCATTAGTTTTCAAATTTGGATAGTTAAAATTTATATTCTTTGAAATTTATGTGAATCACAAGTTTGTGATTAACTTTACTAGAAAAATAGTTTTTTCCAGTTTTTTTGTTTTGTTTTCTGCATTATTTATTTTCTTTTGTTTTTTGCTTTATTTTTTAATTCTATTTTGCTTTTAGTTTTAGAAAAATTATGAACTTTCTGTTAGTGCCATTAGTTTTCAAATTTGAAAATACTTTTTTTGTTTTTCTCTTTGTTGCTTTATTTATTTTATTTTGTTTCTACTTACAACAAAATCCTTATTGTTGCTATTTTTTTAGAGTTTTTTGTTTTGTTTTTTGCATTATTTATTTTCTTTTGTTTTTTGCTTTATTTTTAATCCTTTTTTCTTTTAGTTTTAGAAAAAATTATAAACTTTCTGTTAGTGCCATTAGTTTTCAAATTTGAAAACACTTTTTTGTTTTTTTCTTTGTTGCTTTATTTATTTTATTTTGTTTCTACTTACAACAAAATACTTATTGTTGCTATTTTTTCTAGTTTTTTTGTTTTGTTTTCTGCATTATTTATTTTCTTTTGTTTTTTACTTTATTTTTTAATTCGTTTTGCTTTTAATTTTAGAAAAATCATAAACTTTGTTGCTTTATTTATTTTATTTTGTTTCTATTTACAAAAAAATACTTATTATTGCTATTTTTATTTTTTTCCAGATTTTTTGTTTTGTTTTCTGCATTATTTATTTTCTTTTGTTTTTTGCTTTATTTTTTATTTCTTTTTGCTTTTAGGTCAGCAAAATTATAAACTTTCTGTTAGTGCCATTAGTTTTAGAAAAATTATAACTTTCTGTTAGTGCCATTGGTTTTCAAATTTGAATAGTTAAGATTTGAATTCTTTGAAATTTGTGTGAATCACAAGTTTGTGATTAACTTTACTAAAAAATGAACATAGATGCACCTATAGAGAAAATTCGACCTAAATTCATAGTTTTCAAATGAACTCTGAAAAAGTTGGCATAGCATATTCGTGAGTTACAAAATTGGCATGGTATCATTGTAATAGTTGCGGGAGAAAGTCTTCACTTTTTCTTCGCTTGTGTCATTTGCTTATTGCGCCGTAACCATGGATAATCTTCATCTTTTATCAGGATGCTTGGGTCAGCCTTGACATTGAAGGGAGGAATTTCATGAAACTTTTTATAATCTTCAGACATGTCTGTCTTGCCCTCCAGTCCCAGGATATCCCTTTTTCCTGAAAGAACTATGTGGCGCTTTGGCTCATCGTATGATGTATTCGTTTCCTTATCTTTTTTTTCTCGGTTTGGTAGACATGTCCTTCACATAGATAACCTGTGCCACATCATTGGCTAGGACGAACGGTTCGTCAGTGTACCCAAGATTTTTCAGATCCACTGTTGTCATTCCGTACTGTGGGTCTACCTGTACCCCGCCGCCTGACAGATTGACCCATTTGCACTTAAACAAAGGGACCTTAAAATCAGGTCCGTAGTCAAGTTCCCGTATGTCCACTATGTAACCATAATATGTGTCCTTTCCGCTCTCGGTTGCTGCATCAAAGCTGACACCACTGTTTTGGTTGGTGCTCTTTTGATCTTGGGCGATCGTGTAAATGTATTCCCATTTATCTCGTATCCTTTGTAAGTCAATACAGTCAAAGATGGTCCCCTGGACAACAAGTACAGCTCATCACAAACAGTGTTCTCACCTCTGAGACGTGTTTCCAACCAACTGTTGAAAGTCCTGATGTGTTCACATATAATCCAGTCGTCGCACTGCTCCGGGTGTTTGGAGCGCAGACTATTCTTGTGTTCATCGACATACGGGGTCACCAAGGTAGAGTTATGTAGAACTGTGTAGTGTGCTTGAGACCAAGAATATCCGTCCCTGCATATTATTGAGTCACTTCCAAGAGTGCCTTTTCCAGTCAGTCTCCCCTCATACCGCGATTTAGGGAGACCTATCTTCTTAATGCCAGGAATGAAGTCAACACAAAACCCGATAACATCCTCTGTTTGAAGGCCCATGGAGATGCTTCCTTCTAGCCTAGCGCGGTTACGGATATATTTCTTTAGGACTCCCATGAACCTCTCAAAGGGGAACATATTGTGTAGAAATACGGGCCCCAGGATGACAATATCATCGACTAGATGAACTAGGACGTGCGTCATGATATTGAAGAAGGATGGTGAGAACACCAACTCGAAACTGACAAGACATTGCGCCACATCACTCCTTAGCCTTGGAATGATTTCTGGATCGATCACCTTCTGAGAGATTGCATTGAGGAATGCACATAGCTTCACAATGGCTAATCGGACATTTTCCGGTAGAAGCCCCCTCAATGCAACTGGAAGCACTTGCGTCATAATCACGTGGTAGTCATGAGACTTTAGGTTCTGAAAATTTTTCTCTGGCATATTTATTATTCCATTTATATTCAACGAGAAGCCAGTGTTGGAAATATGCCCTAGAGGCAATAATAAAAGCATTATTATTATATTTCCTTGTTCATGATAATTTTCTTTATTCATGCTATAATTGTGTTATCAGGAAATCGTAATACATGTGTGAATAATAGACACCAACATGTCCCTAGTAAGCCTCTAGTTGACTAGCTCGTTGATCAACAGATAGTCATGGTTTCCTGACTATGGACATTGGATGTCATTGATAACGAGATCACATCATTAGGAAAATGATGTGATGGACAAGACCCAATCCTAAACATAGCATAAGATCGTATAGTTCGCTTGCTAGAGTTTTTCCAATGTCAAGTATCCTTTCCTTAGACCATGAGATCGTGTAACTCCCGGATACCGTAGGAGTGCTTTGGGTGTACCAAACGTCACAACGTAACTGGGTGACTATAAAGGTATACTACGGGTATCACCGAAAGTGTCTGTTGGGTTGACACGGATCAAGACTGGGATTTTTCACTCCGTATGACGGAGAGGTATCACTGGGCCCACTCGGTAATGCATCATCATTATGAGCTCAAAGTGACCAAGTGTCTGGTCACGGGATCATGCATTACGGTATGAGTAAAGTGACTTGCCGGTAACGAGATTGAACAAGGTATTGGGTTACCGACGATCGAATCTCGGGCAAGTAACATACCGATTGACAAAGGGAATTGTATACGGGGTTGCTTGAATCCTCGACATCGCGGCTCATCCGATGAGATCATCGAGGAGCATGTGGGAGCCAACATGGGTATCCGGATCCCTCTGTTGGTTATTGACCGGAGAGCAATCTCGGTCATGTCTACATGTCTCTCGAACCCGTAGGGTCTACACACTTAAGGTTCGGTTACGCTGGGGTTGTAAAGATATGTATATGCAGTAATCCGAAAGTTGTTCGGAGTCCCGGATGAGATCCTGGACATCACGAGGAGTTCCAGAATGGTCCGGAGGTAAAGAATTATATATAGGAAGTGCAGTTTCGGCCATCGGGAAAGTTTCGGGGGTCACCGGTATTGTACCGGGACCACCGGATGGGTCCCGGGGGTCCACCGGGTGGGGCCACCCATCTCGGAGGGCCCCATGGGATGAAGTGGGAGGGGGAACCAGCCCTTAGTGGGCTGGTGCGCCCCCCTAGGCCCACCCCCTGCGCCTAGGGTTGGAACCCTAGGGTGGGGGGCGCCCCACTTGCCTTGGGGGGCACTCCACCCCCCTTGGCCGCCGCCCCCCTTGGAGATTGGATCTCCCAAGGGCCGGCGCCCCCCAGGGGGCCTATATAAAGGGGGGGGGGGAGGGGGCAGCCGCACCCCTTGCATCTTGGCGCCCCCTCTCCCCTGCTACACCTCTCCCTCTCGCGTAGACGCTCGGCGAAGCCCTGCTGCACGTGACAACTACATCCACCACCACGCCGTCGTGCCGCTGGATCTTCATCAACCTCTCCTTCCCCCTTGCTGGATCAAGAAGGAGGAGACGTCATCTGCTCCGTACGTGTGTTGAACACGGAGGTGCCGTCCGTTCGGCGCTTGGTCATCGGTGATTTGGATCACGGCGAGTACGACTCCATCATCCACCTTCTAGTGAACGCTTCCGCTCGCGATCTACAAAGGTATGTAGATGTATCCGATCACTCGTTGCTAGATGAACTCATAGATGGATCTTGGTGAAACCGTAGGAAAATTTTTGTTTTCTGCAACGTTCCCCAACAGTGGCATCATGAGCTAGGTCTATGCGTAGTTCTCTTTGCACGAGTAGAACACAATTTGTTGTGGGCGTAGATGTTGTCAACTTTCTTGCCGCTACTAGTCTTATCTTGCTTCAGCGGTATTGTGGGATGAAGCGGCCCGGACCAACCTTACACGTACGCTTACATGAGACCGGTTCCACCGACTAACATGCACTAGTTGCATAAGGTGGCTGGCAGGTGTCTGTCTCTCCCACTTTAGTTGGAGCGGATTCGATGAAAAGGGTCCTTATGAAGGGTAAATCGAAGTTGACAAGTCACGTTGTGGCTTTCACGTAGGTAAGAAAACGTTCTTGCTAGAACCCTATTGCAGCCACGTAAAACTTGCAACAACAATTAGAGGACGTCTAACTTGTTTTTGCAGCAAGTGTTCTGTGATGTGATATGGCCAAAGTTGTGACGAATGATGAATGATATATATGTGATGTATGAGATAATGTTCTTGTAATAGGAATCACGACTTGCATGTCGATGAGTATGACAACCGGCAGGAGCCATAGGAGTTGTCTTTATTTTTGTATGACCTGCGTGTCATTGAGAAACGCCATGTAAATTACTTTACTTTATTGCTAAACGCGTTAGCCTTAGTAGTAGAAGTAATAGTTGGCGAGCAACTTCATGGAGACACGATGATGGAGATCATGATGATGGAGATCATGGTGTCATGCCGGTGACAAGATGATCATGGAGCCCCAAGATGGAGATCAAAGGAGCTATGTGGTATTGGCCATATCATGTCACTATTATTATTTGATTGCATGTGATGTTTATCATGTTTTGTACATCTTGTTTACTTAGAATGGTGGTAGTAAATAAGATGATCCCTCATAATAATTTCAAGAAAGTGTTCCCCCTAACTGTGCACCGTTGCGACAGTTCGTTGTTTCGAAGCGCCACATGATGATCGGGTGTGATGGATTCCAACGTTCACATACAACGGGTGTAAGACAGATTTACACATGCAAACACTTAGGTTGACTTGACGAGCCTAGCATGTACAGACATGGCCTCGGAACACAGAAGACCGAAAGGTCGAGCATGAGTCGTATAGAAGATACGATCAACATGAATATGTTCACCGACGTTGACTAGTTCGTCTCACGTGATGATCGGACGCGGCCTAGTTAACTCGGATCATGTTATACTTAGATGACTGGAGGGATGTCTATCTGAGTGGGAGTTCATTGAATAATTTGATTAGATGAACTTAATTATCATGAACTTAGTCTAAAATCTTTACAATATGTCTTGTAGATCAAATGGCCAACGTTGTCCTCAACTTCAATGCGTTCCTAGAGAAAACCAAGCTGAAAGACGATGGCAGCAACTATACGAACTGGGTCCAAAACCTGAGGATCATCCACATAGCTGCCAAGAAAGATTATGTCCTACAAGCACCGCTAGGTGACGCACCCGTCCCACAGAACCAAGACGTTATGAACGCTTGGCAGACACGTGCTGATGATTACTCCCTCGTTTAGTGCGGCATGCTTTACAGTTTAGAACCGGGGCTCCAAAAACGTTTTGAGAGACACGGAGCATATGAGATGTTCGAAGAGCTGAAAATGGTTTTCCAAGCTCATGCCCGGGTCGAGAGATATGAAGTCTCCGACAAGTTTTTCAGCTGTAAGATGGAGGAAAATAGTTCTGTCAGTGAGCACATACTCACAATGTCTGGGTTACATAACCGCTTGACTCAGCTGGGAGTTAATCTCCCGGATGACGCAGTCATTGACAGAATCCTTCAGTCGCTTCCACCAAGCTACAAGAGCTTTGTGATGAACTTCAATATGCAGGGGATGGAAAAGACCATTCCCAAATTATTTGCAATGCTGAAATCAGCAGAGCTAGAAGTCAAAAAGGAACATCAAGTGTTGATGGTGAATAAAACCACTAAGTTCAAGAAAGGCAAGGGTAAGAAGAACTTCAAGAAGGACGGCAAGGGAGTTCCGCGCCCGGTAAGCAAGCTATCGGGAAGAAGCCAAAGAATGGACCCAAGCTCGAGACTGAGTGCTTTTATTGCAAGGGAAGTGGTCACTGGAAGCGGAACTGCCCCAAATACTTAGCGGACAAGAAGGCCCGCAAAACAAAAGGTATATGTGATATACATGTAATTGATGTGTACCTTACCAGTACTCGTAGTAGCTCCTGGGTATTTGATACCGGTGCAGTTGCTCACATTTGTAACTCAAAGCAGGAGCTGCGGAATAAGCGGAGACTGGTGAAGGACGAGGTGACGATGCGCGTCGGGAATGGTTCCAAGGTCGATGTGATCGCCGTCGGCACGCTACCTCTACATTTACCTACGGGATTAGTTTTAAACCTCAATAATTGTTATTTAGTGCCAGCTTTGAGCATGAACATTGTATCGGGATCTCGTTTAATTTGAGATGGCTACTCATTTAAATCCGAGAATAATGGTTGTTCTATTTATATGAGAGATATGTTTTATGGTCATGCTCCGATGGTGAATGGTTTATTCTTAATGAATCTCGAGCGTAATACTACACATGTTCATAGTGTGAATACCAAAAGATGTAAGGTTGATAATGATAGTCCCACATACTTGTGGCACTGCCGCCTTGGTCACATAGGTGTCAAACGCATGAAGAAGCTCCATGCAGATGGACTTTTAGAGTCTCTTGATTATGAATCATTTGACACGTGCGAACCATGCCTCATGGGTAAAATGACCAAGACTCCGTTCTCAGGAACAATGGAGCGAGCAACCAACTTATTGGAAATCATACATACTGATGTGTGCGATCCAATGAGCGTTGAGGCTCGCGGTGGCTATCGTTATGTTCTCACCCTCACTGATGACTTGAGTAGATATGGGTATGTCTACTTAATGAAACACAAGTCTGAAACCTTTGAAAAGTTCAAGGAATTTCAGAGTGAGGTTGAGAATCAACATGACAGAAAAATCAAGTTTTTGCGATCAGATCGTGGAGGAGAATACTTGAGTCACGAATTTGGCACACACTTAAGAAAATATGGAATAGTTTCACAACTCACGCCGCCTGGAACACCTCAGCGTAATGGTGTGTCCGAACGTCGTAATCGCACTCTATTAGATATGGTGCGATCTATGATGTCTCTTACCGATTTACCGCTATCTTTTTGGGGCTATGCTTTAGAGACTGCCGCATTCACTTTAAATAGGGCTCCGTCGAAATCCGTTGAGACGACACCGTATGAATTATGGTTTGGGAAGAAACCTAAGCTGTCGTTTCTAAAAGTTTGGGGATGCGATGCTTATGTCAAGAAACTTCAACCTGAAAAGCTCGAACCCAAGTCGGAAAAATGCGTCTTCATAGGATACCCTAAAGAAACTGTTGGGTATACCTTCTACCTTAGATCCGAAGGCAAGATCTTTGTTGCCAAGAATGGATCCTTTCTAGAGAAAGAGTTTCTCTCGAAAGAAGTAAGTGGGAGGAAAGTAGAACTTGATGAAGTATTACCTCTTGAACCGGAAAATGGCGCAACTCAAGAAAATGTTCCTGAGGTGCCTGCACCGACTAGAGAGGAAGTTAATGATGATGATCATGAAACTTCAGATCAAGTTGCTACTGAACTTCGTAGGTCCACAAGGACACGTTCCGCACCAGAGTGGTACGGCAACCCTGTCTTGGAAATCATGTTGTTAGACAACGGTGAACCTTCGAACTATGAAGAAGCGATGGCGGGCCCGGATTCCGACAAATGGCTAGAAGCCATGAAATCCGAGATAGGATCCATGTATGAAAACAAAGTATGGACTTTGACTGACTTGCCTGTTGAGCGGCGAGCCATAGAAAATAAATGGATCTTTAAGAAGAAGACAGACGCGGATGGTAATGTGACCATCTATAAAGCTCGGCTTGTCGCTAATGGTTATCGACAAGTTCAAGGGGTTGACTATGATGAGACTTTCTCACCGGTAGCGAAGCTAAAGTCCGTCCGAATCATGTTAGCAATTGCCGCATTCTATGATTATGAGATATGGCAAATGGACGTCAAAACAGCATTCCTTAATGGTTTCCTTAAGCAAGAATTGTATATGATGCAGCCGAAAGGTTTTGTCGATCCTAAGAATGCTGACAAGGTGTGCAAGCTCCAACGCTCGATTTATGGGCTGGTGCAAGCATCTCGGAGTTGGAACATTCGCTTTGATGAGATGATCGAAGCGTTTGGGTTTACGCAGACTTATGGAGAAGCCTGTGTTTACAAGAAAGTGAGTGGGAGTTCTGTAGCATTTCTCATATTATATGTAGATGACATACTTTTGATGGGAAATGATATAGAACTCTTGGACAGCATTAAGGCCTACTTGAATAAGAGTTTTTCAATGAAGGACCTTGGAGAAGCTGCATATATATTAGGCATTAAGATCTATAGAGATAGATCAAGACGCCGCATAGGTCTTTCACAAAGCACATACCTTGATAAGATATTGAAGAAATTCAATATGGATCAGTCTAAGAAGGGGTTCTTGCCTGTGTTACTAGGTGTGAAATTGAGCTCAGCTCAATGTCCGACCACGGCAGAAGATATAGAAGAGATGAGTGTCATCCCCTATGCCTCAGCCATAGGTTCTATTATGTATGCCATGCTGTGTACCAGACCTGATGTAAACCTTGCCGTAAGTTTGGTAGGAAGGTACCAAAGTAATCCCGGCAAGGAACACTGGACAGCGGTCAAGAATATCCTGAAGTACCTGAAAAGGACTAAGGAAATGTTTCTCGTTTATGGAGGTGACGAAGAGCTCATCGTAAAGGGTTACGTCGACGCTAGCTTCGACACAGATCTGGATGACTCCAAGTCACAAACCGGATACGTGTATGTTTTGAATGGTGGGGCAGTAAGCTGGTGCAGTTGCAAGCAGAGCATCAGGGCGGGATCTACATGTGAAGCGGAGTACATGGCAGCCTCGGAGGCAGCGCATGAAGCAATTTGGGTGAAGGAGTTCATCACCGACCTAGGAGTCATACCCAATGCGTCGGGGCCAATCAAACTCTTCTGTGACAACACTGGAGCTATTGCACTTGCCAAGGAGCCCAGGTTTCACAAGAAGACCAGGCACATCAAGCGTCGCTTCAACTCCATTCGTGAAAATGTTCAAGATGGAGACATAGATATTTATAAAGTACATACGGACCTGAATGTAGCAGATTCATTGACTAAACCTCTCCCTAGTGCAAATCATGATCAACACCAGAATTCCATGGGTGTTCGGTTCATCACAATGTAGCTAGATTATTGACTCTAGTGCAAGTGGGAGACTGTTGGAAATATGCCCTAGAGGTAATAATAAAAGCATTATTATTATATTTCCTTGTTCATGATAATTGTCTTTATTCATGCTATAATTGTGTTATCAGGAAATCATAATACATGTGTGAATAATAGACACCAACATGTCCCTAGTAAGCCTCTAGTTGACTAGCTCGTTGATCAACAGATAGTCATGGTTTCCTGACTATGGACATTGGATGTCATTGATAACGAGATCACATCATTAGGGGAATGATGTGATGGACAAGACCCAATCCTAAACATAGCATAAGATCGTATAGTTCGCTTGCTAGAGTTTTTCCAATGTCAAGTATCCTTTCCTTAGACCATGAGATCGTGTAACTCCCGGATACCATAGGAGTGCTTTGGGTGTACCAAACGTCACAACGTAACTGGGTGACTATAAAGGTATACTACGGGTATCTTCAAAAGTGTCTGTTGGGTTGACACGGATCAAGACAGGGATTTGTCACTCCGTATGACGGAGAGGTATCACTGGGCCCACTCGGTAATGCATCATCATTATGAGCTCAAAGTGACCAAGTGTCTGGTCACGGGATCATGCATTACGGTACGAGTAAAGTGACTTGCCAGTAACGAGATTGAACAAGGTATTGGGTTACCGACGATCGAATCTCGGGCAAGTAACATACCGATTGACAAAGGGAATTGTATACAGGGTTGCTTGAATCCTCGACATCGTGGTTCATCCGATGAGATCATCGAGGAGCATGTGGGAGCCAACATGGGTATCCAGATCCCTCTATTGGTTATTGACCGGAGAGGAATCTCGGTCATGTCTACATGTTTCCCGAACCCGTAGGGTTTACACACTTAAGGTTCGGTTACGCTAGGGTTGTAAAGATATGTATATGCAGTAATCCGAAAGTTGTTCGGAGTCCCGGATGAGATCCCGGACGTCATGAGGAGTTCCGGAATGGTCCGGAGGTAAAGAATTATATATAGGAAGTGCAGTTTCGGCCATCGGGAAAGTTTCAGGGGTCACCGGTATTGTACCGGGACCACCGGATGGGTCCCGGGGGCCGGAGGGCCCCATGGGATGAAGTGGGAGGGGGAACCAGCCCTTAGTGGGCTGGTGCGCCCCCCTAGGCCCACCCCCCGCGCCTAGGGTTGGAACCCTAGGGTGGGGGGGCGCCCCACTTGCCTTGGGCGGCACTCCACCCCCCTTGGCCGCCGCCCTCCTTGGAGATTGGATCTCCCAAGGGCCGGCGCCCCCCCAGGGGGCCTATATAAAGGGGGGAGGGAGGGGGCAGCCGCACCCCTTGCATCTTGGCGCCCCCCTCTCCCCTGCTACACCTCTCCCTCTCGCGCAGACGCTCGGCGAAGCCCTGCTGCACGTGACAACTACATCCACCACCATGCCGTTGTGCTGCTGGATCTTCATCAACCTCTCCTCCCCCCTTGCTGGATCAAGAAGGAGGAGACGTCATCCGCTCCGTACGTGTGTTGAACACGGAGGTGCCATCCGTTCGGCGCTTGGTCATCGGTGATTTGGATCACGGCGAGTACGACTCCATCATCCACGTTCTAGTGAACGCTTCCGCTCGCGATCTACAAAGGTATGTAGATGTATCCGATCACTCATTGCTAGATGAACTCATAGATGGATCTTGGTGAAACCATAGGAAAATTTTTGTTTTCTGCAACGTTCCCCAACAGCCAGTCGTGACCTTCATACTGAGCAGGCATTTAAAGAAGATTTCTTTCTCTTCTTTCGTAATAGCGTAGCTGGCAGGACCTTTATACTGCTTCGGAGGCATGCCGTCTTTTTCGTGCAAATGTTGCAGGTCCTCCCGTGCCTTAGGTGTATCTTTTTTCCTCCCATACACGCCCAAGAAACCTAGCAGGTTCACGCAAATGTTCTTCGTCACGTGTATCACGTCGATTGAAGAGCGGACCTCTAGGTCTTTCCAGTAGGGTAGGTCCCAAAATATAGATTTCTTCTTCCACATGGGTGCGTGTCTCTCAGCGTCATTCAGAACAGCTAGTCCGCCGGGACCCTTTCCAAATATTACGTGTAAATCATTGACCATAGCAAGTACGTGATCACCGATACGCATGGCGGGCTTCTTCCGGTGATCTGCCTCGCCTTCGAAATGCTTGCCTTTCTTTCGACATTGATGGTTGGTCGGAAGAAATCGACGATGGCCCAGGTACACATTCTTCCTGCATTTGTCCAGGTATATACTTTCAATGTCATCTAAACAGTGCGTGCATGCGTGGTATCCTTTGTTTTGTCTGTCCTGAAAGGTTACTGAGAGCGGGCCAATCGTTGATGGTCACGAACAGCAACGCCTTTAGGTTAAATTCCTCCTGTCTGTGTTCATCCCACATACGTACACCGTTTCCATTCCATAGCTATAAAAGTTCTTCAACTAATGGCCTTAGGTACACATCAATGTCGTTGCCGGGTTGCTTAGGGCCTTCGATGAGAACTGGCATCATAATGAACTTCCGCTTCTTGCACATCCAAGGAGGAAGGTTATACATACATAGAGTCACGGGCCAGGTGCTGTGATTGCTGCTCTGCTCCCCGAAAGGATTAATGCCATCCGTGCTTAAAGAAAACCATACGTTCCTTGGGTCCTTTGCAAACTCATCTAGTACTTTCTCTCGATTTTTCTCCACTGCGACCCGTCAGTGGGTGCTCTCAACTTCCCGTCTTTCTTACGGTCCTCACTGTGCCATCGCATCAACTTGGCATGCTCTTCGTTTCTGAACAGACGTTTCAACCGTGGTATTATAGGAGCATACCACATCACCTTCGCAGGAACCCTCTTCCTGGGGGGCTCGCCGTTAACATCACCAGGGTCATCTCGTCTGATCTTATACCGCAATGCACCGCATACCGGGCATGCATTCAGATCCTTGTATGCACCGCGGTAGAGGATGCAGTCATTAGGGCATGCATGTATCTTCTCCACCTCCAGTCCTAGAGGGCATATGGCCTTCTTTGCTGCGTATGTACTGTCGGGCAATTCGTTATCCTTTGGAAGCTTCTTCTTCAATATTGTCGGTAGCTTCTCAAATTCCTTGTCAGGCACAACATTCTCTGCCTTCCACTGCAGCAATTCCAGTACGGTACCAAGCTTTGTGTTGCCATCTTCGCAATTGGGGTACAACCCTTTTTTGTGATCCTCTAACATGCGATCGAACTTGAGCTTCTCCTTTTGACTTTCGCATTGCGTCCTTGCATCGACAATGACCCGGCGGAGATCATCATCATCGGCCACATCGTCTGGTTCCTCTTGATCTTCAGCAGCTTCACCCATTGCAGCATCATTGGGCACATCATCTGGTTCCTCTTGATCTTCACCAGCTCCCCCCGTTGCAGCATCACCGCATTCAGGGGGCACATAGTTGTCATCGTACTCTTCTTCTTCGCCGTCTTCCATCATAACCCCTACTTCTCCGTGCCTCGTCCAAACATTATAGTGTGGCATGAAACCCTTGTAAAGCAGGTGGGAGTGAAGGATTTTCCGGTTAGAGTAAGACCTCGTATTCCCACATTCAGTGCATGGACAACACATAAAATCATTCTGCTTGTTTGCCTCAGCCGCATTGAGAAACTCATGCACGCCCTTAATGTACTCGGAGGTGTGTCTGTCACCGTACATCCATTGCCGGTTCATCTGCGTGCGTTATATATAATTAAGTGTCCAAATTAATAGAAGTTCATCATCACATTAAAACCGAAGTACATACATAGTTCTCATCTAACAACATATAGCTCTCCAGAGCATCTAATTAATTAAACCATACATTGAAACTATGTAAAACATTTCAATGCGAAAACAAATGCGATTATAATCGCAACCAAGGTAACAATTGATCCAACGGCATAATGATACCAAGCCTCGGTATGAATGACATATTTTCTAATCTTTCTAATCTTCAAGCGCATTGCATCCAT
Organism: Triticum aestivum; assembly: GCF_018294505.1. Lineage (NCBI taxonomy): Eukaryota > Viridiplantae > Streptophyta > Magnoliopsida > Poales > Poaceae > Triticum > Triticum aestivum. Next base: position 31,023,473 of record NC_057809.1, read on the forward strand.
CTTGATCTTGTGATCATCGACGACATCCGCAACATGCAACTCCAATATCTTCTTCTCCTCCTCAGTTTTTTTATTTTTTCCTTCAAAAAATTGTTTTCTTCTTCAACTAAATTTAACCTCTCGACAATAGGGTCGGTTGGAATTTCCCATTCACATACATCCTACATAAATAAAATCTATGTCACGTTGGTCAGCATAATTTTCATAAACAATAAATGAATCAATAGTTATAAAGATAATATATATACCACATCCGAATCATAGACAGGACGAGGGCCGACGGGGGTGGATATCAAAACCATCGATATAAGATGCAATAATAAAAGTAAGAAAATAATACAAGTATCTATGTAAACATACAAGTAAGAATATATTTTCCTTTCAGAAAGAAGATAAGAACAAGAGGCTCACCACGGTGGTGCCGGCGATGAGCTCGGCGCGGGTGATCGACGGCGGTGAAGACGGGGACGGGGCGTGACGGACCGCTAAACCTAGAAAAATATTGAGGAAAATGGATCTTGGAGGTAGAGCTTGGAGAGGAGAAAGCTTAAGTAGTGTGGCTCGGGCATTCCATCGAACACCTTGTGTGCATAGGAGCTGAGCTAGAGCACCACCAAGCCCTCTCCCCCTCGGACAGAAAAAAACAGAGCAGTGTGCTCTGCTCTTATGCGAGGGGGTATATATAGGCACCTCATTGGTCCCGGTTGGTGGCATGAACCGGGACTAAAGGGGAGCCTTTGGTCCCGGTTGTTTGGTCCCGGTTCAAGCCACCAACCGGGACCAATGGTGGTGGGCCAGGAGCGAGGCCCATTGGTCCCGGTTCGTCCCACCAACCGGGACCAAAAGGTCCAGACGAACCGGGACCAATGGCCCACGTGACCCGGCCGGCCCCTTGGGCTTACGAACCAGGTCCAATGCCCCCATGGGTCCCGGTTCTAGACTGAACCGGGACTAATGGGCTGACCCGGCCTGGACCTTCACTGGTAGAAAAAGGGCCTATAGTCCCGGTTCGTAAGGGCCTTTAGTCCCGGTTCCTGAACCGGGACTAAAGTGTCGGTACTAATGCCCCGACCCTTTAGTCCCGGTTCAATCCAGAACCGGGACTAAAGGGCGCGGCCACGTGGAGCTCCACCTTTAGTCCCTGTTGGTAAACTAAAGGAAATTTTATGAATTTTTTTTTAAAAAAATTTGAATTTTTTTTTGAATTTTTTTTTATTTTCAAATTTCTGAATTATTTTAACCTCTAGTCTGTAATCACCACCCCTCATCACTTCTCAATTTATCCTCTAATCACCCCTCATCATTCCAAATCATCTAATTTCCCGAACGGTCACTTGTTGTTTTCCTGACAATACTAAGATGTTAATCCTATTAACCTTCAGGAATTTTGCTTGAGCATGAAGTGACATATTTCATAGTTTTATTTTGAAACTATTGTTTTAAAAAACAATAATTATTTAGTAACACTAATATTTCTTGAATAATTAGTTTGACCATTGTTTGACCACAGTTTGACCAGATTTGACCAAAATTGAAATAACTAAAATAATTATTTAGTAACACTAATATTCTAGAATAATTAGTTTGACCATTGTTTGACCACAGTTTGCCCACTGTTTGAATTTGTTTCGAATTTTTTCACTCTAGATCTTAAAAGCCCCGTAACTTTTTTTCTAATCGGTTTTTGAGGATTTTGAAAATGTTTAACGGGGTTCCCCCCGTTAAATTTGGATATAACTTTTCAAGTAGATGATTTTTCATATAATTTTTTTTTCATCCGAGTTAGTATGCAAAAGTTATGCCCATTTTTACAAATTTCAGAGTGATTTTGCAAATAAAGTCAAAATTCACATTTCCAAATTTTCCCAACAACTATACCACATATCACATGAGAAACTTATTTTCTTTTATTCTTTTGACATTTCCATCATTTTCTTTTATTTTTTTAAGACTGAAAAGGCGATCCACAGGGGGGGGGGGTAGAGTTTGAAAATGGGACCTTTAGTACCGGTTCGTGGCACGAACCGGGACTAAAGGTCTCAACCCCATTAGTCCCGGTTCGTGCCTCAAACCGGGACTAAAGGTCTAATCTTTAGTCCCGGTTCGTGCCTCAAACCGGGACTAAAGGTCTAATCTTTAGTCCCGGTTTGAGGCACGATCCGGGACTAAAGGTCATCGCACCCTTTAGTCCCGGTTCATGTCTTAAACCGGGACTAAAGGGCCCAAGGGAACCGGGACTAATGCCTTAGCCGCACGAACCGGGCCAATGCTCACATTAGTCCCGGTTCTAGACTGAACCGGGACTAATGGGCTGACCCGGCCTGGACCAAAGCCCTGTTTTCTACTAGTGCTTTGCCTCCTTTTCTACTAGTGTTGGTCATCTTCTTCGCGTTGGGTTTCAAGGTCGGCATGTCCTCTTCGCCTACCGATGTCATCCAAGGCTACCTTCGATTCTGATCGAGTGATCGTTCAACAATGAGGTAGTTCCATGGCATTGTAGTCTTAGATCATGACTGCCCCGTCAACGCATCATGAAATTATTCTCCTCACCAAAGGTTAGGCTCCGTATTCTCATCCTGTCCCACCCATGTAGATCTGATGTTGTTGATTACTTTGTGCAAGTCTGGGATTAACAGTTCTCAAGTTAGGGAAAGTATGTATGTTTCATTATTTTATTAGACTTCAGCTTTTGATGTTGTAGGCCACAAGAACCGGTATCTAGCACTGCCTCTACCACTGCTTGGGAATTTTTTAGGATCGTAAGATGATCGATCTGGAAGGGTGTCACGCCAACAGGGATCAGAGTATACAAATCGATAGGACAAGGTCTTCTCGATCTCGCCTGGCTGGCCCAATAGGAAAACTCGACCTTAATCTGCAGGTATATACTATTCTTACTATAGTTTCATCCAAATTCGATCCATCGGCAAGCCGATCTATATGCATGTATTCCTGTGTTGCAGTTATATATAATGTCGACACGTGCGAGGTGGCCATGTGGCAGGTTTACCCGCGGCCTGATGGCTGATGGCCGGGAGCAACATTGTTCTTCCATGTTTTTCTTCTCACCCTTTTGATGCACGGGTGTGCCTCCATGTTTTTGATCTCACCGTTTTGATGCACGAGGCTTTGGCATTGATCATAATAAACATTCATGTTCTTTCTTTCTTTTTTGAGAAAAAGGCAGCCATTCTTTCATTTGATCGGAAGAAAAAATGTCAGATGAAAAGAGAAGGAAAAAGGATCAGATGAAAAAAAAGCTAGCGCGCGCGGATATTCATTATTTCCCTACATTTGGAATTTATTAATATTTAAGGGTCAGTTGCATTTGGTGTGCTTTAGCCAACTCCGGTATGAAGTTTCTGTTATAGCTTGGTTGCTTTTGTTTCATGCAGTTGGCGCTTTCTGAATATGCACAAAAAAACCTTTCAGCTGTGAGCTCTGTCAAAATGTATATGTGTATACTGACTTTTCTTCTAATGCATGTACTTATTTTCCATGAAGTAATTATTTGTTTAAAGGTAATTTTCAGGTCATGTTCATTCAACACTACTGGGAACCGCTGAAAGCTGTACAATGATGGCGACCATAAGTGTTACCAATAAATAATGAGGCAAGTATGGTTTCCGTGTTTGGTTTTAACCTAACACATGATTGTACAGAGTTATTTTCTTAGTTTTCTTTGCGGAAATTTGATTCTGTGTTACTTACGGGATTGACAATCATTGATTCTTTAGATGTCTGATGTGTGATCTTCCCCTCCATTAACTGCAAAATATGCCTTTGAATCCCTCCGGATAAATTAATTATAGTTGTTTGTTAAAACTTGAAGTAGGAGCCTCACTTATTTTCAATCTTTTCAGTATTTTGAAGGAAGCGCTTCTAGCACGGCGGGAAGTCATGTAGTTGTAAAGGCTGCAACCTTGATTCTCACAAAAAGGGTGCCTCACTGAGATTGCAATTGCGCCATTGCGGACAATGGAGCCGGCTTTTGGGTCCTTCCCTTACATAAAAAAGGCATGCCTTTGGATTTCTTCATATTTTCCTGACAGTCAATTTTTTTGTTAATAATTTCCAGTGATAAAAAAATTGTGCTTTCACACACCTCTTTTATGTTTGCGTGTTTGAAATAATTTTGATCTATGTTTTATTATGTTCTGTCCAATGTTGGCATGTCTTCAAAGCAAAACCATCTTATTTGCAAACCTTGAATGTGTGTATTGTTGACTAAAATGTTATAAATAAAACTGAGGATGCTTACTTATATTGCTTCCATCCTTCCTTTGTTACACATCAATACAACAAAGTTGGATAGGGGACACTGTGGTTTCTTTCTTATGGCCCCATTTATAATTGTACTATACTATTTTTTCCCAGTGCAGTGTACTGATGATGGAATAGTTGACGGGACTTTGTTAGTTTTATTTAGTAATGTTACCCCGGGCTTTTATTTTTTGGACAACGCTAACGCCCACACGTGTGGTGGGAGCCAAATCCGTCCATACACCCTATAACACACAGACTACGACATGTCACCGCATGCATGCATGTGAGAATCTTTTTGGATTTTCAGTTTTTAAAATATTTTATCTTTTAAATGAAAAATCTGATTGAAAATCCGTTTTCACCATTAAATCCCTCGCGGCGAGATCTTCGAAACTAGATCTCATATCAATATATTTCGACGAAATTTTTTTAGGTTAAAAGTTACCATGTCTATTGCACATGAATTGCCATGATGTTTACATTCAAGTTGCCATAATATGTTTCAGCTATTTTCTTCTACATTTAAAAGTAAATTTTGACATATTATAAAACGGGGAATTAAGAAACTAGACTTGCCATGCACCATAAACTAAAATTGCCATGATACATGCACTTAAAATTGCCATGGTTTATACAAAAAAATATTTTCATGGTCAAAGTACTGGAATTGCCATCATCAAAAAACTAAAATTGCCATGCTCTACAAACTAAAATTGCCGCATGGCAACTTTAGTTTAAGCACTATGGCAACTACAGTGTAAACATCACGACAGCTTTTGGGCAATTTTTTTTGTCGAAACATATAACATGGGGTCTAGTTTTGAAGATCTCGCCGAGACGGATTGAATGATGAAAACAGATTTTTTTATTAGGAGATAAAACATTTTAAGCCGAAAACCAAAAAAAAAAATTCTGCTGATGTCATCTGTTCATACGTGGCAAAATGAGTGGTGATGGAGGCGTGTGGGCGATATGCAAACTCCCACACGTGTGGGCGCTAGTTTTTTCGCTATTTTTTTGTGGGGTCATGCAATGTGTATCAACACTACCTCCATACATCAAGTGAACTATAGTATCCCATATCAACACGCGAGGTATCATCTAGTATATATAGTCGCAGAGTACATGCATTTTTTTTCACAAAAATGTACTGAACAAACAAAGACAACAACCTTTGCTCAAAGTAAATAAGTAACAAAACAATCATGCCTCCCATGTAATAATCGTTGATATCACCCTAGCTTGCTGCTCTAGGCTTCGACGGTCATGAATTCTACAATATCTGCCTTGAAAACACAAGAGATGTGAGACCACTTATTATCACTTTCTTAACATGAAAGGATGTGCACGGCATTCCAACAACTATTGAGAAATTAACTTTAGATGCCAGTGTAAAGTCATGTCCTTACATACACCATACACTTTCAAATGGATAATAGTAAGCAACACTCCTAGATCCAGGAAGCTTCTTGAACTGCAACGACTTGAGATGGATCGCGACGATGCCGATTTTTGTGTACAAGAACACCGCATTATTGTTCTCGGCAAACCCAATTACCTTAATAACGTGTTCATTTTTATTTGGATCCATGGGAATTTTTAGTAGTTTGTCCAGTTCAATAATTTTTTCCATCACCCATGAAGCAATACCATCATATTTGGTCTTCCTTTTCCACAATTTGGCGTTGAAGCCTGACAGCGAGAGGAAACCCAACCCACCATCTTCTGCTTGCGTAATCGAGAACCGATCATTGCTCCTAGTCTCACTCCCAACACCCACACGCACCGGCAACCCTATCACAGCAAGGACTTGCCTCTCCAAATCAAACTCGAGAATTCCAACCGAGCCCGCTCCAAGCAGCCAGTATAGGGAATTCCTAAGCAGCAGAGTGGGTTCAAAGGATATACCGTTAAAACACCAGTCGGAAAAAGGGTCTGTAGTGTCCATTAGTGGCAACGATGTTGATGTTGAAACGAGATTGCTCCATACACCGGTCTCTGATGAGTAAACACTTGCGACCGCTCGTCTTTCGTCACTGTTGCCTATCAAGACCACCTGGAAGTGGTCAAAATCTCCTGTAGCCCAGAACACGAAATGGATCGGCCCATATACTGGTGGTAGTTAGGTTTTACCATGAGACTATAGTTTTTTTCCCAACACAATACAAGCCCAGATATTCACACACATTTACACTCAATTCTATGGACGCATGCACGCACACCTAGCCCTTATAAGCACCTTCGAGATACTGAGCCAACACAACATTTGGGATCGAGGAAGTCGCCGCTGACGCACTTGTTGTCGACGAAAACATCTACCACTAAACGCACATCGCGCGAAAGATCTGGAATAAATTCCGGAAAATGCGACCACCAATATCAAGTCTAGTAGAACTATAAACTCTGATAAGTTGGTTTCACCACAAGACTACAGTTCGCACCACGAGACTACAATTGTTCACTGAAGAAAAACATTCTCCTTCAAAACAAAACAAAAAGTATCTATGAAGATTCATATATATATATAGTCGCAGAGTACATGCATTTTTTCATAAAATGTAGTGAACAAACAAAGACGACAACCTTTGCTCAAAGTAAATAAGTAAGAAAAAAAACATGCCTCCCATATAATAATCGTTGATATCACCCTAGCTTGCCGCTCTAGGCTTCGACGGTCATGAATTCTACAATATCTGCCTTGAAAACAAGACATGTGAGACTAATTGTTATCACTTTCCTAACATGAAAGGATGTGCACGGCATTCCAACAACAACTATTGAGAAATTAACTTTAGATGCCAGTGTAAAGTCATGTCCTCACATACACCATACACTTTCAAATGGATAATAGTAAGCAACACTCCTAGATCCAGGAAGCTTCTTGAACTGCAACGACTCGAGATGGATCGCGACGATGCCGATTTTTGTGTACAAGAACACCGCATTATTGTTCTCGGCAAACCCAATTACCTTAATAACGTGTTCATTTCTATTTGGATCCATGGGAATTTTTAGTAGTTTGTCCAGTTCAATATTTTTTTCCATCACCCATGAAGCAATACCATCATATTTGGTCTTCCTCTTCCATAATTTGGCGCTGAAGCCTGACAGCGAGAGGAAACCCAACCCACCATCTTCTGCTTGCGTAATTGAGAACCGATCATTGCTCCTACTCTCACTCCCAACACCCACACGCACCGGCAACCCTATCACAGCAAGGATTTGCCTCTCCAAATCAAACTCGAGAATTCCAACCGAGTCCGCTCCAAGCAGCCAGTATAGGGAATTCCTAACCAGCACAGCGGGTTCAAAGGATATACCGTTAAAACACCAGTCGGAAAAAGGGTCTGTAGTGTCCATTAGTGGCAACGATGTTGATGTTGAAACGAGATTGCTCCATACACCGGTCTCTGATGAGTAAACACTTGCGACCGCTCGTCTTTCGTCGCTGTTGCCTATCAAGACCACCTGGAAGTGGTCAAAATCTCCTGTAGCCCGAAGCACTGCTCCATTGAATCGGTTTCCCGTATCGATCCCCAGGGGAATGCCAAGGTTGTGTTGCTCATCAGTGATAGGATCCCACACCAGAATATGGTGCTTTAGCGGTTTGAAGTGTCGGACATGGACCAGTACGAGGCCATGGCGGCATCCAAAGGTGGAGAAGCTTTGGTCGTCACGCTGAGGCTGCAAGGACAATCGCCTAGGTGGGATACAGTCTGGGCCCTTCAGAGTAGGTACGAAGGAGATGTCTGGAAGATGTCGGTTGTAGAAACCAATAATGGGAATGTTGCGGCAGTGGTAGCGACGGAAGCGGCGGGAGAAGCCTGGGTCCGTGACGAGGAGGCGCCATCGCCTACATACGGCGGAGGCACGAGGGAGGGACGACGGCTGCGGGGGCAGGCGAAGGAGGATCTCCAAGAGAAGGTCATCATCTTCGAGGGGCCCCACCACCGGCGAGTGGGGATGCGGGGGGATGCTACTACTCGTCTCACCCTCCTCACGCCTCATGCCGGATGCGGTGGAGTCTCGGCGGAAGCAATAGCAGTAGAAGCCCAAAGTGAACGGCGAAGCAGTAGGGCACCTTCAACTTGAGATATTTTTATTGATCAAATATCCATATCTGAATCCCTAGTAGACGCCACAGCCTACGGCTCGTTATATATGCAGGACATGACCAACTTCTTTGCAAGGAACGTGACCGTATACAACCTGAATCCCCATAGGTAACGATCCGAACACGGTCTGACACTTCTATGACGGAAGCACTCGCACGTATACAGCCTGAACTCTGATTCAAACCTAGCATCCGGTTGAGACCCACATTACCTCATACTTGTATTATCAAACATTCAAAGGGATGATATAAATTTAGCCCGTCAAAAATCAAAATGGAGTAATCCCGCAAAAAAAAAATCTAATTGGAGTAAGTTTGTAATTTTCCCAGTCATGAATGGACTTGCCACACGCAGGAACAATAATTACAAATTGCCTTACTAGGTAAATTTGTAATTTTCCGGATTTGAAGAAAAGTGTTAAAATGAACAGTACTTCATAAAATCCATACCATGTCCTGACTGCGTTTTTTCAATAGATTATTAGCAATATCAGGAGAGATCGCTACATTGTATTGAAGATGTTTATCTATCCATAAGCTTTCAAATGTACTAGCTTGTACTAGTCTTTGAAAACAAAACAAGTACCTAGTGAGCTATGTATTTCACTTTTAGGCCTTGTACAATGCTAGATGCTTAGGGAAGCGCTTAGAAAAATAAACCCGGTTTTTCTGAAGCACCAGTGCCTGTTTTTATAGGAGAGACGCCTAATTAAGCGTCTACCCAGTATAAATAAGCACCGGTGTTTAAGAAAAACCTGGTTTATTTCTCTAAGCACCTCCCCTAAGCATCTTGCATTATACAAGGCCTTAGATGGTCCAAGCTAGCTTTTCACGATCCCAACGTTCAACTTTACTCCCTCCGTTCCTAAATATAAGATGTTTTAGTTTTTCTCTATTTTCTCAGATTCATATGCATATAAACACGTTTTAGTGTATATATTCACTCATTTTAATCCGTTTGCAGTCCATATTGTAATATCTAGCTAAAACATCTTATATAATTAGAAACCGAGGGAGTAGATACCTATATCTATACCTACTAATAAATGGAGGAAGATTTCTTGGTGTTCTTCTGTCACCCCTTCCTATCCGTTAATTTTGTGTAAACCACAAAGATTTGACAGCCTGAGATTTAGAAGAAGGATCATTTCTTCGATTTCCTTCCATTATCCCTTCGCACGCGAAAGAAGAAACGTTTTGTCCCTTCCATCCTAACTAATTTTCCCTTTTGTCCAACCTTCCTCGTGCGATTTCTACCCTGATCCCACCTCAAACCTTCATGTTTCAAATCAGGGATTATGTTTCCTCCAGAGTAGGTTTGAGGTGGAGGCGGCAGAGGCGCCGGTCCGAGAGCATTAGGCCAAGGAGAGGAGGGTTGCGACGGTAGTAGAGGCGAAAGTGGCGAAGGAATCAAGGGTTGGAGACGAGGTGGCGCCAGCGCGCAGACG